>NC_134870.1:52754049-53121549 GCF_049852395.1 Peromyscus maniculatus bairdii | reverse complement strand
GACATAAGGCATAGATTGGTTTCGTCTGGCAGAGGTGAGCATTCCCATTCCCGTAAGGTCATTCCAGTTTCCTAGAGGGGAAGTTACCTGCTCCTCATCACAGGCTCCCATTAGCATTCCATCCCTGTGCCCAAGGCCAAAGAATCAAAGTCCATTTCCTTGCTGGTCCCCGCTTTTGCTCAAGCTGCTGGGGCAGAGGCTGCTGGCCCCCGGGATGGTATGGAGATGCGGAGTCGCTGGAGCTTCCTTTGAATTAGACATGGGAGCTCCCTTTGAATTCAAGGGGCTGAGAAATGAATAAAAGCAGAGCTGAAAACTTGGCTCTCGGAACTAGCTTGGTTTTAAGTTCTGGAAACTTCCTTTCTTTCTTCCTTCCTTCCTTCCTTCCTTCCTTCCTTCCTTCCTTCCTTCCTTCCTTCCTTCCTTCCTTCCTTCTTTCCTTCTTTCCTTCTTTCCTTCCTTCCTTCCTTCCTTCCTTCCTTCCTTCCTTCCTTCCTTCCTTCCTTCCTCCCTCCTTTCCTCCCCCAAGTGAAAAGGACCTGTATATCGTTTCTAGTACTAGGATTAGGAGAGCCACATCTTTAAGAAGCTGAGAAAACTTTTAAGTCACGGTTGCTTTACGTGGGCTTCCTGTCTCCTTCAGACTTGCTTCTAAACTGTGTGCTTTGCAACGTAATTGGTTAGCTCTCTAGACACCCCATAAATCCCGTAAGCTGCCTTCATTCTTTTCTTCTCTCTGCAAAAACTATCTGCATCATTTCAAATGCTCTCTTGGAGTTTTTTCTTTCTTCTGCCCTGTCAAATATGCTATGGCAGTGTTCTGTTGATTTTACTCACTTTGTTTATTAGACCCCCATAAATATGTGAGATTTGTTGATTAAAAATATATTAAGAAATTATGTAAAAATTTAAATAAATTATGTCAGAGGTTGAACAAGGAACAAGAGGTATCAAAAAAAGAAAAAAAATCTATGTATAAATGCCAACTCCAGAAGACTGACTGATAAAATATCGATTTGTTTGCTTTTATTTTGTTTGAGACAGGGTCTCATATGGCTCAGTCTGGCCTCAAACTCCATTTGTAACCAAGGCTAGCCTTGAACTTGTGACATTCCTGCCTCTATCTACCCAGTTCTGGAATTGCAGGCATGCTCTACAGCCCCAGCCTGATGAGCTATCTTGAAAGGAACCTCAGGCCTGATCTGGACCCATGACTGGTGAGGAAGGTTCCTGAGAAGACAGGGAATGTGAAAATGGTATAGACCTTGAATGACTCTTGACTCAGGCTCTGCCTCCCTCAGCATCCGGTGGGGTTTTGTATTTTCCAAACCTTAGTCTTTCAGTTCAGGATCTAGGAAATGATTCAACAATATGTATGGCAGAGGAGCAAATTCCCACGTCTGCTTATAGGATTCATGGACACATCAGCCCTCGTAGAGACTTTATTCAATTCGTCTCATGCCTGAGTTCACTGAACTCACACTCTGAAGGGAGAACCAGTGTGACCTTGAGTGCTCTGTGTTCTGTGTGCTCCTCTGACCTGAAAAATTTGTAACCTGCAAATAAAATTTAAAAAAAAAAATGAACTTGAATGTTCAAAGCATGTGAATTACAGAGGCGCCGTTAAAGTTTACAACACAGGTTATAGGGAGAAGTCCCTAAAGACTAAACAATGGGGGTCACCTTGCTGGTTTCTAACCTGGTTTTCATGGTTCCCCAAACTTGGGCAAGCTGATCTGGCTGAGAGTGCTCTCAAAGAAAGCTTTGTTGATTCTCAGCCTACAGGACACCCTTAGAAAATAAATAAGAATAATAAAAATAAATAAATAAGAAAATAAGTATTTTTTCTGAAGAAAATAAAAGCCATTCACTTAAGATATTTTAAAACTCAAACAAGCAAATATATCATCATTTTTAGTATGTCTGTTTATGAAGCTATAATTTTCATACAGCAAAATTTATACTGTTTAGGTCTCATGGTTCTCTGAGTTCTGACAAATGCATTCAGTCTTGCAAATCACTCCACAATCAGGACACAGAACATTCCTGTCACTTCACACAGCTCCTTTGTGACCCTCCATGACTCCCAGCAACCGGGGTGACCATAGCTCTATTTTATGAATCTATGGTTTTCCAAAATATCGTATGAGTGAAATCAGATGTGTGTGAAATCAGCCTTCCAAGTCAGACGTCCCCCAGTTAGCATGCCGCTTGGGAGCATCATCTAAACTGTGGCCTGCACTGGCAGCCGTTCCTTTTTGTTACTGAGTAGTATTCCATTACACAAGTATGTCAGTTTATCAGTTCACACTGAAAGGCACTGGGGTTTTCCAGTGAGGGGCAGCCATGAACAAAGCTATCATAAACATATTTGTACAGGTTTTTTTATGTACAGGTTTTCATTTCTTTTATGTAAAGGAGTATATTTAGAATACTTACTAAGCATGTGTTTATAAGGAACTATTAAGGCGTTTCCCGAAGTGGCTGTTTCATTTTACATTCTCAAAAGCAATGTCACCATCTTCATGTTCAGATGGGCAAAACATCATTTTATATAGCTTCAGCTACATTGTCTTTATTGGGACTCAAAAAAAACTTCCTATCTGTCATGACCCTGGCATGAGACTCATGGCTATCGACTCCAGGGTGTCCTTTGTTTGCTTTTAAGATCCAGTCTGAAAACGCTGGTATTCAAAGGGAAATTGGAGGTCTCTTTCTCAATGTCATTGAAGAGAGCTGTTTTAATCCAATTATAAGCAACTGTCACACCCCAGCTCTGCAAACAGACCCTACGCTTACTGCCCCGTGAAACTGAGTATACGACTTACCTACTTTCAACTCCAGGGTATTTTTCCATCTCTACAGGTTTGGTTTTGGCTTTGTCCTATTTTGTTTTATTCTTTGAGGATCAAGAGAAGCATGCATGGAAAAGGACTTTAGAATTAGAAAGCAACCAAACATGAAGTGTTACTGAGAAAAACATTGCCCGTGATTTCAGCTTTTCACCTCAGGATGCCTGGATCTTCTTAAAGCCTGAAGCATAGATCCCATTACTAACTGTTAAAATCCAAAGAAATTTGGAGCGTTTCCACCAAGCCCTACCTCTGTTAGCGTTAGTAAGGAACTGTGGGCCCTGAAAGGCCAAGATGGCACAAACTTACTATTGGCTAAGCTAGCTGGAGAGCTCAGGACTCGTGACCTTCTGCCCAGATGTCCTACACAGCTGTCTTTTGCAGGCTCTTTTGCACTTCGCTCCAATGCAATCCACTTTAAATCAATGTAGCACGCCAGTCCTTCCTCCATGGAGCAATCACACCACTCACTCAACCTCAGTCACCCCCACGGCATCCCCAAGTCTCACTTCCTTCCTAGCACGGATTCTCATCTGCATCCCCTCCAGGCAGTGAATTCACTCTGTGTTATCTATGTCGCCTGGGACACAACAGGTCCTTAATAAGGCAGGTTGACCGATGGTTAGAAAAATGGAGTTTCATTGCATTATTCACACTCAGCGGGTTGGACTAAATGATAAGATTGTTAAGCCCCTTGTTTTGGAATGTGCAGATCTTGCAGCCAAATCGGAGCATGAGAATTGTTCAGGCGACTAAACGCAGGACGCCGAAATCCCATTGCCATGCCGCAGGCTCCCAGTCCTGTTCTGTCTCGCTTCTCTGGGAAACATGTACAAATGGCATCAAGTCCTAACTTGCCGAATCCGTTACACCCAAAAATGTTGAGATTATTTAACAATGCCATAACATGAGGTCATATCTGAGTTCTAAGGAGAGGCAGACTTTCAAAGACTCCAGTTCAATGCCAGGGAGCTATTGTTTAAGAAATAATTTTGGCAAATTAAAAATTGACTCAATAACTAATCTCCTTCAGGATAATTGGCGATGCCTAGTTCTCTAATTTAAAATTCTGTTTTTTAGATCCATTCCAAAGTCATCTTATTAGTCTTGCTTTTTAGAAGAAATATATGAAATAATGATTTATTTATTTATTGGAGACAGGGTTTTCCTGTATAGCCCCGGCTGTCCTGGAACTCCCTCTGCAGACCAGGCTGACCTCAAATTCAGAGACTGACCTGCCTCTGCCTCCCAAGTGCTAGAATTCACCATCTGGCAAAATTTAATTATTTTTAAAGGCTTATTATTTTTATATTATGTGTGCAAATGTTTTGCCTACATATATATGTAAAAGCATTGCATGGTGACCCGATCGATGCATGTGGAGGCCAGAAAAGGGTGCTGGGTCCTCTGGAATTGGAGTTACAGACAATTGTAAGCTGCCTTGTGAGTGCTGGGAACCAAACCTTGATCCTCTGCATGAGTAGCAAGGTCTCTTACCACTGAGCCATCTCTCCAGCCCATAAATTTAGTTAACTCTCAACCACTATAATAACCCATCCATGTGGGAGAAGGACAGTCATATTTGTCCACCATCTGTGTTCTACATCAAGATCATTCTGCACTTGCTGATGTTCAGGGTGTCCTCAAGGGGGTCTCACTTCAGGGCAGCAACTTTAGGCTTCTGCTCACTGGTCTATTTCTGGAGACTGAAGCAATGCCAGGCACTTAGAAGGCATCCAGTATTTTCTGAGTGAATAGACCTAGGGAAATACAGCCTCAAAACCTCCCATGTCTTAGCCAAAGAGAGATAAGGCTGAGAATCCAGCGAACAGCGCTGTTTTTGCTGAGCAGAAAAATGTAATCTTGTATCTAGGGTCTCTGGCACTGTACACGGGACCTCTGGGTTTCCCAGTCAAGCTAACAACATAGTGCCTTTTTTCTAAAGCATCACTATGCACAGATACTGAAATAAGCGCCAGTGATCACTACAGAAATAAGGGAAGCCTTATGAGAATTAGCGCTGTCCTAAGAGGAGCACTCAGTTAAGACTTAGAACAAAGTTAAGGTCATTCCCACACCCAGCTCGCTCAGTCATGTTCCCTATCGCAACCTGTGGTTCTTCAGAACATGAGCTCTCTCTTCTAAGAATCTCTGCTCAGTGAACCCAGACTAAGCTCATATCATGAGTTTCCTCAACAGTGAGCTGGCAGGTTGAGCTTATCTCTTACAGATGCCTCCAAGGCAGTGCAAAGATTAGCACAGCATCCCCTTCTAGCCAAGGTAATGTTATGCCTACCACTGGAGGCACAACTTACTTGCTGGGTTATCTTTCCAGAATTTCCTAGATACAAGCTGAGTTCCTTTGACCTCACAAAAAAAACTAAATACACATGCAAGGAGTTTCTGGAACTCCAAGGAAACAAGCTAGCTTTTATGAAAAGCAGGTCACAAAGCACTTTTATTCGTTTTCCATGGAAATGAAATTATTTTTTGAAATTATTCCCCCAAACCTCACTTTGGCATCTACATATAAGATGGAGCCTAGTGAACCACACCCAATGTTAGTGTCACTGAGCACTCTCCCACAGCAGCAGTCCTGACCAGACCTGTGTAACAAACAGTGTGACTGCAGGAGACACTGTGCATTCCCAGGCTGGATGATGGGAAGCTTTGCAGCCCCGCTCCTTTGTCTCTTAAAACACTAGTTTGTGAATTCTCATTCATTCATATTCTTTCATGTTCTCACCACCACCACCCCACCCTCCCCCACATGCACTACACGACAAGAATCCCAAACCACATCAGAGGCTGTGTCTAGGTATTCAGGCACTCCAGTTGATCACAGACCCAGCTCACCTCTCAGCCAACAACCGAGAACCCTCAGCTCTGTGAAGGAGCCAGCATGAATATCCAACCCAGAAGCATGATCAAATGATAACAGTCCCAGCCATCATCCGACTGAAAACACATGGGAGACCCTGTTGTGGAGCATTGTCCTCCAGGGATGCCGTGACTGTTGCCCTCTTGACCTCCCAGACACTTCGATAATATGCACTAGACCTACACAAGATTAGACCCACTAATGCTCCATCATGCAAGGTGGGTATAGACATGAGTATTTAGAAGGCAACTTGGCAACATGTCCATCTAGCCTAACAATCTGACCAGATTTATGGGACCCAATGCGAGTTCCCACCTAGGAAGCCTCAAATCCAATGAAAGGTTTCAACCGCGTGTGAAATAATAAAATTGGGGTTTTATATTGTAAGGTTAGTTGAAATACCCACGGCAATGTGTCTATGGCTCTTGTGATCATGTTTTAAAATATTTTCCCATATTGTTTTAAAATAAACTTTCTTATAAATCACAGCAAATTTTTGTGTGTACATGTTTAATGTGTGGGTATAAGTGTGTGCATATACAAGCACATGTGGATGTACATGTGTGTTGATGTTGAGTATCTTCCTCGATTGCTTTCCATATTATTTGGGAATAGGGGTGTATGTATGTAACCTGTGTAATGTATGCATGCATGTGTGTTCACACATGTGCACATGTATGTACAGAAATCAGAGATCAGCAGGGTATCCCACTCAATCACTCTATGCCTTATTCTCCTGAGACAGGCTCTCACTGGACCTGGAGTGAGGCTGGCAGCCAGAAAGCCACGGTGTCTCTACCCTCCACTGCTCTGGGATACATGCTCTGCATACATGCAGCCATACCCAGCCTTTCACACAGACGTTAAGGATTTGAACTCAGGTCCCATGCTTGTATAGCAAACACTCTTACCCTCTGACATCTTCGTAGCCTCCATTTTATTTTTTGAGACAATCTCTCACTGAACCTGGAGCTCATCAGTTCCACTGGACCAGCTGGCCAGCAAGCCACAGGGATCCTCCTTAGTGCTGGGGTTACTGGCGTGTACCTCCACACTTGGCTTTTTATGTGGGTGTTGGGACTCATCTCAGATTCTCCTGCTTCTATGGCAAACACTTTACTGAGTCAACCACAGAAACATTTTGACAGTTATAATTCTGAATCAAAACTATGCCTCTCAAGTTGCCTCTCAGTCAAAGAAAATCACAGACATCCTAGGTCAGGTCGTTTATTTATGACTGGTAACTATAGCAAGCAAAAGACATTCTCTCCCACCCACAGCTCTAATCCTCAATGGACGCCTTTTTGCTTCCTCTTTGGATGTCAGATGCCGGTTATCCAGCCCAGTGGTGCCCCTACTGAGGCCAAAAAGAAAAGACCCAACCATACATTCATGGAAACCCATAGAACACGTACATAACAAGTCTTGGGTTGCAGAAAAATTTGCTGACCTCATTGTTCTGCAGTTTTCTTTGCACATCTTGGCTCCTTCAGGAGTCATTGACGTCCCCTCTTGACTTTTTCTCCCCATATCATAGGCTTAAGTCACAAGCTTGGAGAAAAGTCTAGAACATTAAGTGCATATTATATTCCAGCCACCACTCTGAGGGCATTACACACATTATCCCATTACATTTACAGCAACTTTGTGATGCAGGTGTTCATTATCCCTCTTTTACAGTGGAAATAGCCATAGCTCCAAATGCTGACATGCAAATGTAGGTTTCTTAAGGACCCACAGATGTTAAGACCGTATTAGAACCTATGTACACCTCTCAGGCAGCATACACGGAGCAATTGAGTATCTGAGTTTACACACACAGAGAATGATGTCAGAGCTGCTGAAACAGTGGGGGAAAGCCATAGATGAGCCAATAGTATAATATGCCCTAGGAAGTCATGCTAAAGGAAGGATATACATACATCTGAGGTTTGGGGATTGCACAATGTTAATGTCTTCCAACTGCTTTTTCAAGTGGTAGTCATTCGCTTAACTCTATTATCTGACTGGCCCTAATGGCTTCTGTGTATGATGACATTCTCTGCTGTCATTCATGTGAATGCTGAAACTAGCCATTCAAGGAAATGTGGGCAAAGGTCTAGATGGAGTGATCAAGACTGAGGTGATACACATAAAGAGCAATGGGTTCCCAGAGTGAGTATAGAGGTACACATATGTACAGACCTTTCTGTATGTGTTGGTGAGGATATTGGGTGGGGTGAAGACTACTTCTCCTCTAGGAACTATGTCTAAGCAGCCTTAATTCTTCTGCAAAATGTTTTCCCCATAACTACTCGTCTCTGCCTTCTCTTGTGGGTTTGGCATTCTGGGAAAATTCAAGTGTAGAGGAGATTTCATGGTGATATGTTCTGGGGTGCAGCAGAGCCTTGTTCTTTCTCTTATTCTTGTCTCTGCATACTTTCTACATCTAGTGTTCATACGAAATATGTCCATATATGATTAATGGTTCTTCTTTGGAAATGCAAATATATGGCTGTCCACATCTTGGTTTCTTCCCCTCACAAGTAACATGGCCTTGTCAATACATATACACAGACAGACAGACAGACAGACACACACACACACACTGCTGATTAGTTGAAATGAGGAAATTTAACAGATAATCACACATGGCAGTTTGAATGTAATTGCCCCATAAGCTCATAGAAAGTGGCACTATTAGGAGGTGTGGCTTTGTTAGAGGAAGTGTGTCACTGTGGAGGAGGACTTTGAGGTCTCATATATGCTCAAGCCACACCCAGTGACTCAGACCACTTCCTGTTTCCTGCTGGTCAAGATGTAAGAACTCCCAGCTCCTTCTCCGGCACCATGTCTGCCTGCACGCCACCATGCTTCCCCACCATGACAATAATGGACTGAACGTCTGAACTGTAAGTGAGCCACTCCAATTCAACGTTTTCCTTTATGAGTTGCATGGTCATGGTGTCTCTTCACAGCAGTAGAAACGCTAACTAAGACATCAGGTTACCCTGGAGACGGCCCTGCTGATGAAATCACTGAGAGAAGGTACTCAGAACCACTTGGCAGTGAAGGGTATTGCCTCTGGAGCCAGACCAAGTGTGTCCATCTCCTCCCTCCACTGCTGCAAGCTGCTAGTCCTTGAGCAAATCACAACTTCTTTCAGCCCTGGTGTCCTCAGCTCAAACTGGGATTGCTAATAGTTCTTCCCCGAGGTTTTGTGAACACAAAATGAGATCATGGGTTCAAAGTATGTATCCAATGCCTGGTGTGCAGCAAGACCTTGGTAAACATTAGCTGGTTTTATTTATTCTGGAGTTCACATGGTTTAAAATATCCATTATTTATTGAATATAAATTCCAAACACAGTTTGAGACTAAGCACTTTAAAAACATGAAAAATATTCCTGAATGTCCCATTTAACAGGTGGGAAATCTGAGGCACATAGGGGTTAGATTGGGTCCCTAAGGTCCCCAAGCTAATAAGGCTTGATACTTGTTACTGTCTTGACACAATGTGATACAAACTTTGAGCTCCCAGCCACGTTCTCAAAAAGTTTTCATCCCAAACCCAGAATTAGACCTGTGTATTAAATATCTGCTGACCCTTTCCACAGGTCTTTTGGGACCCCAGTCCTTCTTGATCCCAAAACCTTTAGAATGGCCTATCAGAACACCAAAGGACACAATGTGACAGGATATGGCATATGACTCAACACATGGAAAGGATGTTGTCTCCTGCATAAGCTTTCACCCACGGGCCCACATTAATGTGAGGGCACATCTATGTTCTTGGGGTGTTTATGCCCTGGCATCTGTGCGGTAGAATACCATCTAGGTCTGAGCACCATTGAATCTTTCCAAATGTCCTATTTCATCATGCTTGATATTGACCACAGTGGGTGCATTTATACCACAAAAGTTGGTAAGTGCCAAAAATCCAGCTCAGCTCACAGTCCTGCTGGTGTTCTGGACTTAAGAACTGTATGGTAGGGCAGGCAGCAGGACCCAGTAGGGAGAGGCACTTGCGACCAAACCTGATGACTTCAGTTTGATCCCTGGAACCCACATGGTAGAAAAAGAGAACCAACTCCTACAAGTTGCCTCTGGCATGATGGTACCTGTGAGAAACACACACACACACACACACACACACACACACACACACACACACTAAAGCATTTTTAAAGAAAAAGAACATGATGGCAATTGTGTAGATTATAACATAAGACTGTGGCACCTCCAAAGCTGCTCTCTGGGACCAACACAGAGACAGACAGTTTTCTTCTCATCCAACAGAAAGTTACTCATCTCATTGACGATTGGTTTTTTTTCCCAACTATTGCTCGACTTCCATCTTAATTGTTCACAAAGGTATCAATCAACATTCATGTCAAAACTATATTTGTAATCCCACGGCAACTCTCGTGAGCCGAGATACAAGAAACACACAAATCAGTAAGTGCATTGTTTTAGAACTAATTGCCAATTTGAAAATTATGATTGAAAGTTTCATCATTCTTTTTGAAGGACAAACAAGGTTTTATAGAAAAATATAATGCAACAGCTTCCCACAGCAGAGAGAGGCACAAATAGATTGCCTATCATTTTGTTATATTGTGAATTGCATGCTATACATTCTTTATAAAAAAAAAATTTATGTGGCAATAAAACTAAGACGGCACATATCCCCAGACACCTTTCAGAAGTCTCTCCATCTGGTTCAAGATTTCCAGGACCTGCCACAGTCACCAGGCTTTTGGGCTAAGTGAGGTCACAGTGGGCCGGGGAGGTGCCTGGAAGCTTCGAGCCAGAGGAAAGGAAGGCTGGTGTTTACAATGAGGGCTGGCTCCAGAACAGCTTTTGTCTCTTCAGGCCTTTATTTATTTTCAGATCAGCCTAAAGCCTTTGACCCCAGTTTGAAGTTAAAGGACAGGAAGAGAGGTCTTTTTCTTTTTTTAAGTTTGTATTAAAATTTTTTTCAGACGCTATATTTTGATCATGTTCTTGCCCCTCCCCCAACTCCTCCAAGATACCCTCACCTCCCTACCCACCCAACTTCGTGTTCTTTCCATATATATATACTGATTTTTCTTTCTTTTTTTTTTAATGAAAGGTCTTTTTCTTTCATGGGAACTGGCCACATCATTGCTGGAGAATTCAGGATGCTGTGAAGACCTAGCCCAGGACATCCCAGAACCCTGGATGGTTCTGTTGAAACTGGAAAGAAAATGATTCACACACATGCTTTTTTCTCCTGGAAGTTGTACATCCTTCCAGTCTACAGGATACCTGCAGTCACACAAGTGCCTCTCGGTTTAAGGTCATGCTGCCATCCTATAAGGGACATATTTATTTACTTCATTATTTTAACCACATGTAAAGAAAACATGTGGTATATAATTCATTCATTCATTGTTTTATGTAATAAGTAAACACTGAACCTCACCTCCCAAGGGTCAGCCCGTGTCCTAGCACTATGGGTATCATGGTGACATGGACTGACAATCTCTGTCCGACATCATGGGACACAACCAAACAGAAAATATGAGTGAATATTTTCACGTGCAGTTAGATAAAAACTCTATCAATATCTTCTCTGCACACTACAAGTTGATTGAATCCATTGCCTTTTTGACTCAAAAATGCTATTATGAAATGATTGTTAATGCAATGGTAATACACTACACACTTTAAAAACATATTAACACATTTGGTTTTCACAACAATCTTATCAATTCTGTTAACACTCCCACTTACCAATGATAACCTTCATAGCTGATAAGCAATGGAGTTGCTCAGTGACACCACCATTCATTCACTAGACAGGGTGTTCGGATGAGTAAGACCTTCTAAGCTTGTGTTCCATGCAATTAAATGAAAGTCTAGCCTACAACATGGGCCAGGCTTTAGTTAGTGTTCTCCCTCTATCATTTTTCTACCTATGGGACTTTGGACAAGAGCTTGTCTCTTGTTTCACATCTCTGACCTTGTTTCTTTATATGTACCAGATGGCCAAACAACTGTGCTCTGTAATTAATTCCTGGGAAGATGTTAAAAGGAGTCAGTGTCACAGTAAGTCCAACAGTTAGTACAGTGTGCAGGACATACAGGTTCAGACCTGAGTTATCCTGGTGATAATGAGGAAGAAGTTCATCAGAGGCTCTTGGCCTGCCCAGGAGCCAGCAGACTCTAGGAGGTCAGCATCTATCATTATCTTGCTCACTATAGTATGAGCCTAACACACAGGATATGTTGAATATTTGTTTGTTAGTTACTGGTTGTTTGGTTGGCTGACTGGCTGGATAGTTAGCTGGTTGACTAGCTGGTTAGTTGGTTAGTTGGCTGGCTGGTTGGTTGTTTGGTTGGTTGGCTGGCTGGTTGATTGGTTGACTCACTGACTAGCTAGTTGGTTTGTGGACTGGCTGACTGGCTGGCTTGTTGCCTGGCTGGTTGATTAGTTGGTTGGTTGGCTGGCTGGCTGGCTGACTTGCTAAACAGCCTGAATATGGTCAACTAGAATCATGTTTTATTCTAGGACCTCCTAAAAAAATTTGTTCCCTCTAGTTGTGTTCTTGGTTCATCAAATTTCTGACCCACCAGAATCAATGAGTTGCTTTCTGCCCAATGGTGCAAGCTGCTGAAATGGTGTGATCTGTTTTCTATATGTGGCAATATCCATCAAACTGTCTCTCCCAGAGATGTGTCACCTGTCCAACGCATACAAGCATGAAACAGCTTAGATCTGTGATTCTTAGTTTCTATGATTCCAGCATCAGAAAGACATGAGCTCAAATCCCACCTCAACTACTATGGACTTAGAAGAGCCAATTCCATTTTCTAAGTCTCAGTGGAACTAAAAACAATAGTATCTTCATCAAAATGTGAGATTCTAGGAGGGAATCCTAACAAGGGTTCTGTATGACACATATCATTCACTCAATGTCAACTGTCATTGTACACATATTTTAGTCTCAAAATGCTGCCCATCAAAAGACATACAAGGACAAAAACCAGCTCCTCCTCACAAAAGCCCTTGTGACCGACCAAATGACAGTACCTGTCAGGCTAAATGTTAATCTAGTTAGCACACTATGTATTTTTATTTGTGTGTGTGTGTGTGTGTGTGTGTGTGTGTGTAAGAGAGAGAGGGGGAGAGAGAGAGAGAGAGGGAGAGAGAGAGACAGACAGACAGAGAGACAGATAGACAGAGAGGCAGGCAGACAGAGAGACAGAGAGATAGATAGACAGACAGAGAGGCAGGCAGACAGACAGAGAGAGACAGAGACAGAGAGACAGAGAGAGACAGACAGAGAGACAGAGAGAGACAGAGACATACAGAGAGACAAAGAGAAACAGGGAGAGAGGAACAGAGAGAGAGAGACAGGGGTGGGGGAGAAGTGCTTTAGGATGCCCTTGGAGATCAGACTATGGTTGTCATTTCCCCTGGAGCTGGAGTTATAGGTGGTTGTGAGCTGTTGAATGTGTGTGCTGGAAACTGAGCTTAGATCCTTTGCAAGAGCAACAAGAGCCCTTAACCATGGATCCCTCTATCCACACCCATACTGTATGTTTTTTAACTAGAATAAAATGTTTCTTTAAAATGAGTAAATCAGAGTGTATTCAGTGTGAGAAATAAGTGGTGTTTGTCAAATATGTATAAGTGTGGTTATGCATACATATACTGGAATACCAAAAATATGAACCGTAGTAAAATACAGACATCAATAGATAAATTTTTGAAACAGCTGTTCTAGTCTGATTCAGAGCTTCTAAATACGCGATATAGACACTGCACATGAAGAGTTGGAAAAGACACTGCCGCCCCCTCCTGGACATCTTGATTTCCACACAGAACTGCCAGCACCTGTTGTCTGTGGAAGCGCTTTGGAAGGGGATCTACGTTGGTGCTCTGGCCTTGAGTCAGAGGCAACCTTAGGGCCAAGATGTACAGTTCCCACCTTTAAAACCACTTTGAAATCACAGTGCCCTCCTCTGGCACCTTCAGTCAGCCTGAGAAACCAAACGGAGTGGCTGCATGCATTACAGAGTCTCAGCCGCCAGTGTCATGCTTGGCCCTGTCTCTGGCGATCTCAGTTAGACAGGATCTCTATCCAAAATCCCCACCACCCTCTGCCTCACGCACCAATGCCAAGTTCTCAGAGCCAGGATGCCCAGCAGCCTCCTTCTGCTCACCCACTGAGTTCTAAAGATTGATGAGGTGCAAATGATGATAACTCACAAGTCAAACTGTCGTGGTACAAGTCCAGAATCAAAGACTCCCCCTAATGTGCCTGTACTTTGGGGATAGGAAAGAACCAGATATACCAGGAACCTGTATAACTCTGCTTTACTGTGACTGTCCCTAGAATTGAGGGCTCGTACTAAGTTCCCCACACATGGTGTTGTACCCCAGACTCCAGGCAGAAGATGAACTGTGTTGGGAGGCACAACCCAACTTACTCTGGTCCTTCTGTGAAGCTGTCTTCAATCTCAAGTGTCCACACATGAAGGACCAGTGTCCCCAGCCACAGCTGGAGGGTCACTGCACTTTTTTTAACAGCAAAATTTATACTAGAACAAAAGAGATGCATAGCACACCTGCAAAGCAGCTGATAAAGCCCAGACAGAGAAAGAGTTCGAAGCTCAGCTGTAAAATAAATGAACTGACGGGTGGAGTCAATAGATCCCCTTTAAAAAGAGTCACATTTGTTTGTGTTCTAGATGGGGTTTCTTTGTTCCCTGGGTAATGGGTTGTCCCTAAAGATAGATTTGCTTCAACCATTTCCTTGTCTATGAAATGAAGAAGGCAAACAGATCTTTATCAGCTCATCTGAAGGTTACCTCTGAGCCAGGTACTACATGTACTGGGTACTTTTACATGCGCTGTCTAACACAGTTTGATGGCGCTTGGCTTAGAAACGTTGTTTGCTGAAGGTCACACAGCCTGGAAGAAGCAGACTGGGATGGGGGCAGTAATACCACTCTAAACCCCACCTCTCCTCCGCCCCTTGCTTCCCTGTAAACCATTCTCACGCTGCTTCCAAATCTGCTTTCCGAAGCACAGAACCTCCATGTCACTCTCAACGACCTCTACCCCTTCCACAGCTTGCTCTTATCGTCAGGGTGAAGCCTGTCCCCACACCCCCTGGGGGGACTTCTTTTGTCCTTCCTCCCTACTTCCCAGACTCTGCTCCAGCCTCCTAATCGATTCCCACTTGGGAGCTTCTCATGGCATGCATCCAGTCTGTCAATACCAACCTGCAGGCTTGCCCACAGCCAAAATTCAGTAGCTCTCTCCATGCAGAACACAGACATTACTTCCTTCCAGGAAGCCCTTCCTGATGTCCCTTGCTCCTGTCCCAGATAAAGTCCCTGTCCTGAGGACTCACTGTTTCCTGGAATTAGACTCCTCTAACGATGCTGAAGATCCTGACTCTCTTCCACAGTGCATCACGCGCCCCTTTCCTCTCTCACCCAGCCTGGTCCCTGCTTCCCTGCCCTGAGGAGCATGTGCTTGGATAGCACTGACTCTATGCATGAAGAGGGGAGTCCTTTTTGCTGCTTTTTTAAAATTCTCAGACAGTTTAAAAAGAACCTGACTGATGCTAGACTGTCTTCTATGCCTTCTCGTTTGTTATTTTCTCTGTCTTTTGAGCAATGAAAGATTGAGTTTAGGCAAGGAACTTTTGGTAAGCAACTGGACTGAGTTTGAGTTCAGTGCAATATTTTTTCTCATTTTATTTATTATTTATGGAATTCTGTTGAAAAGCAATACAATTCTCTCTCTCTCTCTCTCTCTCTCTCTCTGTGTGTGTGTGTGTGTGTGTGTGTGTGTGTGTGTGTGTGTGTGTACAACATTTGCTCTTTATATGAGCAAAGGAAATGAAGGGGAGGAAAGAAGAGCCAACTAAAGCCCCCAAACTAAGTAGGTATAAAATAGTTTGACAAATGGCTCTTCCAATGTTGCCCAGGGTGAGAAACACAGGCTTAAGCCTCTGTGCAGACACAGTTATGTACTGTGAAGGGGGATCAGAATGGCAGAAATCCCTATCGTTCCCCACCTAAGTCCTTACATCAGAAACCTCGGAGCACTGTCTCGTGTGTGCCCCTACCTGTGTGGCCGAGAGAAGAACTACTTTCTGCTTCTCAGTTTATTCATCCGTAGAAAGAAGAATAAAATCAGGGGACACAAAGATCTGATTTCTTCCCACAGATGACATCTCCAAACCTGCTCACGCAGGACAATGACAGTAGCCCGTGGGAAAGGAGCTGTCAGGGGGACTGATCTCAGAGGTCAGAGGTCAGAGGTCAGAGCTAGAGTCTCCCTGCAATTAACATCAAGTCGAGGTTTCTCATTCTCCCATGATCTGTTCTATTTTTCTCCATTCACCCTTGCATATTTCCTCCCCAAATAAACTTCTGACTAATGAATTGCATTATATTCACTTAGCACAAGTACCTATACATAATACATATATATATATATGTATATATATGCATATACAGATATCTGTATTGAGAAGTCAGCATGATGCCTTACCTGTACACGTGCCTGTGTGCTCATGTACAAATGCATATCTGTATACATACATAGAACATGCACACTTGAATCAACTGAGAAATATCTGATGGGACAGAAAACCTCATGTGGAGAATAAGATGTGGCTTCTGAGGAGACAAATCTTAGTAAGGCTTAAAATGTAACAGAAAATCACATTAATCACAGCAACACCCCTTTATAGTCTTCCTATCTTAGCTAGCACCAAAGACTTGAGCAGCTCTGAAACAGCATCAGCTCTGACCAGAGGATACTGGCCTGTCAGTGGGAAAGGGGAGAGATTGTAACTTGAGTCAGATGGGGCATGGCTGTGGCCTGGCTTCCAGGCCAAGAGAGCCTTCTTCAGATCTAAGATGTGTAACTGCTCTGGAACGCATGTGCCTGGACCATCCCTCCGGAATGTTTTTGCAAGGACTCTGCATGGGGAGATTAGAGCAGCTAGCCTCAACCACAGCATTCCTCCCGGCCCAGGGAATTCACAGCTTGTAGTGGGAGCAAAACTGCATCTGTTTCACACAGGAGTGGATTGAATTGTTCCATTTCCTTTCTGGGGAAGAGCACTCTAGAGCAGAGAACAGCTGATTGGGATTGAGTCCCTCAGGAAAAAAAATACGTTGATGTATCTATAACCTTGGTGACTAGATGTAATGATAACTCAGTGTACAAATTCTTCTCACTCCCACCACACAGACAACATCTAGTCATCCCCCAAAGTCTAAAGACAAGGAGCGTGTGGTCCAGTTAGTCAAATCTAGACTGTTATGTGTAGGTGGAGAGAGTGGTGGCCAGACCTCACGTGTGTTACTCTGCTGAGAGCAGGTGTGAACCTCCTGCCTCACGATTCCTGGAGTTGCTCTCCCAAAATGCATGCTCCTGGACCACACAACTCACTGAACCAGAGTTATGAGAAGCAGGAACCAAAAGTTCACGGTCAGCTTGTTCGCCAGGCAATTCCTATGCACACTTGCCTGGAACACTTGGCACGCTCCAGTACACACTTGAATGGCTGGGAGAGTTTGTGAGAGGTAGAGAGCTGAGCCCCAGGAGTTTCCACTCAGATGTCTCAGGGACTGACCCAGAATTTACACTTCAGATGTCAATCAGCTAACGCTGACCACTAACTGTGGTCAGTGGAACATAGTGTGAACTCACTGCCTAGTTCCATTACCAAAAGCTCGGTTACGATGGTAAGCAATTCCAGAAATAATCTGTGATCCCTCCCCTCCTGACTTCTGCGCCCTTGCTGGCCACCCACCCCTCTTCTGTGTAAGCTGATCCTCTCCGAGGAGCATCCCAAGTGATTGCTACACCATAAGGGGTCCTGGCAGAGATTGTCTTATAAAGGACACAATACCCAAAGCAAATGGGTACCACTTCTCAATTCGATTATAGTCTCTCTTGCTTGACGTCTCTTTTGCCTCTCGGCCTTGCTCACTCTGATGATGGGAGTTATCAAGTGGTAGCCTGGCCTACAGACCCCAGCTGTGGCTAGCTTCTAGCCAACTGCCAGCAACCACCAAGCCAACTCCTGCCAACAACCTTGTGAACCAGTTGGAAGCAGTTTCTTCTCCGGTTGAACCCAAGGTGACTCCTCCCCGAGCCAACACCTTGGTTGCGGTCTTGTAAGCCACCCTGAGCCAAAAGATCCAGCGACGTCACACTTGGATTACTGCCCTCCAAACACAACCAGATGAATAATCAGTGTTGTTACAAGTTGTCCCATGTGGTATGTGGTTACAGATAACTCACAGAGGTGTTTTATAGGGGAGCCACTCTGAAGTAATAAGGCATCTGGGTATTTGATCCATACTTCAAGTGGCTCAGCTCATCTCCCCGCCGCCCCGTGATAAAGGAGACAAAAGGTGTATATAAATGTAAATAGCCAATATTTAATGATATACAGTATTTACAAGTAGTGTACGGCATAATTCTCAAGCCTTAGCCCTGGTAAGTTTCACTCGAGTTTCCGGGAGGTTGTACAGGAGCCCTGCTACCAGGTAGAATGGAGAATGTGGATCCCAGTTAGACCTCTGTGCATTCCACCTGGCCCTTCTGGGGCTGTGTCTCTTGAGCTACGGCCATGCTGAATGTCTGGGCTGGCAGTCCCCATGAGCATGGAGTGCTGACTCCTTTGGTTCTGAAGAAAGCAAGCAAGAAAGGATGGGTTCCTCCCCTGGAACTGGAGGGTCTTTCCCTGAGAACACCGACGGGGGGCGCCAGGACAGTCCGCTCGCCCCTTCCCAGGACAGTGCCTGCCTTCCTCACTTTCTCCAGAGCTGGCTTGAGAGAAGGCATTTTCGGAGCTGTTTGTGTAGAGGAGTCACAGTGACCTGGGCAGAGCTCCAGAATCGAAGTGTGGAGCCAAGATGCTCCTCACAGAGCCCTGCTCCTTCTGGGCACCTCTCTTCTCCATCAAATGAGGTGAAAACTTGAACTCCCCCAGTCCGGATCTAAGAACATGGGGCAGGAAGGCGGCATCTACCCGTGGCAAAGTGGCCAGAAAGGGTTAGTCTCTTCAGAGAGCCAGGCTCCCACCACTGAGCCACCGTGCCCTCTCTGAGGAGCACCCCAAGGGATTGCTGTGCCACAGGGGACTCTGGCAGATGTTGTCCAACCTATTCTTAATGGTGTCCTGCAGCTCCTCGTCACCCAGCAGGACCGCAGCTGCTAGCGCCAGCAGGAAGTACTCAGTAGCATCATGGGCATCCTAACGCCACGGGGCAAAGAAGAGACATCAGCAGCATTTCCAGGACAGGCTTAAAGTCTGTGCTGAGAACATTAACACTTTTCAATTACTCTACCCCCACGTCCCAGTGCCTCACAGCGGTTCTTCCCCCCACTGTACACTGCTTCCAGTGGCACTGTCAATCATGGTACCCCTCCTCCTCAGGCATCTCCCCGATCTCATCCAATCATGACGTAACATTGCACTCAACACAGCGTTTCAAGGACATATACATGACCCAAACCTGACCTGTCCATCCCTCTCTGGAACGTTTCAGTGTGACCCAGCAAGGAAAACTGTCCATGTCCTTTTGGATATGGGATGAGCCTCCCAAGTGTTGGCAAGGAATGAACCCAAGAGACACAGAGAAGTAGGAACATACAGTATCAGGGAGATGGGAGGGATTCATGAAGCTGATGGAGGAACAGGATCCAGAAGTACTCAAAACTAAATCCATACTTCAGCCTCCAGCTATAACTGTTTATAGTCATTCAAGGTTTCTCCCCCTTGCAATGCCTGGAGTCCTTGGCTGATGCAACCAGGCTGCACATTCTTGTCCCTGAGCAACTTGCACTACAGTGTGATGGATAATTGGGCCTTCACTCGCCTGTCCCTCTCTCCACAGTAGGATGAGAAACAGATGCGTCTTCAGGCAGGATGCAAAAAGAGACCCCTGGTTCTCATTACCCTGGATACTTATTTCAGGCCAGAAACAGAGTTTCACCAGTAACAGCAGGTCAGCAGAGCCGCCCTGAGTTCTCCCTTTGAGGTCAAAGTTCGACAAGACTCACAAGTCCCTGTATTATTAGTGACAAGGAACTTCGGAAGGGGAAGCCAAACTTGACGGCACAATTTGGGGGCCAGAGCTGTGACAGGATTGCAGGCCACCAACTCAATTCCAGAAGCAACTGGGAGCTGTAGATTGAATTCCAGGCCAGCAAGGAAGTTAATCAAGACAAGAGCTTCCTTAGGGCTTGGAGATCCTTATATCCAAGGTGCCATACATGATTATCTCAAACATACTCGTATGCGTGTGCATTTCTTTATACAAGGTAATTTTCTGAAATTTCCTACCAAGTGTGATGCACTCACTTAGAGCATTTGATAGACTTCTCCAGAGGGGTTTAACATAAGAATGAAGACTGATCGTCACGGCCCACTGATCCTCTCACCTCCACTCCAAAGTCCCCTCACTACCTTTCTCAGCAAAGAGTGGCTGAATAGCAGCTCTCAAAAGTCCGTCACAGAAGGCTAGCCCTTACCTTCAATTGGTAGAAAGTGAGTCGGCCCAGGCGATAATAGACCTTGGCATAGTACAGTGCCTCCTTGGGACTCTGCAGCCACGGGGGGCAGAGGGACAGAGTCTTCAGGTAGCAGTCCTCAGCCATCTCATACATGTTTAGAGAGAAGTACACAGAAGCCAGGCGGTGGAAAGCGACCAGCTCCTGTTTCTGATCTCCTGGGAATTACAAGAGTGAGGGACGTCCTGTAGCCAGCCCTGGCCATTGACCACTCATACGCAGCCCCGAAAACTTCGAGTCTACCAGATGTCACAGGTTAAGGGCAGAGGAGAGAGCACAGAGGAGGACCCTGCCCGCATGGGGCGTAGTGTTTCAGAGCGAGGAACTCCTTAAATGATCCCACAAATAGAACATTGCTCCTACGGAACGTGTTACAAAGAGAGCCACAAAAAGCTGAGCTGTCTGACTTCTGGAAGAAAATGTTCTCTGTGTTGCAGATGATACTGTAATTCAGTAGTGAGAGGGGAGCTAGTTCTTAAAACCCGTGATGGGTTATGATGACAAGACCAGCTTAATTTAGCAATTAGGAATTGCTTCCAATGAAGGACATTGGGTAGCAAACATCCTTGCCACGTGAGGTCTCTTCAGAAAGCCCAGCGCCGTCCCAGCTCCTTACCAACTCTCAGTTCCATGGACTCTACAGAGACCCATTCTCTTTTAGCCTAAGCTTTCATGGCAGTGGCTTTGTGTGTACTTAGGGCTCAAGGTGTTTGAAGTGTGTGTGAATTCGTGGCTTTAATAACTAACCATTTTAATACAAAGTACTTTTATTAATACAGAGAACAAAAGCTCCTCAGCCAGTCCTGTCTTTTGAATGTTTGCAAGGTAGCTATCTCATGTCATCTTAAAAAAAAATCAATCTCTTTTAAACTTCAAAGAACCAAAAGCCAAAATTATAAAAAAACAGTCCAAAGGAGAGAAAAGTCTCTGATCTGGGAAAATTCAGTCACAGAGACACCTGTGTAAGGTGAGCCCCGCCTCCTTAAGAGCCTTGTCCAGGAAGCAATAGATACAGAGTGCTCAGACTGAGCTGCCCAAGGTCCCTCGGGCCTTTCCTGAGGTCAGCCACAAAGCTCTGATGAAGTTTCCTGCCGTTAAAGTGGAGAAAAAAGGCAAGAGTCCTCTAGTTCAACTAGCTACAAATAAAGCTCACTACCCTCTGTATCCGTTGACCTTGAGAATGCCCAGAAGTCCCTTCTAGAACCACCACTGAGTTCTCCATTCGCTCCTGCAGCGAGTCGGGGCTTCTCTCTGAAAATCGAGACTGCTTTTCCTAAAGTACACATACTCAAGACTGAGTTTGTTTTCAATCTTTTTAATTCGACCTTTCCTCCCTGCCGATGGCTTACATTATTTCCCACTAGCTTTCCCTGTAAGCAAAGGCGCTTTTAAATATGTCCTGAGTTAGGTTAATGGGAACTTGACCTTCATTTGCATTTCCACTCCATGGGGAAAAATGTGCTTTGGCCTAACTACCAATCAATTAAAAATTCAGCATACTGGGCTACCAAGTGAGTTCCGGGAAAAGGCGCAAAGCTACACAGAGAAACCCTGTCTCGAAAAACCAAAAAAAAATTCAGCATAAAAAGTCTTTATGTAATAAAGGTATTACATGTGCATAGGACAAAGTACCATTTACCTCATGGGGGACCGTTACCAACTGTGATATAATAATTACCATTGGCAACAGTGACCTCAGAATGAGGATTTACATCCCTCACCCCATGCGATATTTATATAGACAATTATTGCTCTTCATAACAGAGTTGGGTAGACACTCATTTGAAACCTGCTCTGTTGATGAGGAACAAAACTTGTGGAAATTAATCCTTACTCAGTTACATTTCCCCTGACTGCTGAACCAAGGATTAGAGCCTATCCAGACAGAGTCCAAAGCTGGTGCCCACTTCCTTACTAGCCACGCACATGCCTGCATGGTGTTTAATTCCTCTGGCTCCCATGCACCTATGGGGTAGGACCACCTACCTGTGAGGACACTCAGCCTGGCAGCCAGGGTGGCAAATTCCAAAGCCTTCTCATAGCCCTCGAGGCTGATCTGCAGCTCCGTCAGTTTGTTGAAGATCCGAAGCTCAGTTCTCACCGCCTTCATTCTCCTCGCTAAAGGAACGGCCCCAGCCTGAGATCCGAGACACAGCGATCTTAATCTACAGACACCCCTGCACTCTACAGGCCTGGCTTCTCCTGGAGGGATTGAGGTGACCACTGTGTTCCCCCTGTTACCTTTTCTTAATTGGCTCAGCTCTTGGTGCTTTGCCTAGATGTGACCAGTTTAAGAACTGGAGGTCATCGGACCTTCTAAAATGGGATCAACTAAAGGCAGAAAGGAAGTCAACGTCCTAATGATGAGGATAGGAAATGAAAAAGTGGCTAGGCAGTTTAGGGGCAGGGATCCCAAAAGTGAACAGTTCCATTCTTGTCCTTAACCAGAAGCAGGACATGTCATCCTTGTCTCCCCAGCCAGGAATGCCAGAAAGCAGCTCTGGCTTATTACTTCCTGAATGATATCTACCTGGGAGGCATTTTAGGGATGCAGCTACACTATAGACAATAATCCCTTCCAGTGAACAACTTTGGAATGGGAGGTCTCTAGATTTTCATAGTGAAAATGGGCTATAATCATTCCCCAACTATAGCCCAATCCTAAATGATTTTAAGGTCTCAGCTCTTAGGAGGGAATGGCCTTGAGGCCATTGAGGATATCAAGGCTCTGTTGAGGCCCCAACCTCCGGCCCTGGGTAAAAGATGTGACATTCTAATCTGATCCAAAAATTGGGATATTACAGACAATTGTCTTCCTCCTTAAGAGTTAATCCATCTGTGCCTGCCAGTCACCTAAAGCCATGCTAAGAAGATAAGGGAAACAAGTGTCCCCTGAGTGAGATAATGTCCTTTTCCTTCCCAGAAACCCTTCCCCCAGGTCATCTGCCTGGAGGTCTTCTATCAGACTGCTGAGTTTCCGCCATGTAGCCTGGGCTCTTTTCTGAGTCCTAACTCAGAAAAACGTAACATTTTCTTTGCCTTCTTTTTTCTTTTTCTTTCAGATGTTGGGAAAGCTTTTCTGGTGCTTTTCCTGGTGCTCTGATCTTTCTCTATACCACGCACCCTCCTCCACCACGTGACTACTTAACGACCACCATGGCTTTCCCTCCTCTCTTCTCTCTCCTCCGGGTGCTGCCAAGATTTACAGCTTGCCTGCCTTGTTTTTCTGTTAAACTGTAATAAAAATTGTCATTGGGCTTCTTTGTAGGTCCATTTCTAAATTCTTTTGTTAGCACAGCTAATAATACAAAAGAGGGAACTCCAGTTTCCCCAGCAACATATGGCGCCCAGTGTGGGGCTCTCCAAAGTTCCCAATAACTCTGAGGTCACCCGGGGAGTCCTTCATCTCAGCTGATGTGTGGAATACGTATATGAGCAGGTGTCTGTGTTCAATAAATAATGCTTTCCATTGTTTTCATAATTCTAGAAGTTTAGGCCTGCCACTTTGTGTTTTTAAGCCTTAGTTTTCTTCTTCAATTAATGTATTTTATTGTATGTATATGAGTGTGTGCCTGCAGGTATGTGTGTGCACAGCGCATGCTGTGCCTGAGGAGGCCAGAAGATGGCACTGGATCCCCTGGAATTGGAGCTATGGGCAGTTATGAGCCCCCATGTGGGTGTTGGGAACCAAACACAGGTCTCCTGCAAGAGTAGCAAGAGATCCTAATACTGAGCCACTTCCCCAGCCCCAAGCCTTCATTTTATTGTCCATAAAGTGCACATGAAAATAAGCATCTTGGTGGTCAGTGATGTATGTGTTTCTTGCTCTGCCCAGCACATATTTTTGTATCTAATCATGGATGATGGAAAGCAGCAACTGAGTAAAGAGTGTACACCCAAACAAGCAAAGTTTTAGGACCAAATATTTCCCAAACTTCAGTCAGGTGACAGCAACAATTCATATATCTGCTATACCTGGACATTGACTTTATTAGTATTATTTACTCTCTTATTTTCTAGCCCCATCATTTGCAATAATAACTGTGAAGTCATGATTTGATGAGCTAGTGTTATGCATCTTAATTTTTAAATACACTTTAATACATGCTTATTAAAAGCACAGTAGCATGTTTTTTGGTGTCTGTGGTGGTATGAATGAGATGTCCCCCATAAATCTCAGGCATTTGAATACTTGGTTCCCAGTTGATGGCTGTCCCATTTGATGGCTGTTTGGGGAGGATTAGAAGGTATGGCTTTACTAGAGGAAGTATATCCCTGGGGGTGGATTTTGGGGTTTCCAAAAAAGCTCACCATCTCGAGTTTGCTGTCTCTAGTAGGTTGAGATGTGAGTTCTCAGATGTTACTGCTCCTGTGCCTGCCTGTGATCACACTTCTCTATTGTGATGTTACTCATCCCTTTGGAACCACAAGCCCGAAATAAAGCCTCCCTTCTATAAGTTGCCTTGGTCATTGTTTTATTACAGCAACAAAAAAGGTAGCCAATACAATGTCCACCATTGCATCCCTTAGGTCATCTTCCATAACGCTACATTAGTAAGAGAACACTGATTATATATGCTACCACTGTGAGGTGCTGTACACAAGAGACCTAATTACTATGGTATTTTGTGGCAGCTAAGTCTCATACCTCAAGCCAAAGTGTAACAGGGTGGATGAGATCCTTTGCTAGGCTAAAGATAGGATAAAGCTGTGAATGCTGAACAAGGAAGATGGTCCAATGGAGCTGCCCACATTTGTGCCAGGGTCTGGCTCAGCACAGAAAGTCCATGGCTTACCCGATAATACTCCATAGCACGATGTCTGTGGCGGGTACCATTGAAGAACACATCACCTGCTTCTTCATAAAGCTTGAGAGCAAGGGAGGGCTCCTCTGACCTCAAGGCTGTTTGGATGGCCGCCTAGTGGGACAGAAATGGCTGTCAAAAGCAGAGAAAAGGGCATCCAGAGCCCTGTGAGACAAGCAGGGGGAGGATCCAGGGTACCTAGTCAGAATTCTAGAAACCCTAGTCATCATGTAGATTTGGCCTTCACCCATGAGGCTGGAAAGAAGACTCTGATGCTCTGTCTAGAAGTCTACCCATGTAAGAGGATAACATTCTTCTAGTGGGACTTGGGGAGATCTTAGTAGTGCATAGATAAACAGTCTGTGTTTCCATATTTAAATATTTATTTTATTATGCTTCAGGAAAACCATTAAAAGTGAGTCAAGCCAGTGATTTGAGACATTATGTAAAGTTAAGTGTTTTTAAAAGGTTGATTTGAAGTTGAGTCCAAGAAAAACAAATTAATAATGCTTCAGAGGGTACATGGATTTAGCAACGGCACCCACTTAATGTATAAATGACTGAAATTGGAAATGTGGGCTCCACTCCAGCAAGTCAAGACAGCAAGACTTGGAACAAACTCCCAGCTCTTCCAAGCTTAGGTCACTAGTTATTAGCAGCAAATGCTCTGTATTTACTGCCCCTCCCCCAGCTCCCACAAGCTCTCATGTCTGTCTTAGAGGAGGGCACACCAGGACCCACCTGCAAGTACAGCTCCACCAGCTCGTCCTCCTGCATGAGGTAGTGCAGACGCCCAGCCCCCAGCCAGGCCTCAGCCGCCTTGTCTCTCTCCCCTAGGTCAACAAATATACGCAGACTCTCCTTGATGCAGGTGAGGGATCTTCTGAGGGACCTGAGGACAGATGTGGACCTGTGAGCTGTGGAGGATCCAAGGGCTCTGAGGTCACTCAGCCCAGAAGGACCTGGGATCCTAGAAGAGAACAAGTTTACCGCAGACCACAGAGAGAGCAGGGCCTGATTGGAAGCTCATCTCTGCTGTGTGACCTTGAGACAAGGTAGTACCTACCCGTGCCTCAATTTCCCCATCTGTAAAAGGGGAACATAATTGTCCTGCCTTAGAAGATTATTGTGAGGACTGAGAAACACAATACATCTAGAATGTTCAAACTAGCACCTAGGAGTTAGTAAGCAGTTGATGAGTATTTAAATATCACACCCACCATTACTAACCCACAACTTTCAGATTACACTGATGTATGTTTTTCATAAGTGTCTTAGAAGACACCAAATGTACTTTTATGAAATTAATGCTTGAGTATCCATAGTGCTAATATGTAGTGGGTAACTTGCAATCATGAAGATTTTGATGGTTCATTAAGAAGAGAAATCAAAACGGACTGAATTTTTTGAAGTTTGGTACTTAATCCTGCTTGAATTATTTGGAGATTCTTTAATTAGATGGTATTCCTTAGTTATTTGGGGGGAAATGTGTCACGAAGAATATGCAATTTCTCCATGACAGCAATGCAGAAAAGGGATGTGGGTGACAGGGTGGTGTGGACCCCGAGTTAGAGAGTGACAGGGGACACTGGCCACCCTCTATGCCACAGATGTCCCCCCCCCCAGCAGCAAGGAGTCCCTTGGGAGCTTTTCAAAGCAAATGCATGCAGTCAAGCTGTGCAGTTCACCAGGGTAGCTTAAAATGTCACAGTAGCTGGAGCCCTGGACAATCTCAGACAATCTGGGATTATGACCCAGGCGCTAGCATTTTGTCACAGCTCACATGATTCAACTGCACAGCTTGGGTTAGATTTGCTGCTCTAGTCCAGTCTTTCTACACTCTAGAGCAGCAGTTCTCAACTTCTGGGTCACAAGCCCTTTGGCAAACCTCTATCCCCCAAAACATTTACATTCTGAATCATAACAGTAGCAAAACTACAGTTATGAAGTAGCCAACAAAGGTAATAACATGGATGGGGGTCACCACAGCATGAGGAACTGTATTGAAGGGTCGCAGCATTGGGAAGGCCGAGAACCACTGCTCTAGAGGAAACAGTTCCAGAGATGGGAAATGACCACACATGGCTGTGCAGCAGACCAGAACCCCGCCCACAGCCCCCTCTCCCACCACCATGGCCTCCGCTGCATCAGTATCACCTGAAAGCTTTAGAAAACCTCAGCTGCCCAGAGCCCCCTGGGACTAACTAAATGGAGGCATGACCATCACAATCCATAAATCTGAGCTCCTGAAACACACTCCGTTTGTGATCACAGGCATCCAAGTCCAGCACATACATCTTCTAGAATTCCAACCATACTGTGAACACATACACAGGAAGTACACCTCAAACACAGCTAAAACCTGTGGTACTTTTGGTTCGGCTTGTCTCACGAAGGCTAGTGTATTGGAGGCTTGATCACCCCTGCAGCAAAACTGAAAGGTAGTAAAGCCTGTAAGACACAGGGCTTAATCCAAAGTAACTGGGTCATGGGTTACCGGGGCCATTGCTCACAGAGGGGGTGACAAGGCTCTCCTGGGACCTTGGTTAGTTCTCATGAGAGTGAGTTGTCCTGGAGAAACATTCAGCACAGCTCTGGTTTCTTATCTCACCAAGCATTCTTGCCATTGTGATGCCATTAGCCAAGGAGGCCTTTGCCAGACCTGGAGTGGTGATGGCTCCGGGCCCTATTGCCTAGCCTGAGGTATTTTGTAATAGCAATGGAAAATGGACTAATATGCTGGCTCATCGTGGACAGCTCAGCTGTCAGGCCCTTTCTCCAATGAGGGATGCAAAGACTGCCTTGACTGATGATGAGCTCCGTACTGGCAGCGAGGCAGCTTTGGGCCTCCTGAGAAGAGTGTCCAGACCTTTGGCCCGTGAAAGAGCTAGGAAAGAACTCTGGTTGTCCCTACTGCCCTGCCCTTGACGTAAGATGATGGGCATCCGGGGTGAAGAGTAGACTCTCTCAAGCATTAGAGATCCGAAGCTTGGACAATGCTGAAAGCTGAGAAGCTGCATCCAATACTGCGTTGGCCACTGACCTCCCCAGTTAGGACAACCACAGTCTTTGAAAAGCCGGGGAAGCCCCAACCTTCTCTCCCCACATCTGAACCGGGTTAAAGCACCCCAGGCCAGTCTCCAAGACTCTCCTCACTCTGACTGGAGCGAATGGTGAAGACAGAACTCATAAATCTCGTCTCGATCCTATTTCCGCTTGTGTTTTATTACCCACTTACTGTCCTCGAATGTCCTTGCACTGAAGTTTCTGTCTCCAGCTCCCCAGGGAACACGATTTAGATTCTTAGAGGCTAACACATGGAGTAGGCACTTGACTCCTTGCTGGGGAAAATAGAGATAAGCATTTCTCTCCAAGAAACTCCCCGGGGTGGGGGTGGGAGGTCAAACATGGAGACTCATGAGTACAGGGACATCCAGACCCCATATGAGCAGAGAATTTTCATCAGGACACACATTGGACTTTTGAAAAGTACTCAACAGTTTAAATTGAGAGGCGTGTCCAGCTGCCTTGGGGCTTTTATCACTCCTTGCCACCCACCCAGCCCCCGTATGATAAATCCAACAGTTGTGCTGTGTCACACGCGGGCTTGATCTGGAATGACCCAGCACCCCAGTTCCTTTTACCACCACCCGAAGATGTAAAGCTGGCTTGGCCTCTGAATCAAAAGAAAGAAAGAAAGAAAAAAAAAAAAAAACCTCGTGGGTTACCATCAATTCACTCATGTGACTCCTCTGCCTATCCAGTCTTGATCGTCGTTTTAACCATTTCTCCTGTCTCCAAGTTCACACTCTGGGTCTCAGGACTTGTTTCTTCCTCCCCATCCAAAGAGGGGAACTGTGGCAAAGTGACCCCAGCACATCTGTATTCCCAGCCAGCGTCGTCCTGCCAACCCTGCCTGGGTGAACCTGCCTGACCTTCAGCAGAGTCCAGCCTCCAGGGGTCTCATCTGTCCTTTTCCTACAGAAAGAGCTCTACTTTCAGAGGGCTGGCCGTCTGCCAGGTGGAGGGATGTGCATTTCCAATGCCCTTTCTCTCGAGTAGAACTTCAAATTAGCAAGGCGCTTAGCTGATATTGCAAATAAACAATGGCTTTAAAAAAAAAAAAAAGCATTCCCAATCCCCCTGTTCATTTCTAAAGCTTTATTTCGAACTCTCTGTTACTTATTAGCAGTGGTAGTGGCAATATATAGCTAGATGGAGTTTACTGGGTGTTGAAGCGTGCCCTGGGCACTTTGCACACATAATCTCAATTAATCATCACAATAGCTCCAAGAGAGCAGTACTGCTACTGCTATACCCATTCCACAAAAGGGAAAATAAGGGCTTAGTGAAAGAGCTGGCTGGCTCCATGGGTCAAGGCACTTGCCACCAAACCTGAGCATCTGAGTTCTGTCGCTGGGACCCACAAGGTAGTCGAGAAACCTGACTCTGCAAATGTCCTCTGACTTCCATATGGACACCATCTCACACATGCTGTGCTCATCTCTCTCTCTCTCTCTCTCTCTCTCTCTCTCTCTCTCTCTCTCTCTCTCTCACTTTCTCTCATAAACACACACACACAAATGAATAAATATAATTAAAAATGGAGAAATAAGGCTCAGAAAGTGTAACTGGGGTCAGGTAGTAAACCATGTTGAACCAGAATCTAATACTAAGTGTCTAATCACACATTCAAGCAACCCTCACGGAACTTCTGGCTCAGCTATCAGTTGTGGGAGAGCTTTGATTACTTTTTTTTTTTTTTGCCACTTTTAAAAACACTGAAACTGTTAAGGACATAAATGATTGCAAACCTTGAACAAGATTTCCTCATCTGCAGAAGTGGGTGGTAATGTACCACAGCCTTGGGATCAAGTGTGGGCATGGTAAATGCAAGTGTTTCTTCACTTAGGATTGCAGAACAGTCAAGGATTAGTCATATTGGTTATACTAGAAACCAAATGTTGGAGGCTTTCTGTTGCGTTCTGTTGCTTGTTTTGTTGTTTTTATTTTAGTTTAGTTTTATCTTATTATAAGCAAGCAGAATAGAATAAGAATAAAAGCTTGGAGGAACAGATCCTAATCTGGCATTACATTCACGTGCAGAGACTAATGGGTCTCCACAAGGGCCTGCTGCATACAAAGCATTCCTTCTCTCTTTCTAGTTAGTAGTATGTGGATGCACTTACCAGTGTCTCCCACTGCGTTGGTGACTGTTCATTTTCTTTTCCCTTTACTATTCTGTGAGCATAATAAGCTTGGGGACTGTAATTCCTTTATCTGATTTCTTGCTCATTGTCTGAGCCACAGAAATTGATGAACAAATACTTTTTCAGTGGATCCAGTAAAGTTACAAGGACCCTATCTGGCTCAATTCTAGAAAAAGGGATTGGTTCGTGTAAAGTGGATTGAATGAGAATGTCCTCCTCCACCACCACACATATAGGCTCATATGTTTGAACACTTGGTCCTGGGTTGGTAAAATGGTTTGGCCAGGTTAAGAGGTGTGGCCTTGCTGGAGGAGACATGGCCTTGTTAGGGGAGATGAGGTCTTGTGAGAGGAGGCATGGCCTTGTTAGAGGAGGTATGCCTTGGAGGTGGGCTTTGAGGCTTCAAAAGCTTCCCATCATCCTCAGTGCATTCTGTGCACACCACACACACACACACACACACACACACACACACACACACACACACACACCAGCCATTGCAGTTCTGAGATGTGAGCTCTCCACTGTTCCTGCCACCAAGATTTCGCTCTGCTGTCATGTGCTGTAACCCCTGACACTGAGTTGTCTGGTTGTCGCCTGGGAGGCAGAAGGCCACTGCTCTGTAGATACGGAAGACTGAGCCAAACTTCTTGTCACCTACTAACCCCTCCCACTTTAAACACCAGAGAAAATCATTAAACTAAGCAATCATAACCACCAAAAGGGACAGAAGAAGAGAGAAAACACCTTAAATAGGGAAATCGGGGAGTTGAGATAAGCCCAGTGAAATCAAGCGGCATGCTGAGTCTGGGCTGGGCAGGCAGGGACAGAGCCGAGAAACTCTAAGCCACGCTCATCCCCGGAATCCTGCCAGGGTTCACTGCAGGACCATCTGCAAGGCCTCCTTATCGAGGGTGAGGACTGTTAGCAGAGAAAACAGAACACATACAAGGTACAGGAGTCCATGCACTGTGGACTAGGGGTGGCAAACTCTGACCCGTGTGCCCAGCACACCCTCCCATCTGCTTTTGTGAGTCGCTTCCTTGGCATGCAGCCACACTCAGTTGTTTATGTACTGCCCAGAGCTGTTTTTGCACCACAGCTGCAGAGTGGAGGGACGATGACGGGGAACATATGGCCCACAAAGCCTGAAAATTTTACTATCTGACTATTATTTTTTTTAAGCTTGCTAACGGGGGAATGTGGTAGCTCATGCCCATAATCCTAGCACTTGTGCGGTGGAAGCGGGAGACTAAAGGTTCAAGGTCACCCTGCTCTAGGAGATTCTGACTCAAAAAAAAAATAAAAGACAAACAAGTTGGCCAATACTGCTGTAGCCTCCATTGGCACCCACCCCTGCCGGGGGGCCTCAGGCAAGACATTGGGCGGCTTTAGCTCTCGACTTCCGCAGAACGTTCCTGCCACATGTGGTTGCCTTGGAACAGACGCACTGCACAGCAAACAGCACATGTCCAACAAAAGCTTTCTGCTAGCCCAGTGTTTTCTTTATGGATGCTTACCGCAAGCCCAGAGGCCTGCTAAAATGCCACCCCCCCCCAACCCCACCTGACTCCGCATCCTTTGTTAGCCAGGGGCTTGTGCCTTCTCTGCCTGAGTCCCAGTGCTCACCCATGTCTGTCTACCTGTTATTTACTTGGCCTTGCTGATATCTGGCCACTAACCCATCTACCTGAAATGCCACTCGCTACCATTCTCCTCCCTTCAAACATCATACGTAGCCCTCGGGGCTCTCCTCAAAAGTTTTACCCAGATGACTTCTGTCACACGGACCCTCCGATCCCTACCCCTAGATGACTGCTGTCACGTAGATCCACTCCCGCCTCCATCCCTCCCTAGAAGTGTTCTCTCCTCTAAACCTGCCTTTGCTTGTGTTACCTTGAACTTGGTGACAATGGAAATCCTCTGAGAGGAGATGAAGAAGTCAGTCCATGACAGTAGTTCTCAACCTATGCGCTGCAACCTTTTTGGGGGGGTTAAATGACCCTTTTCACAGGGGTTGCCAAAGACTACCCTGCATATCAGATATTTACATTACAATTCATAACAGTAGCAAAAATCACAGTTCTGAAGTAGCAAGGAAAATAATTTTGTGGTTGGGGGGGGGGGGTCACCACAGCATGAGGAACTGCATTAAAGGGTCACAGCTTCAGGGAGGTTGAGAACCACTGGTCCATGACATCCAGACCCACTTAAATAAATTCTTCCTGGGAATCAATGCCAGGAAAAGTTTGCTCCGACAGACACATTTGTTCGTGTTCTTTTGTTTGACAGTCAGAACCAGAGAAGGCTTTTCCCCTTTTTATTTCAGCTACCAGGAAGTGTCATGAGAAATTCAAGTGACCACACCCAGGGGTGTAGAGACAACTGTTAATCTGTCTTTGTTCTTTGTTGTGCGTGTGTTTTGTTTGGTTTTGTTTCCACTTTTAAAAGCTCTCTGTGGGATTGGGTGATCTATACATGCTAAACAAGCACGGCATTCCTGCATGGTCTCTGATGAAACAGCGATTTTACAAAGGGACAATAACGTTCCATCTGGAGGAGCTTCCTGTGACACCTGAAGTATTTCTGAATCTCCCTGGTTGTTTCTGGGGAAGTGAAGTTGCTGGCTAGTGAACATTTCCTCCAAAGAGTTCAAATAAAAAAAACTTTAGAACTGGAACTACTGAATATTAAAATTAAAAGACCTTGGAGCTGGAGAGATGGCTCAGTGGCTAAGATCACTGGCTGCTCTTCCAGAGGACCAGTGTTCAGTTCCCAGCACCCACAAGGCAGCTCACAACCCGTCTGTAACTCCAGTTCCAGAGGATCCCAGACCTTCCACAGGCACGAGGCACATAAACCATGTGCAGAGAATCATACAGGCAAAATACCCATACACATAGAATAAAAACAAATAAAATTCTAGAGACTGAAAGAACTCTGATCTGGGTCAGCTTCTGAAACAATGGAGCAAGGATGTGGGAAAAACCAGGCCTCAAGAAAGGCAATGAAACCAGGGTCAAGAATTTTCAAAATAAACCTTTCCTTAGAAAGTTTGTTCAAATCTCAGCTTGATTTTATTGAGAGGGAATGCTTTCTCACCTAGCCTCGATCCTTCCTGCTCACCCCAGACCTGTGGCAACCATCAAACCGAAGCCTCAAAGTCAGTTACTGGAGAACTGTACAGATCAGGACAGATTTGGAGGAATTTGGATTCCCCAAAATTTCATCCCAGAGAACTGTCAATTTGACCCAGGGACGGCCTCTGAAAGCCTATCCTACAGAGTTTATTTTTATTGGACATTACTCAGAGTTCACTCATTTAAAAAAACAAAAAACAAAAAAACAAACAAACAAAAACCCAGAAAGATAATTAAGGATTGCCCCTGCCTGATATAAAGAAAACATTTGGGACAAATCGGAATCTAGGGCTGAGCCTGTAGCTCAGTGGTAGAAGATTCACTTGGCATTTGTGAGGCCCTGGGTTCAATACTTGGCATCACAAAAAGGAACTTCATAGGAGGAACTGGCAAGCACACATCAAAGCAAAAGCGGAGGAATGTCCTGTCCTCATGGGCTTTGCAAAGCCCCAGCCTCTCTAGGAATGAAGGCCATGCGCATGTGCAGGGCTGCGCATGCTCAGAAACTGCTGAGCGTGGTCCTGGTTAATACAATAACCACGGTCCTCGGGAATCCACTGAGAAAGTAAATGCAAGGGAGGAAATAAAGCGGTGCTCTATAAAATACTTACTTACCGTGAAAGATAGCAGTAATGAAGGGATGAAAGTTGAAAAGGCTATGAGACAAACAAAAAACAAGCAGCAAAATGATAAAATGGCGTCTAAAGCCTACCTTTGAGTGATTGATTACTTAACTATGACTGGGTTCAACACTTCAAAGATAGACACTGGCAGAACAGATATCTAAATGACTGAAGTGTAGACTCAAAGACACATTAGAAACCAAAAGTATGTAAAAATACACACCCCGCAACAGTTACAGAGGGAGGCATTGATAAAAGCAACAAAATTATCACTAGAAACAATGTCAGTCATTTTGTCGTGATAAGACAGCCAACAGAACGGGAAACACACTTATCACAAGTGTGTGTGTGTGTGTGTGTGTGTGTGTGTGTGTGTGTGTGTGTGTGTGTGTGACAGAGCCCAAAATGACATGTAGACCAACCTAACAGAACTGAAGAGGAATTAGACAACTCAGCAAAAACATGACTGAATATATTAATAACCCCAAGTTCAATAATAGATAAGACAACTAGACATGGGGTAAGGTTATTCTCTAGAGAACACCATGAGCAATGGTTCACCAGTCAATTGGCTGACTCTGATGAAATGGACAAATTCCTAGAAAGACCCAAAAAAAAAAGTTGGTCAAAATAAAAAGAAAATTGAAACACACCTTGCCAAGTAACTGAGCAAAAATATGTAAGGGAGGAGAGATCTAGTCCAGCTCCCCCTTTCAAAAGTCATGGCGCAGTGTGATGGGGAGAAAGTGGTTCACATCACAGGATACAGGAAGCAGAAGACAGGGAGCCTGCACTGGTCGGCTCTTTTCCCCCCTGTATTTCACCTGGGCCACCAGCCTATGGGATGGCGCCATCTGCATTTGTGATGGGTATTTATTGCTTAGTTACATCTCTCTGGAATCCCTTCTCCAGTCCACCCAGAGGTGTGCTTTCCTAATCACCTATAAAGTGCTAATGGAGCTTGATCATCATAAAGAGCAGCCAAGTTCATTGCATGAGGCAATCAAGACAGCAAGATTGGGAGAAAATGTCTGCAACACACACGTCTGATGAGAGACTCGGGTCCACAATACATGAAGTCTTACGGTCAACAATAAGAAGGCAAAAGGCCCGATTTTAAAACAGACAAGTGACTTGGGCAAATATTTCTCCAAAAAGAACATATAACGCCCATGAAACAATGTTCAACATCTTTAGTCACTACAGAAATGCAGATTCAAACCACAATGGAAAAAATGAGATTCCATCCCACCCCACTAGGAGGGCGAAAATGAAACACATACAATAGTAAATATAGTGAGGGTATGGGAGTGGTGAGGTCATCACACATTAGTCACAGGGATGTCAAATGATACAGTCTCTTTGGGAAAAGACTCTGTAGTTATGAACCCCTTACAATTCTCTAACCCCACTCCTAGGTACATACTCAAGAGAACCACAACCCCAAGTTCACTTGTTCATGAACGTCCATCACGCACCATAGCCACAAAATGGAAACATCCTACATATCCATCAACTCAGGGATGATATAAACAAATATGGCATAGCCACAGGATATTGTTCAGCAATAAAAATTATGAATAGTGGGCCAGGAAGATGGCTCAGCAGATAAAGGCTCTTGTGACCAAGCCTGACATGAACGAGCCTTGGAAACATTACATTAATTGAAAGAACCAGTCACAAAACTGATCGCATTGGTAGTTAGTGTCAATGGGGATACACAGCAGGTCTGTGATTTCCAGTGCAGGATGAGAATTGGGGAGTAGGAAGTCCTGCTGCTGATGGCTTTAGGGTTTGGAGGAGGAGGTCCTGAAGATGATTGGCAGTTTGGTAGCAATGAGACTTAGCACAGCTACATGAAAAAGCAAACACTAGAGTGTATGTTGAGCTGTAAATTAAGTTGTAAAGGCTCTGTTGTATTGCATGTGATTAAATGTCAATGATGCTGTTATCAAGAGTTCCTGCATGATAATATCTGCTTGAATACCTGTAAGAGCAACACACACTCTCACTCAGTGGAGGCTGTGTTGGATAGTTTGTTTGGATTTTTTTTTTTCCGAACTATGGGACTCCCCAGCACTTACCATAGTATCTGGCCCATCAGAAAGGCTCCCATGGTGGAATATGCCAACTCTGAGACAGACTCCCATCATGAGATGGGGAAGTGGACCCAGGGTCCCACCACTAACCAAGAAGCTATCTGCAAATGATACCCACTGGTAAGAAGACAAACACTTTTCTCCAACGGAGTCACACTGGGTATATTAACTTCAGGGCAGGACCTATGCCCAGCAGTAGTTGGTCAGCACAAAGCAAACTCATTGTTTGTTTTGTTTTGTTTTTGTTGTTGGTGGTGGGGTTTTATTATTATTATTATTACTGGTTTTTTGGACTCTGTTTCATTTTGTTTTGTTTTGGAATTTTTTGAGTCATTGGTCTTTCACTTGTTTGTTTTGATTTTTCATTTTCACTGGGGATTTTTTTTCAATAGTTTTGTTTGTTTGGATTTTTATATTTTTTTATTTTTAGACAGAGAAAAAAGGACATAAAATTGGGTAGTAGGGAGGTGGACAGAATCTGGGAGGAAAAACATGATCAAAACATATAGTATGAAAATCTTTTTCAATAAAACAGATCTTAGCCTCAAAAATGCTGGCTCATCATTTCATAGTGATACTTTTTTAAAAATGCAAGCAAAAAGTATACTGCATTGTATAATAGACCTTTTGCCATAATCTTACATATATAATTAAAGTATATGTGTACTATATTTAATATACCTAGAACTTAGTATAGAGAATGGGATGTATAATCTTTCATATGCATGAACTATTTATTGAGATTTTTAAAAACTGTAAATAGCTACTTCTGGAAAACTTGGGGCATAGGAACTTGCCAAGAAATCCTTGTTTTTCGGTGCATAATCTTCAATGCTGGTTTGATTATCTTTTTTTTTAACTGTAAGTAATTATTTAATTTTAGGGATAAAAATCTACCATTGTATCCTAGCTTGTATTCAATACTTGGTTCCTTGTTTGTGAGTACTCCTTAAGGAGGGGTCCATGTTGCTCTACACCTAATACTGCATAGGACAGGATCAAAAAGAGCATGTGGAATGGGAACCTGAATATCCATTGATGGCACTGACCACTAATCTAGTCAGTAAACATTAGAAAGCTTGCCTCCATACTACAAGCCCCTTTTTTTTCTTGCCCACACTCGGAGCAATCCAGCCAGTGCCTCCCTTTGGCAATGAATCCCCGGCTCTCTTTCAACCCTCAGAATGCAGGGAAGCATACAACATATCAACTGAGTTGATAACAACTCAGTTATCACTCAGCTGCCCACACAAGCACAGAGCAATTGCCTAGTTCTATGCTCGTTACAAGGTCTGCCTACAAGAACTCTGACCATACTTCGAGTGTTCCAGACCCCCCAAAAAACCTTAGGTCTCTGACTCCACTCCCCCATATCTAAAAGGCCCACAATTTTTAGAATCTGCCTCAAAAAATGAAGCCTCTTTGGAGGAACTAGGGATCTGACAGCTTTTGGTATAGTAAGCTGGTCTCAGACTCAACTAGAAGGTTCCTAATTCAAACTGGTTCTATGAACATAGCGACCAAGACAGTAGCTTGTAAGGACATGTTATTAGGTCACAGCAGGACTTGGTTTCTAGACTCCTAATTCTAGCCATTTTTTCCAGTAGCTGCTATCTTCTTGTGGTCCCTACACCATATCTCTTCTGTATCTCCTGCATCATCTAAGAACAGTAATTCTCCTCTCTCTCTCTCTCTCTCTCTCTCTCTCTCTCTCTCTCTCTCTCTCTCTCTCCTGTCTGTCTGTCTGTCTGTCTGTCTGTCTCTCTCTCTCTCTCTCTCTCTCTCTCTCTCTCTCTCTCTCTCTCTCTCCCCCCACACCTTTAGGATCTCAGTATTCTTGACAACTGACCCAGAGCTGAGAGCACAGGATGGCCATCGGGAGCTGGGAACAGGAGTAGTCTGAAACTAAAAATACACCGTCACATTTGGCAACCTTCCTTTAGTCATTTAAAACCTGACTTAGTTCCTAAAGCCCAGTTCCCAGATGTCTACGACTATTCCATCTCAAAATTTCACAGAAAGCCTTTTGTGTCTGTCCAGAGGCATCCAGACTCCTAGGGTATACGGGAATGGATACAGGACAGGCTGGACAGGCCTTCCTTGGACACGACCCCATCCATGCTGCCTAGGTCAAAATTCTCCTCTCCCTGGCACCAAAGGCAAAAGGCACTAGAAGACATCTGATTTTTGTAAAAGAAAGGGGAACAGAAAAGAAATAGGGTGAGCAGGGAGAAATACATAGAGAAAGAGTTCCGTGTGCTTAACCACCATCTGATTGCCTACATACCCACAGTTACCATGGTACTCTTGCTGGCTGGTTCTATGTCCATTGACACAGTTAACAAAATGCCTCTACAAACCCAGTCTGTAGGCAAGCCTGTAGGGCATTTCTGATTTAGTGATTGATCAAGGAGGGCCCAGCCTGTTATGGGTGATGCCACTTCTGGGCTGGTGGTCCTGTGTTCTATAGGAAAGCGGGCTGAGCAAGCCAGGGGAAGCAAGCCAGTAAGCAGTACTCCTCCATGGCCTCTGCATCAGCTCCTGCCTCCAGGTAGCTCTGAGTTCCCGTCCTGACTTCCTTCAATGATGGACTATAATGTGGAAGTATAAGTCAAGTAAGCCCCCCCTCCCTAACTTGCTCTTGGTCATGGTGTTTCATCTCAGAAGTAGAGACCCTAACTGTGGCAGAAGCTAGCTTGAACTAGTTTCCCCTGGAATGCCTCTCTGCTCATCCCTAGGAAACATCTCCACTGTATTTAGAAGCCATCCAGAATTACAAATGGAGCATCACAACACAAATCTGTTACAAAGTGAAATGGAAGCTTTTAAGACCTCTGGGGAGGGGGGAGGGGGGTAAATGAAATGCATCAAGGCCTGTTAGAGACAGGGCTGCAGGTTGCCCACCAGTAAAGGAGAATCCTGGCGGCCCTGGACCAGTGAAAGAAAAGAACTGGAGCAAGCAGATGGCATGGTGTGTGGGGAGACTGAGTGTCAGTGGCCTAAAGGCTGCTTGGATACATAATGGACACACTTTTGCAAAACTGAAAGTTGTTCAGAAAGTGCTAAGAAGTCAACCACAAAATACAGTGCTAATATACAGTTTTCCCACACAACGAGGTGCCAAGTCCACCCTTCTGCTACCCCGTGGTCATTCTGAGGCTCGGTGAAAGGAGACGTGACTGCCTGAGTCCCAGTTCCATTTTAAAGATGAGGTCCCAATCCTGCATTTTTTTTACCATAAAATTTTACACCCTGCTTCATGACACTTACTTACTGTGTGTCCTCTCTGGAATCGCAGTTGTCTTCGAGTAGCGAAGACCACTGAAGGGGCTGTGATCCTCAGTCTAACTGCCCCCCCCCCTTGAATCATGCACTCTCAGCCAGTCACGGGACACCGTGTTTTGGAAACACACAAGTAAGACTGACACAGTAATCATTACAAACCCTGTCTGTATTTCAGGGACTTTGACTCATTCATTGCTCATGGTGGTACTGTAAGATAAATGCCATTATCATCCTCCTCTGACTGACGAGGAAACCGAGGTACAACGTGTCCAAGGCCACAGAACTCCCAGCTGATACATAGTGATGCATGGTTGCTGCAAGACCCACGGTTCTCCATCACAATATCCACATATCACAAGCATTTGGGCTTGGCGTCTTTAGAGAAAGAACACCATTTCTCCCTAAGGCAGGGACTCACCTGGATGTATTTAGGTTCCGATACAGCTGCCCGAGAGACTCCAGTAACAGACCCTCCATCTCCCGGTCCCTGAGTTGCTGAGCCAGGGCCAGCCAGTGTTCATGATACGTAATGCATGCATCAGGGTTTGGGGACACCGAGCTGTAGAAATGGCAGAGGGATTTGGTGACCTGAAGCTGACCTGAACATAAAGCAAGGACATGAATGAGACACGGGCAAAACATGTACCAACACTTTTTTTTCCAATGCTCCCAGCAATATGGGACATACTCACTGTTCAAGTGTTGATGCCTTAAGCCAAACAGCAATGCCATTTCATAACAAAGGCGGCTATGGACCAGCTGGTGCCCAGACACCAGAGCTTGGCCCAACCAGAGCAACACTTGTATCAATTCCATGTCTGTCTCCTTGTTGGCTTGGAGTTCAGAATACAACCGGACAGCCTGCCGAAGATAACCTCTGGCTGACTGCTGCATGCAGGACTTGAGGCTCAAGTGGCCAAGATTGGCCATAGATACGGCCTGGTTCCGCACATTCCCCATTTCGCGAGCTCTGATCAAAGCTCGCAGAAAGCTCTTGGCTGCCCGTCTTGTCCGGCCTTCGTCTTGAAAGGCAAGTCCCAGGAGGTTATGGACCACTCCCCTCTGGGTCGTGCACTCTGTCTCCCTCAAGGAACACAGTAGCGGTTCAAGGATCTCCAGAGCTTTCTTGGCCTGCCTGGCTAAGAGATAAGCCCAGGCCAGACAGAGAGAGGATTCAAAGGCTTCTTGCTCCCCCAGTAGCTTCCCTAAGGCCTGGGCCTGGCTCAGGTAGTAGACAGAACCATCGGGAGACCTGTGCTGGAGGTACATTTTAGACAGGATGAGACACAAGGTCCTCTGAGTGCTCAGGTCCATCTGCTCTTCACAGACAGCCAAGGCCTGCCTGAGGGTTGGGCAGGCCAGTGCAGAAACTTCACCCCAGCTTGAGGAAGGAACACCAAGGATCTTAGTGGCATTCTGGAGGACCAAATAGGCCTGCCAAATGGAAATAGACATCCCCCGGGCACTCTGGGGGGCACGTTTCTGAACAGAGGCCACCGCAAGATGTGGAAGATATTTCTTGTCATACAGAAAACTCAACATGGTGGCTGTAGCCTCCGAGGCAGGAGGGTATCCAGAAAGGAGCTGCAGGCGCTCAGCAAATGGCAGAACTTCCTCATGTCGGCCAAGGCTCAGGAGCAACCGGACGGCCAGAAAACAGGACCTGGCCTCCAGAGGACCACTCCCCACCACAATCCCTTGACGCAACACATAGGCCACCACATCCAGCTCATTCTTGGCGGTGAACTCTCGGTCAGGCAGGCAGGCTAGCAGAGTCCCTGCCTTTTCAAGCAACGTGGAACCTTTATGTCTCAGCCTCTGCCTCAAGTAGATGGCTGCCAAATTGATATACAGAGCAGACACTAGGCAAAGGTCCTCAAACGCCCCATCAAGGACTTGAATGGCCTCCTCAAAGTAGACCCTGGCCTGGGAAAGTTTGGTCTTCCTGATGCTTAGGCGGCCCAGGAGGAAGCAGAGCCGGGCATGCGCCCACGTCATGCGGCTCATCTTGGCCCACTTTCTTGAGGTCTCTAGGTAGGCCACTAGCTCATCCTCCTCAGAGAAGCTGTAAAAGGAGGAAGTCAGGAAAGAGAAGGAGAAATCGTAGAGGCTCTTAAAGTGGTCGGTATAGCCTTCATGATCCAGAAAAGCCAAGATGGGGGCAAAATGTTCCCTCTCGTCCTCTTCTAGACTAGTGCTTAGGTCCATGAACAGTTCCGGGTCACCGAGGTCATCAGGCTCTGGCAGGTGATAGCTGTCTGAGGAGGCTGACAGGAGCTCTTCCTCCAGGTTGGAGTCCATAGAACTGCTGGAACGCCTGGAGCCCAGGGTCTGCCGCTCCTCCCAGGTCCCACCAGACCTGGCTTCCTTGAAGCCCTCGGGCAGAGATGCTGTAAGGACAGGCAGAGTTGAGCATCCCTGAGTGTCTGCAACTAGGGTAGTTCAGCTCCTGGCAAGAGAATAGACGAGCTGACCTGAGGACAAGAGGTCGGGCTCAGCACGATCACTACTCACCGCTCAGATCACTCTGAAGACTCCGGATGGATTCGAACTCACCTAGGTAGAGATGAAGGACAGGCCTGGTATTAGGTCAGAACACGTCACCATTCCAAAGACCCCTGAGGAGCTTTTGAGTTGAAGTAAGGATAGGAATGGGCAGTCGTGACCCCCCTCAACATCAGCTTCAGGGTTTCTATCATCCTGTTTAACTCACACACTTTACAGCAGGGGCAGGTCAGAGAAGACAACGTGGAAACAAGAGGTGTGAGCATGAAGGTGTGTGAGAACCATCTCGAGAGGTGCAAGGCCCAAATCTCTCAGTTGCTTCATAGCAGAGCTGGAGAGAACCATAACCACAGGGCACTTCTAACATGCTGTGCTGCAGGGTATCACTCCTGCTTCCTTCCCGCTCTCCCTCCCTTCCTGCTTCCTTCCTGCTCTCCTTCCCCTTTCTACTTCCTTCCTTCTCTTCTTCCTGGTTCCTTCCTGCTCTCTCCCTCCCTTCCTGCTTCCTTCCTGCTCTCCCTCCCTTCCTCCTCTCCCTTTCTTCCTGATCTCCCTCCCTTCCTGCTCCTTTACTCCATCCACTCATCATCCACCCACTTGACAGACAGGAGTTCTGTGTGCAGTAAAAAGTACCAAGACTGGCAGCCATAAATGCTCACTGTTTCAAGGAACAAAAATGCTTCAGAGGTGCCCAGTTTTGTTCCCTCAAGCAACTTGATGGAATACGCTTCATGGTTCTAGATATTTCGACTTGGAGCTAGTCCCAGGCGTAGGTAGAGAATCAAATATATCTCAAGCCAAGGAGGACAGTGGAAATGGTAACTACAGATTCAAGGCTCACACCAAAACACAAGGAGTCGGTCGGCCCAAGTCCCAGGACTGATGTGATCACACAGGTGAAGTAGTCAAAGGGAAAAGAGAAGAAGATGCGGGAGGAGGGAAGGGGTGTGTTAATACACATGTCAATATTTCCAGAAAGAAACAAAACAAAAGCAGAGAGCTGAGAGAATCATAAAGGCCAGGTGACTTATACTGCAGCTGCACAATGTCACAAAAGTGGGGGAAAAAAAAAACTAGGCAAGAACCAAGAAGATGTGTGGAGCCCAGGCAAGGAAAGCATGTTCTTGACTCAGGAGCCCCCCACTAACGGACCTGTGGAGGTCAGAGCCACACAACCCTCAGGACAGCCACTGCTAGAGGAAAGAGTCCACTTTCCCTGGGAAAGCAACAGCAGTGGTGTCCTCACACTTAGTGAAATCAGTGAACTCTGGACCGTTAGCCCCTCGTCAAGCCCCACCTCTGCCTGCTCTCCTGTGGGGAGAGCTTCCAGGGTTGCCATGGCAGGCACTCCAAGGCGCACCTTAGAAAGGGTGAATGGCCTACAGCAGAAGCTGGAAGAGCTGAGGAGTTTGCCTCACAAAGCTGTGGCCTCTCCAGGGCTGAAGGACACATGCCCATTTCATGTGGCCGTTTCTCTCGGGGACCAGATCACTGAAAGCCTGTGTTGTATTCATCACAAGACGGGAGCAGACTCAGAGAATCACTCCTTCCCCAAGCCGTCAGCCCTAAAACAGCTGGCATTTACTAGTAATGCAGTTCCCCTTCTGGTTGCCTTGAGGCCGGGGTCAACACAGCCATAAGGCATAGCCCACAGCCAGCAAAGTTGACTCCTGGTCTTTAAAAAAAAGAAATGGCATGCTTCCTGGGACCTGGGGATCTCCCAGTCAATGGGCCAACAGGAAACATACCTTTGATCCAAGTCTATTACCAACCACTGCTCCCCTCCCTGCTCCCAGGGCACACTGGTCCTTGATGTTCAGAGCTCTGCTCCCCCCACCAGGAAATGCTCAGGGCTTCAGCTCCCAGGCCGAGGCTGGCAGATCTGCTACAGTGAGAAAGCTTTGCTAGGACTGAGAGTCAATATATGGGCTTTGCATTCCTCACAAAGGCTCCCTATACACGGGGAAAGTCTCCAAGTCCCTCTCTTCCTGGAAACTGGCCAGAGAGTCCCTTATGAATGAAGAATCTCCGGCTAGTCCCATGAAATGACAACCATCTAATTCAGCCACGTAGACGAAGGCATACCACTATCACTGAGAGGTGGGAGAAAAGAGAACCCTCCCCCAGCCTTATTAGTGAGAGTAACTCTACTCCTTCACACAAAGCAGTGGGTCTTTCCCATCATAAGGAAACTGTTAGCGTTCATTCACTCATTCATTCAACATTGCCAAAAACTATGCTAGGCAAGGTAGATCGACTCCTGAGACTGATTCATTCATCCAGCAACTCAGGGTCATCTTATATCTTGGGCAGTGTGATGAAATGGACTGCCCTGGCTTGTAGTTATCCTGGCTCATGTACTAATATTCTTGGGCCTCAGTTTCCTAATCTGTAAAATAAGGGGAGAAATTGTCTCTGAGATCTCTTTCCAGTTATTTGTATGATTTGTGAATTGGTACCTCGTCAGCCCTGTGACCTTTAGCCACGACTTGGGAAGGCCACGACTCGGGAAGTTCTTGCTTTCCTTGGGCTGAAAGGCCCACACAGCTGACCACCCATGGAAAAGGCAAGTTGGTTTCATCAAGTGTGACAGTTGCTGGATAACACTATGTGTGCAATCCAGAAAGATCTGAAATCTGCAGGGACTGCTGATCAAGCATGAACCAGGTCATCAAGCGAATAATGATTGCAGCCCCAAGTTCCTAGACAGTGTTAGAAGGTAGAGAGAGTCTCTTTCTGGCTACAGGCTCTTTTCTGGGCTTTCTCCGGGGTCTGAGGAGCGACACTCACTAAGCCGGTAGACGGAAGCCATGTCAGTGTGAGCAAGCGCATGTAAAAAGCCGGAACACTCAGCCTTCCTGTCACTTCCCGGGGCCCAGAGAGAACATCTTTCCTCGTCACTGAAAAAGGCAGCGTTCTTGCTCCTGGATGGGGCAGAAGACAGACACAGGTTAGCGCTGGGCTTCAGATTCCCCGTCTTCCTCTCTCCATACGAGGACGAGGACGGAGTAAAGCTTAGAGAAGCGGGCTTGTCCATGGTTGACTTCAATTCCTCACTGTTGCGGTCTGTGCAAGAGAAGAAAGGGAAGTTGTACGGTGATAAGTGGGTTAAGGGGAGGTGGAAAGACCCTTCTATTAAAATTCCATCTCCCAGCCCGGTGGTGGTGGTGGTGGTGGTGGTGGCGGTGGTGGTGGTGGCGGCGGCGCAGGCGCAGGCGCAGGCGCAGGCGCACACCTTTAATCCCAGCACTTGGGAGGCAGAGCCTGGCAGATCTCTGTGAGTTCAGGGCCAGCCTGGTTTAGAGTGAGATCCAGGACAGGCACCAAAACTACACAGAGAAACTCTGTCTCGGAAAAAAAAAAAAAAAAAAATCCTTCTCCCCAGGGAAAGAAAGTCCTGTCCCTCAAACCCCAGTGGCATCAGTTTGTAACGGGAGCGACAGGAATTGGATTTAAAAAAAAAAAAAAAAAAAAAAAAAAAAAACACATGAAGTTCCTTTCTCCTTAGCTTAATTCCAGGAAGTCAGGGGCAAATGGTACCTGTCTAGAAGAACAGGAAAGAAAGCTCAGGAGCAACCCTACACGGTTGTTAAGATTTGATTCCCCGACACAGAACAGCACTATGTGACACTAAGAAAGGAAAGGAATTACTGAGGGGACAGAAAGTGAGTAGAGGGAGCATGGGGGGTGGGGAGGTGGAGAGGAGGGAGGGGCTGAAGGAATCTTAAACAGAAGAGTCTTCGAGCACAGCGCGGCCTGTGTGCAACCTACCTGTGAGGTCTCCTTTGCTTGTCAGAGGTTAGTCTGAAAACTACGGATGCCTGACAAAGCACATCCGGTATTTACCTGCAAGCTGGTGTGTGAGCTTACCCCTGTCCCCCCAGCACTCCTTGGGAGGCTGAGACAGAGGAATGCTTTGAGTTCAAGGTCACACTGGACTAATCTAGTGAGTGCTAGACCAGCCAGCCTGGGCTACAGAGCGACTGAGGCAGGAGAGTAGGGCAGAGAGAGAGGTCAGGAAAGCCTTGGGGAAAAGCAGCAAAGCTAATACAAGAGAGAGAGAGAGAGAGAGAGAGAGAGAGAGAGAGAGAGAGAGAGAGAGAGAGAGAGAGAAAACTGGTGATGAGGAAAGCCAGACACCCTCACTCACATACCTCACACCCCCCCACCCTCAGCCAAGGCCAGCTAGAACTGGCTGGAGCCACTGTTGCAGGTACAGAGGCACGCACACTCCAGAGAGTCTGAAGGTGACCAACCTGTGGTTCATTATGAACTTCATGTTAACAGACAGCCCACCCTGTTCAAATGACTCCCCCAAATATGTACTACTGGGATGTAAAAGCCCCGTTCTTTGTATCACATGACCCTTTCGGCTTCTAAAATTTTCCCCCTGCTCTGGCTGTCTTCCAATCTTGAAAGCATTCTGCTACCATCCACTGCACATGCCTACTCAGTTCCTTGTTCTAAACCTAAAAATCTCAGCAAGATGCCCCCTGATGACCCCAATGTCCACAGATATCATTGTGTCCAAACAGAACACAAAACACAGCAAATATATACATCAGGTTCAGTCCCAACCAATTTAAAACCAAATCCTTCAAAACCCAAAAATTCGTAGCAGTTAATATGTTTGAAGGGTGCTACTACATTGTTATTTAATCTCCACAGGTGCGCTTTAGTCAGGGACTATTCTTATCCCCACTTACAGATTAAAAAATAAAAAACAGCCTCTCTAGTCAGGGCAGGGATATAGAGGGGTTGTGATGGGTCGCTGTGATGGTCCCTTGCTGCCTGTCTCCATAGCCCAGGAAAGAACAGCTCAAGGTCACTCCTCTCCTCCATGGCAGACATGCCGTAGAGTTGCATGCTGACACCTGGTCCACAGTTCTTCTCCCATAGGCGTGAGCCCCATCCCAGGCCTGGTCTCCAGGGTCCTCCTAGGATCCTCTATTTGCAGCTTCAAAATAGCATACAATTAAAACCTTGAGTTGGGATACGAAGGTTTCCCAACTTGATCTGGAGCCTGTGTGTAAGAGAGAGATGGACGCAAGCTCTTTCATAAAGCCCACACTCTAGAAAGGCAGCAGCTTCTAGAAGGGGTCTAGAGCGATGGCCCCGCAGTCAAGAGTGCATACTGCTCTTACACAGGATCTGAGTTCAGTTCCCGGCACTTGCACTGGGGGACTCACAACCACCTGTAACTCCAGTTCCAGTGGGGATCCAACACCCTCTTTCAGCCTCCCTGAGGACCTGCACGCCCATGGTGCACATATGTTCATGCAGGCTCACACATGTATGCATAAATAAAAAGCAAAGGCTGGAAATGGTGGTGCATACCTTTAATCCCAGCACTCAGGAGGTAGACGCAGGTGACTCTGTGAGTTCAAAGCCAACCTGGTCCTCAAAGTGAGTTCCAGGATAGCCAAGGCTGTTACCCAGAGAAACCCTGTCTCAAAAAAAACCATCAAAAAAGGAAAAGAAAATGTTTGGGGGGCTGGAGAGATAGCTGACTCGTTAAGAGCACTGGCTGTTCTTCCTGAGGACCCAGGATCAATTACGAGCACATACATGGCAGCTCACAACTGTCTGTAACTCCAGTTCCAGGGGATCTGACACCTTCACACAGACATACATGCAGGCAAAACACAAATGTATGTAAAATAATAAATAAATCATTAAAAAATAAAAATAAATAAAATTTAAAATATATGTTTATATATGTGTGTTTATATATTGTATATGTTTATATGTGTGTATATATATACCCATGTGTGTGTATTATATGCACACATACATATATAAACCCAAATTTTTAGAAGCCTTAAACATTACAACATGTTCTGAATTTGTCTGATCATTTGCTATTCATAACAACTCTCTTTGCTAATTGTTTTTAATCCATGTTTGCTGATGAATATGATTCAGGAGCATGTTCAGAACTGTACAGTTGGAGGGTGGTAACGTCAAAACTGAAAGTCATGTCTTGTCCATCAGCACCCATGTCAGTTGCCTCCGAGCTGATCTGCCAGCACCCTGACTTCCAGGAGTCTAAAGAGAATCCAAGAAACAGGGCGAGCTACATATTGTGGATTTCTAAACACAAAAACAGAGCTAGTGAACACAGCAAAGCACCCCATAACATGGCATGTGCTCCAAGGCTACTCTACCCTATACACACTCAAACCTGGAAGACACATGAAAAAGAAAAATGCCTTAACAACCCCGTAAAGTTTAAAAGAGGAAGGGGAATCTCAGGGATGCAGCACAAAGGGATGAGAGGTGAGAGCAGATGCCACAGAGATTCTAGTAGTTTAGCTGGGTTATAATCACCCACCCGGGACAGGAAACTTGATCTGGAGCCTGTGTGTAATAGGGAGTTGGACATAAGTTCCTTCATAAAGCCCACAGTCTAGAAAGGCAGCAGCTTCTGTACAGAGGGCTGCAACATGTCATACTGCCGCCTGCCAGTCTGCACACCTTTCACCTCTGTGAGTCCTGGGAAACATCAGGCCCCAGTGCCTCCACCGTTGGAGTGAGCAGGAGCCCAGCGTACACGGTGCCACGCAACATTACAGGACCTGGACCAGGAGCTCCTCGGACTTCAGGAGAAGCAAACGCAAAGATGCCTCTTGGCAAGGAGGTTTTCTTTTCTGCAGGATCCATGCAAGGTCCATCTTTTAAAACACTGAAAACAGTACACACACACACACACACACACACACACAAATGCAGATTATGAAAATGTAAAAAGAAATGTAAATTATGAAAGAAAAACAAACAGAATCCCAAAGAAGTCCATGAATCCTGCAAAATTGGAAGCAGCAGTCATCTGAAGATGGACTGACAATAAGCCTGGTTAAAACAAAAAGACAGGAAATGAATAGGGGCTACCCGTGAAAGGCTGGATGGTTTTCAGAGGCAACAATCCTCTGAGGAAAATGCAGCTCTACAAATGGAAAGCAGAGTCACGGACATCAAGAATGATAAAGATGAGTTACATGGCAAGTTCAGTGGTAGCAGAGGAGAAAGTTAGAAAAACTGAAGAATCCTCCAAAAAACAAAAAAAAAAACAAAAAAACAACCTGACTCAGCAAGATTGATGACAGAGTAAGTCCAACATGGTGGAGACCAGGATTCCGGGAGAGAGGCTAAAAGATTGGGAGGGGGCAATATTCAAAGGGAGAGTGACTGAGAAGTTTCCGGAATTGGAGGAAGACATGATGAATCTTCAAACTGAAGAAGCACACCAAGTCCTGAGCAAAACAAATGAAAATGATTTTTTTTTTTTTTTTGGTTTTTCGAGACAGGGTTTCTCTGTGTAGCTTTGTGCCTTTCCTGGAACTCACTTGGTAGCCCAGGCTGGCCTCGAACTCACAGAGATCCGCCTGCCTCTGCCTCCCGAGTGCTGGGATTAAAGGCGTGCGCCACCACCACCCGGCTGAAAATGATATTTTTAACAAGAAGAAATCCATTTCTCATAGGTCTTTCCAAGTTATCCTTTTTTTTTTTTTCTTATTCTTACTTTTGGGTTCAACTCTCCATAATTTAAGCATTCAATTTAATGACACAAAAGAAATATAAATGATGGCCGGGTAGGGGTGGTACATGCCTTTAATCCCAGCACCCCAGAGGCAGAGGCAGGCGGATCTCTGAGTTCGAAGCCAGCCTGGTCTACAGAGTGAGTTCAAGGAGAGCCAGGGCTATGTGGAGAAATTGCCTCAAAACAAAAAGAAAAGAAAAGGAAAAAAGAAAAGAAATATAAATGACAAAAACACATACATCTGAGATAAAACTAAATAAAGAACAAAATAATGAAGGCAAATGTTATAATCAATAGTACAGAAAGCAGAGACAGCCAGCAAATGAAAACATGGTTCTCTGAAAACACTAATAAAACAGACAAAGCCCCAGCATGATGTGCTTGTATTTTTTTCTTGTTAGTTCCCCACTCACACGTACTTTGAAGATGTTATTCTATGCCTAGATAAATTATCATCCGAGAGTATTTAATCCAAACAAGGGCTGAGGACTGGCGGGGCTTGCAAGCTGTGGAATGGCACTGGAAGGAACTACCAGAGTGAGCCTTGGCAGACAGCAGGGGTTAACCTGCTATCGACACCTAACAGGCACTATTCACATCTCGGGGAAACTGTAAAGGATCAAGTTCTAAGATAGAAAACGACTTCCTACCTACGGAGAGATGGCCAACAGCATCATGTTAATCAGCAAAAGTGGATGTCATGAGAAACAGAATCATAAACAGAAAAACCATAAAGAGTAAAAGAGACAAAGCAATAAAAGATATAATTTTTAACACTATGAATTCTGAGTTTTCTCCTACTCTCTTTTTGCTGGTTCTGAGCAACTGGCTTATTAATCTTGCTTACTTTCTTTAGTTTTGATATCTGGGTGCATTTCCTGTTGGTTGCACTTTGTTAAAATGAACTATACCACAATGGAGACATAATGTTAACTTAAAAAAAAAGTCACTGTGCTTGCTATGGGAGACACCTGTCCCCTTGTTCAGGGAAGCTGTGTTGACCCCACCCCCACCCAGTGAACTCTCACTAGTGTCCAGTCTGCAAAGAGAAAGGTCTTCATGGAAGAAAATGTCCCTTCATGTTTCCAAGCAAAGCCATGGTCAAGCAAGGCTTTGACTTATCCTCAAATAGAGGAAGAATTGGTGAGAAAGGTTGAGAGGAGCCAGAGGCTGCTCTGCCCAAGCCCAGGTGACCCTTGAGGACCAGATCCTCAGCTGGACTTGACAGTAAAAAGTAAAGTGATTAATTTTGGCCACCTGCATGGTCTTAAATACTCAACAGGAAAGTATAACCAAAGATTAAAATGACTGTTCTGTTTCCTTCCTGAGGAACAATCCAAGGGACCATACTCACCAGACATTAGGCTTAACTCCATATGAGATGTCATTTAGGCAATTTTTATCACTGATGATTTTTTTTTTTTTAGACAGGGTCTTGCTATGTAGCTCTGATCATCCTGGAACCTACTTTGTAGACCACACTGACCTCGAACTCACAGAGATCCACCTGCCTCTGCCTCATGACTTTGGCTCAATTCAATCAAGAAAGAAAAGCCCATTATTTTAGCCTACAAATTAAATGATGGCTAAATTATTTCTCCTCCTCCTCCTCCTCCTCCTCCTCCTCCTCCTCCTCCTCCTACCCCTCCTTCTGCTCCTCCTCCTCCTCCTTCTTCTCCTCTTCCTCCTCCTCCTCTTTCTCCCTCCCCCTCCCCAGCCATCTGAGAAGGGACCTCACACTGTGATTCTAGCCACTCCAACAGCTATCAAAGTGCCTGAAATCATCCTGAGTTCATCCATCACTCTCAAGTCCAATCTTAGAAGCAAAAGGGGGGTGGGCAATAGATGGATGCTCTTATAAGCCCATCAAGACATTCAAATGTTCTTATATTTGGACAAGTTTAAAAGTAACCTGTGCTCTGCTTCTCCTGGATCCATGTCTAGGACTTGTAATGCTCATAACTTAACTCTTAACTTCTCTCTCACATTTGTTTTCTGGCACCAATCAAAGACTTCCTTTGCTCCCCACATCTGACAGCTAACCAAATAAAGCAACTGATGCATTTTTTTTTTATCTTTTAGATAGGTCCACTGAATGGGGTACCCCAACCGCTACACCTGGCACTCACATTCAGCTGGAAAAAGCCAGGTCAGTCATCAACAGAATTCCATAATGGCAACTGGGGCTCCCTCTTCAGAGGGGAATGGTAAGAACAGGAACTAGAAATTGGCCAACTTGCCTAAATGGGTAAAAAGATCCCAAAGAAAAGTAGCCAGTGTCTTTCCTGGCTAAAATCCAGCAGTGTCCGTGGGCCTCTTGACAATGTCATTCTTGCTAGAAGCTAGAGGTGCCAGAATTGTTTGGAGACACTCATCCTTACCTGGTTTCTAAGTGATTTTAGGGTTATCAATTCAGAGTAGGGAATGTTAGAGTAGCAATGAAGACCCATTAAGAAAAATCTTCTGAGCCGGGTGGTGGTGGTGCATGCCTTGAATCCCAGTACTCGGAAGTCAAAGCCAGGAGGATCTCTGTGAGTTCAAAGCCAGCCTGGTCTACAGAGCAAGATCCAGGATAGGCACCAAAACTACACACAGAGAAACTCTGTCTCAGAGAAAAAAGAAAGAAAGAAAAGTTTTCTGGATGCTGCAGAGATGGCTCAATGCTTCTCCAGGTGGCCAGGTTTGATTCCCACCACCCATAAGGTGGCTCACAACCACCTGTAACTCCAGTTCCAGGAGATCCAATGCCATCTTCTGGCCTCCACAGACACCAGGCATGCACATGTTTATAGACATACATGCAAGCAAAACACTGGTCCACATAAAATAAAAGTATAAAAATAAAAGATTAAAAAGAAAAGAAAAACTTCTCGTCAAAAGAATACAGCTTCTGGCTTAGCATTCCAGTTGAGCTAGGTCAATCCCCCAGCCAAGGGAGTACCCCAAAGAAGGCAGGTTCTGCTTAAATCATGCTAAAGAGATAGGCAGAAGAATCCATCCTTTAATGAGATACTGTCCTTTTTCCTTCTCAGAATCCCTGCCCCTTATACAGAAGTGTACCAGGGTTCAGCCATGTGGCTTCCTCAGTCTGCCCATCTTTTAAACTATCCAGACAAGTTTCACTTCTTTTCTTCTGTCTGTCTCTTTTCTAGGCATGCTTTTTCCCTTATGATTTGGGTTTCCTTCCTCTTTCTCCAAAGTCCCCCTCCCTTCCTTCCTCCATGGGGCTGTTTGGGCACCATGGGTCTGACTTCCATGCCAGCTTAAATGATACGGGTCCTCCCCACCCCCCATTCTATTCTCCTCCTCTGGGCAGCTGTTGAGATTTATAACTTGGGTTCCTTTTCTTTCACATTCAAATAAAATTGCTCTTGAGCTTCAATAAATATAAAATAAAATCAATGCTTGCCTCAAGTATTACAGGCTGGTTTTCTAATTGCCATTGCTGTGAAACCAAGTGGCTGGCATTAAAATACTGTAAAAAAGGAAACTCGTCGATTTGTTTCCTTGGACAAGCATGAGGCTTTGGCCATGTGTCTAAAGCACCAGTCAAAAATTATTTAGAAAATAACCCTGGGGAAATGTCACTCTCAGTACATAAACAATGGGGTATGAATACATACCTATGCACAGACACATGCCCATACATATACCAACACCATAAAAACTCATATACACACACACAAAAACCCTCATACACATTCATGTTTATACCCTTTATGCGACACTAGGAAGAGTCTGGTTTAAGCAAACGCTGCTGTCCTTCCCTTTACAAAGAAGTGAACACAGTCTAAGAGCGACACCCTGTGGCATCGGCAAGCACACGGCACAGGGATGACACAGGAACTTCAGCAGTGTGCTGATGGTGAGGCCTGATTGCTTGGCTGTCAAATCTCTGAACTATGACCTCTAAACTCAAAGTCCACCTTTACGGTGTTTCAGGGACATCTGCAATCCCAAGAGTGCTTCTAGGGATATAAGGAGTCCCCCTACCTCTGCCCCTGCTCCCTGGTTCCTGAATCTCTTTCCCTTACCTACCCAACATGCAGCTTCTGATGCATTAGATCCCACAGGTGACCAGAGCATTGCCACATCCTCTGATGTGAAAGATGCTGTTCCTCGCTGTGAGAGGGGGCCCTTATAGCAAAGCACCAAATCAACTTAGTGAGCCTGAGTTGTCATTTGGGCAGGGTCTGAGTCACAGAAATCCAAATACGATTTGTAAACTCTAATACCTACCTCTAACATAATATCCTAATATAAGAACATCCTATAACAGCATCCTATTAAAACTGAACCTCCAAGATTACCTACCATGCCTAATGGCAACAAAAATGCAGTAATGAAAGCCAAAGTATCAAACACCAGCACACTGCAGCAGGCCTTGCATGCTCTGTGTGCATGCTCTTGTTTAAGCGCTTGATGATCCTATCAGGCAGTGCTAGGCTAGCATCACATACATGTACAGATAAGAAAACCGAGGGCCAGAAAAATAACTCACTCCATGCAAAGTCGCAGAACTGGTTAGCTCATGGAGACAAGGGATCCACTGGCTACAGATCTCTTTTGGCCAGTCTGACTCAGAAATCTGACAACCAGTAAGCTACTTACTATACCTCCAAGTCGTTCCCCGTTGTCAACCACAAAGGCCTTCCCAGGCAGCCTGCCTCACCCACCGCCGCCGCCAATCCTGTTAACCACCCCAGCGTCTCCCGGCCAGCTCCTTCAGACCTGGCCATTTTGTCGTCTTTCTTCATCATGCCTCAGCTGTAGAAATGGTTCTTCCCCCACTAAGTCTCTGCTCTTGTCCTTCTTTCTCCCTCTCTCCAGGACCTCCGTTACAGCATTCGTACACTTGATTCTAGGGTTCTAGATACAGGGCTTTGGATTCAAGCCCTTTACTGGTTTGTGTCGCCCCCCCCCCCCGCCCGACTCCCCACCCCCTGAAACAAAATAAAGGGGACACTCAGACTGGCATCTTTCACTTACCTGGCTGCCACCTTCTGTGACTGTCACGTCCCAAGCCCTTCTCAGAACATTTAGACGGAGCCTCTGGGGGCAGGACACAGATATCCATCCCTATGTGCAAGCCTCTCGGGTTCTTTAACTTCCTGTTGGTTGCTGCTCATCACCAGCGGCTCTTCCCCTTCCCCACTCCTCCTCTGGGATTCCAGCCTTAGCCTTGTCCCCGGACTCCTACCCCCTGCTCAGTGCCCTAGTGGTACATACCTCACCCAAAGCCAGGCAGCACCCATCATCTCTCAGCCTCTGCAGACATTCAGACATTCGCCATCCTCTTAAGATAAATGGCACACCCTACAGAGTCTCCCCACCTTCTGCCTCAGGGAAGGCCATGCCAGGTCTTGGCTACACTGGTGTTCTTCCGTTAATCTGTCCCCAAGAGGATGACTTGCTTTCCCATGATGCAAAGCTTAACTCAAAGGTTGCCTTTCTCATAGTAGTTTCCTTCTCTCTCTCTCTCTCTCTCTCTCTCTCTCTCTCTCTCTCTCTCTCTCTCTCTCTCTCTCTCCTGTGCCTTCTTTGTATGTTTCCTATTTTTTATTTTAAATAAATATAATAACATCATTTCCCCCTTCCCTTTTCTCCCTCCAACCCCTCCCATATCCCTGCCTCCTGCCCCTCCCATATCCCCTGCCTAACGAACTCCCTCTCCTGAGAGCTCTGTTGACTTCCGTGTCCACTTTATAAATCCCTGCTGTCCTCCACCCCTCTCAAGGCATCAAGGAGTGCCTTCCTTGTTCAAAGATTCAGATTTCACACTTCTGCATAGAAAAATAGCCTGTGTCCTCTCCCTGGAAAGGGCAGAACACAGAGGGAGTTTCTGTCCACGATCTGCTCTCTTTGTTGGCTCTTTTTCATGAGAGAAGGAAGTCTGGTATAAATACTAAAAGCATTAGACATTCCTTGTGTAGCCCTAGACATTCCTTATGTGTCCTTAGATAGTTCTTATGTAGCCACAGATATTCTTTTTTAACCTTAGATATTTCTTATGTAGCCATAGATATCCCTTATGTAGCTGTACCTATCTATTCCTTATGTAGCCACAGATATCCCTTACACAGCCATAGAATTCCTTATGTAGTCATTGATATTCCATATGTAGCCATAGATATTCCTTTGAAAGCCTTAGATATTCTTTGCAGAAGTTTAGATATTCCCCACTGTGGAAAACTGTGGTCACAGTGTCTCCATGTGTGGAGGCAGTTTATCTTTTCCTTTGCACTTGCCCAAGCCCAACTTTCTGCTTTCCTATTTGGGTGGAAGCCCACCAAATAGACTGGGCAATACTACCCATCTCTGCCCTTCCCATACCCAGGAGGGAAGGGGGTTAGAACAGCTGGTCACCTGCTGCTAATTGATCAGATAGGTCGATCTGTTCCTCAGAAGCAGCCCTTTCAGAATCAAGACAGACGGAGAAGGTGCCTCTGGTTCTCCTTGCCAGGGCTGACATCACACATTCAAGTTTTAACCTGAACACTAAGTGTGTGGACATCTCCAAGGGACCTGCCTCCCTGACCTACAAGGGGAGAATGTCATTGAATAAGCCAGTAATCTGCTACTCTCCATCTATGTTCATCCTTTGATGGGGTCTTGTAATTGGTCACTGTGAGTGATGGCACCCTAACCCTTACACTGCACCCCCTTTCTTGAGACTCTGATTATCCGTTTGAAAACAGCGAGGCTTCAAAGAGCATCTACAGAAATGAACTGAGACGATTCTTTTTCTGATCACTCCTCCTTCCTAGAGCTTTCTGTGTCCACATTGGTGTGGAATGGGTCCCCCTAGCTCTACATCCAGGGTACCCCCTGTTCTCTCTGAAAACCTGCCCAGAGGGGAAGGAAGCATTGGGCAAGGCTGCTGGGCCCCCAAACATACTCACACTGGGGAGCAGGAATCAGGATTGATGCTCCTGGTGGGGACAAAGCCCACTTCTCCTGAGCTCATTGACTTCCCAATGAACCACTGCAGCCCAGGAATGACAAAGCCGAGGATTTCAATGCTTTCTCCCCGGAGGAAGCTCAGTTCATCCTTTTGCTCCTGTTGGTAATCCATCATGGCCTTGCATCTTCCTCTGCCTGTGGAAAACAACACACTGGTCAACTGGAAAGATATAGGGAATGAGCCTTGCCCTGTCTATCAGTGTGACACAGACTAAGGTATCCCAGCCTTAGGAATTTCCATAATTCAGTCTGATCACTCATACACACACACACACACACACACACACACACACACACACACACACACACACACACACACACACATCAAAATCAAACTGGTAGGAATGGCCAGGGATAGCAGGCTTTTCATGTTGCCAAACCAGGACAATCCAAAAAGAAACTACAATCTGGGTGCTTTCGTTATCATGTTTTAAAAAGAAAAGACACAAATATAAGAAAGGTATTCTCAGAATACAGAATATGCATGCCTTTAAACTAGATAAGCTGATAGGAAGCTGGAATGTTCCTCATGTTATCCTCAACTGATTCTACCACCATTGTACATATCACCACCACGCTTGGCACAGGACCTCAGAGCAGTGTGTGAGAATCTTTACAGCAGAAGATGCCTACACCTCCTTGCAGCCGCTTCAGCCACTGTGACACCTGATGCTTCTAAACACTAGAGTCTAAAGCAAGGTACATCATGCCTGGTACCTAATCAACTCCCAGAAGATGCCACTTCACAATCACTGGTAGGACAGAGTGCTTCAGGGAAGCCAGAGCGATCTGGGACTATCCTTAAAGCCACAGTAATGACCCCATTTGACAAATGGCTCACCTAGGATCTAATAACAATGTTTTTGTGAGTACTGTACTCTCTTGTTTACAAAGCACATCTCTATACCCAGGTGAACCTGAGGGCTGAATGCCAGGCAGGGTACCCAGCAGAATTCCCCCTTCGTGGATGAGAAAGTGGGATGCAGTCCTGAGTGACGTGTCTAAGGGGCACAGGTAGAGCTAGGACTTCCTAGAATGCCAGGCTTCCCTGTTACTGCCCACCTCTCCTGCTCAGCTCTGCGACAGCATTTGGCTTGATGACACCACTTCTTTATTGAGAAGGTAGAAGCCTAGGGAAGGCAGGGAGCGCTGGTGTGAGGTTGTGTAAACCATAACAGACTCCAGAGCCCCATAGTTCTGTGTCCACAGGCTATGTTTCCGCAAAAGCTAAAAGCCTTGCTTATGGCCAGTTATTGCATAGTTCTAATATTTTGATTCTGTGAATCCTTATAGTTAGTTTAAGTGTTATTTGGGTTTGGAATTAGTAAAACTGTGGGTTGTTTTTCTTTTAACTAGAGATGTGTGAAAGGAAATGTGTTAGAACAGGGAACTGCAAGGATAAACTTTCAACGGTTCATTTTAGATACTTTGTTATCTACTAAATGCATTACTTAGCAATGTGTGTGCACAGAGATTAACTGACACGTGTATGTGTGTGTGTGTCATGTGCGTGTGTGAACACAGATATGTGTGTGCATTGTCGATTATCTATTCATCCAGTGTTTCCTGGGCACTCACTACGTACTAGGCATTCATAGTCCCCTGAATCACATTACTCTATGGAAAGCCAGAAAATATTTGAGTAAGGAGTCGGAAACTGGTGGCCCACAGGTCACATTTGGCTCCAAAATGTTTCATTTGGCCCATGCAAGACTTTTTTCCTACCGGTCTATCTTTAAATCTTTCTCACCCCTGCCATTCCCTAACACCCCTCTCCCAGCCCTCTCCACATATGCGTGTTCTGCCCATTCGTGCAGGCAGGCATCTGTTTCCTCAGCCCCGGCCTGAACCTTCACTTTACAGGCAAAGACCCCAAGTGTGCAGACAGTAACTGACGTCCCACATCCAGTCAGTGAGATTAGGAGGCAGGTACACATCATCTTCCTGACGATGCTGTTTTCAGCTCATACCAATGTGACAAGAGCTCATCCAGTCTCTCTTCCTGGGGAGGCCACAGATTCCCGGGTAGGTCTTTAGGAACCATCTGCCAGTGGAAACATGGAGTTTTCGAACATTAAAACAACGAGCAGAAGAGTCCCGTAGAAAAATGACAGTGGTGTTATCGTTCGCCTTATTTTAATGACAGCAAACTGAGAACTTACTTTACACTGTGAAAATGAAAGTCTGGGATCTTCCCTGGCTCTGTAATTCTTCTGCCAGTTAAATAACTTGCACACAACCTTTAATATTCTTACTGTCGATTCTGCCAGCGTCAGGCAGAGGGAATAAGACATGAGACAAGATTGTCGCTCTATCAGCTCAAGTTTACAGTCTCCTCCAGCAGAGATTCTCAAACTTTAGTGTGAAGAACAGGCCTGGGCACATCATTTAAAATGGGAGTTTCTGGGCCCAACATCAAGAGAATCGGTGGCAGGTGGAGGGGGCTGAATTCATAGTAACACCCTCAGGTGACATTGACCAGAGTGGCCCCAGTTCATGCATTGAAAAGCACTTCAATGGAGGTCATATACTTCTTCCTATATACTATGTCCATCTGAAATTTAGAGTTCTTCCCGCTTTCATCAAACAATACAATTTTAAAAAATAAAGGAGATTTAAAAGCCACCCCAATTCTGCCCTCTTCCAGGCACCAGGAATACCATATCTAACAGGATATCTATTCTAGTCTGTCCAAACGTCAGTCTGCTCTGGGACCCTCCCCCAGGGGGTGGGCAGCTACTCACTGATGGAAAGGGACAGACAGGGGCTCCAGGGCTGACACAGGCACCAGGCCCCTCTGACCCGTCACTAAAGACACGCCTTCCCACTCAGATTCGCCTTCAGAGAGCACGCAGATTAGCTCATTCTTGCACAGTGTCAAATACTCCCCTTCCTTCTCATCTGGCTGAGCCACGGAGCACATGGCTCTGCAGAAGAAGTGGCCTGCAGAGAATGAGAAAAACCTTCCAAGGAGCAGCCGGAAATGGGAGAGCGTCTCCTTTCAGGTACCACTTAGATGCAGAGCCCAGACAATTTTCTTCCTCCGAGTAAAAGTCCACTGTCCGGGAGGAGACACAAGGGCCTTGTGCTGTGATCCCAGGGAGTAAGAAAAGTCACTGACAGGGAGTTCCCTTAAAATAGATACTAATAGATGTGAGTAATTCGGGAGAATAAGACTTAATTGGACTTTACCGAGAAAGAGAGAGAGAGAGAGAGAGAGAGAGAGAGAGAGAGAGAGAGAGAGAGAGAGAGATGAAGCAAAGCCCCACGGAAATACATGCGCATTTACACAACTCCAGCTGCCTTTGCAACCCTGTACTTCATTCAGAGCCACAAAAACAAAAGGAAGTCATTTAGATGAACGCAATGAGGCCAAATGAGCTTTGTAATGGTACGGCATGGACTCTGTCCTACAGAGCTGTGCACTAGAATTGGAAAGAGAATGACTTTCATAAAACTATCGTGGGCCAGTCTGGCTTTCAATGTGTATTAAGTGATCAGACCTGACCAACTGCCAGTCAGATGGCATTTTCACTTGTGAAAAGGTCAGGCAGAGAAGCTTCAACTGACCCCTCATATTCCATTATTGAATTTCATGAGATAGTTCAGGTATTCTGAGACTCATAAATTTATTTTACAATCAAATTACATCATGTGTTCATAGAACCATCTCTCCATCCTGGAGACGGTTAGAATTACATGGGAAACCCTATTTTTAAAATGCCAATGGCAGGGTCCCCACCTCCAGAAACTCGACCAGCCTGGATAAAGCCTGGCAGTCCCACCCCCACCCCACCCCTTAAACTCCCAAGCAGCCTGAACATGAATCAGTGAGACCAACCAACTAACACAGCTGTTTGTGTGATGTCAGGACTGGGCTGAGAAGGATGCTTGAGGTTGCATTACAACAGATAGGTTCACTCAGGCATGTTTTCATCTTTCTAAGACTTTTTTTGTTTTGTTTTTGCCTCTCTTGGTATCTTAATTACTGAGGGACTCCAATAACAAATATTTCAATGAGGCTTCCATTCCAAATCCCATGCCAGACTCACCTTCCTGCAGCAGGAGGCCCAGGTACATGTTTTCCAAGTGATTGTCATCTACAGACACTTGGATCTCTGTGTCATCCACCAGTCTGTAGTTGAGCCAATACTTATGGTCAAAGAAGAGCTGTTCCAGACATGTGGACACATAGCCTAGAGGTCAAACCAACACAGCCAAACAAGGTGAGTTCTGCCCTGAGCGGCCACAAGAGAGAAAACACATACCCAGACCCACCAGTTAAATGGAGAAGAGTGCTCTCTAGACACTATCATATGCCAATATTCTTCGAAACTGAATTATTCATATTGAAATTCTGCTCCTTTTGAATCTTCTTCACTATTCCTATAATGCAATAACCTCCCATCCTCTACCCCCACTGTCTACCACAAGAGTCAAATTTGAAAGTTCACACCTAGGAGTCTTATGAAAACACAGAGGCTAATAATTAGCAGGTCTGAGGTAGAGCCTGGGTTTCTGAGTCTGTAACAGCAGCACACTCCAGGGAGTGAATGAACCAATCCACAAAGCAAAAGTGTAATAGTGACCATCTATCATGAATCACCATGAATATAAGAGAAGTTTCCTGCTCCAGCCAAAGGTCACTTTGACCCTCCCCCCAGCTCAGCATTGCTCTCTGGGTACAACTTCAGGGAACATTTGTAATGCAGCAAGTGTTCATCAAATGTAGGTGACTTGGCTGTGAAACCATCAGTTCCTGCCAGGACTTTTTGTCCTGGAACAGAGGATGAAACAGTGTCCACTGCAATGGTAATGTCACTGTGCTCTGACATCCGCAACTTTCTAGAAAACCCTGAAGACGGGGGCCACTTCCCAGCTGGGCCCCCCACCTCTTTCTTTGACTCTTTTACAAACACGTGGGACAAAGCATCTCCGAGCTTTGCTATTTTGAGCAGCTTCTCACTCTTCCTCAGGAGTAGTTGTCTTTCTTCCTAATGGACTTCACATCTATATCACGGCATCCGACTCAGCAGTCCACCAAACTGTTTGCCCAGTTATGTCATTTTTTAAAAGCTCTCCCTGGATGGTAGGGAAATGAGTTTCTTCACAGACATTTTAGAGTAATAGTTAATACTTATTTTGGTATTAGCTTTAGAGAGTTTTATGATATTTCAAAAAGCTAACCATCCATCCATTCAGAGCTGCATCTCCTTTATCTATCAGAGGCAAACCCATTCCCTGATATCAGGCTCAATGAGCTAGCTAGATTGAGAAGTGTTGTCTCCTCTACCTACCCAGGGCATACCTAAGTTCAGGTAGGTGGAAAACTTCCAGATTTCTTCCACAGTCTTGAAGGTGATGAGGAACTGGTCCTTCTGGGACTGGATGCCCACCAGCCTTGCAGAGAGGTCCTGAACAAGAGCAACAAGTCAGCCTGTGGTAACAGAGTCACTTAAGGAGATCACGTGAGGACCAAGCATTAATCAACAACTTAGTTGTTGCTAAGCAGTATGTTGTAAAACATTCTCCCATCAGTGAGTGGTCTACATCATGTTTATCGGTTACGGATGCCATCCTTGCACATTTGGGTTAGTTTACAATCTACCTCAATAGATAAATCTTTATGCATATCCTTGCTTGTTCGGGTACACGTGATTCTAAGAAGCACAGTTGCCAGTGGAGAATATATGCATCTTCTATTCTAAAATGCAGCCACACAACAGCCTCCAGAAATATCTGCCAGTATCGTTTCATCAGCAGAACAAGAAGAGGCCCAGGAGCCTCTTGCTGTCCAGTATCGGACCAAAGTAGGCTTGAGCCCAGTGGCACTTGCTTCACCCCAGTCTTTCTCTGTTGGTTGCTCAGAATGATGGTCTGAACGTCCTACCCCAGGGCCAGGAACTCTCGTGGAGAGCATCTGCTAGACCCAGTCCTTAGGGAGCCTAAGGGAAAGAGCATCCGAAAGAAGAGCCCCAAGCCCAGAAAGGTCGGAATCTGCATCCCCTCCACACCAGCGACTCAGAGGCCCCAGATCCTGAGCAGGTATAGATCTTGTGAGCAAGCAGGACTGCTGGGTAATATAAATATATGCATATTATATACAGTCACTGTGTGTGTGTGTGTGTGTGTGTGTGTGTGTGTGTGTGTGTGTGTGTGTGTATAGTGAATTTGCTAGATGTCAGAACTTTGCAAGGCAAATCTTTGTGAGCAACACTTCATTCAGCTCCCACAATAAATACCTGAAAAGAGTGCAATCGTGGTATTTAATCCACTCTATGGCTTTTGTAACATCTAACCACTTCTTAAATGAAAGACAAGGAAGTACGGCACCCTGCCTAATGGACAGAGTGTACTTTCCCTAAGATGTATACTAAATAAGGATGGCTGTTATGATTAATAGTATCGTGAAGCTCATAGCATCACCCCAGTTTTGTAAACAAAGAGATGAGGACACAGAGAGGTGAGGTAACTTTCCCGGGGTCATCTACAGTGAGTCAGCCCTGACTGGCTCTTGGATATAGCCAACTTCGGACCTCAGCTTCCACCCCTAAACATGCTTAGTTCAAGACATGACCTAACTAATGGCTAGCTCTTTGCCATCAAACCCTGCTCCTGCCCAAAGCAAAGGTGATTGAATCCAAGGGAAAGTCATCAAAGCCATCGGCAGCTGGCATCTTCCCTCCCCGAGTTCCAAGGATTAAAATAGAATAAAAGCAAATTTAGAAGCCCAGGATTGGAGAAATGGCTCAGTAGGTAAAACCACTTGTTGCTCAAGCACGAGGTCCTGAGTTTAGATCCGCAGCACCCATGTAGGAAAAGCCGGGTGCAGCCACTACACCTGTAACCCCGGTGCTGAGGGGTGAAGCAGAGACTGGAGGAATGCTGGGGCTTGTTGGCCATCAGCCTAGTGAAAAGTGACAGAGCAGGCCACCTAATGTCCCCCTCTAGCCTCTTCGAATGCCCGAGCACAGTGGCCTGCCCAGGGGCATGTGCATCCATCCACACACATGTGCATACACCATAGTCACACTCAGGCACACACATTTTTTTTTAACTTCAGCTGTTAATTATGGAACAGATACCACTACCCATGCACCATGTACAAAAGCAAGCTCTCTACAGGCGTAGCCTTGCTTTCTACTAAAAACCAGCTGCTGTTACTCTGTTACATGACAGCCACCACGCTTTTCTCCTTTCCACTTGTACCAGATTAAGGAGGAAATGAAAATAATAAGACATATTAATTTGCCACGTAAGGCAATGTTTTCTTTCCCTACCACTGACAGCAACAGATTCTCTCTATTTCTGACTCTCATTTTTTGATCAGACCTTTAGTAATACCAAATATAGCTTAACTATTAAGCATCTATCTACTATGAAAATCCATCTGATTTATTTCATTGTTCCTTTCATCCCAATATTTATAGTTATGTTTTTTTTCATTGGCAATATTATTACTTTAAACATATGTGCTTGCCAGGCAGTGGTGGTGCACACCTCAGGTGGATCTCTGTGATTCGAGGCCAGCCTGGGGTACAGAGTGAGATCCAGGACAGCCAGGGCTGCACAGGAAAACTCTGTCTCAGAAAAAAAAAAAAATGTTCTCAGTGTTTACCAGGACCCAAGAGGAAAAGGAGAAAATAGACAGTTGTTTGTGACACAGAGACTGAACTTAGAGTGATGGAGATAGAACGTTCTGGAAACAAACATCGTAAGTGAATCATGCGCCAGGCGGTGGTGGCGCATGCCTTTAATCCCAGCACTCGGGCGGCAGAGCCAGGCGGATCTCGGTGAGTTCGAGGCCAACCTGGGCTTCAGAGTGAGTTCCAGGAAAGGCGCAAAGCTACACAGAGAAACACTGTCTGGAAAAAAAAAAAGTGAATTGTGCATTTTAAATCACAATGGGAAAATACGTGAATGTTGCACCCTAGTAACAAAACAAAATTCAAATGTAGCACCTTGGGGGGCTGGGAGTATACTTCTGAGACAGTTACTATAGACATGCTTATTCTGCATTAATGCAAGTAACTTGCCCAAAATTGGGGGAGGGGGGTCCCTCTGGCTTAGGTCACTCATTCCTTAGGCAGCCAGTTGCTTGCTTGGGGACTTACCTTGTTCTAGGCACAGTCCTTGCTATTGGGGACCTGGGATCTGAGAGTCATCCACCCCAGCTCACCTTAAACAGCGCACAGACTTCATGGTCTTCATTCTCCAGGGCCCAGAGCCTCCTCCGTGCAGCTTCCTGTAAGCTTGCGTTGACACACCTCTGGGAGCGACTCTTCACACAGAATGAGAGCACCAGGTCTGAAAGAGAAGAGAGACGCAAGGCTGGGTGCACAGTGAAAGAAAGAACCAGGGGGAAAATTGCCCCCACAAACCCTAAATCGGTGTCCTCCAGATCAGAGTAGGCTGAAGGATCTCCCGGGTTCCCTTTCAAGTGTCCTCCCCAGGGACAGGGAAAAACACTAAGGCCCGCAGGGCTCTGGAGAGGTGGACAGTGGTCGCTTTGGCTCAGGCGCTGACACAGACCCAGCCAAAGTAGACATTGCTTCCAGAAGATGATGTGTGAAAATTCCAAATGAAAACTACGTTATTCAAAGTGAAGGGAATACACTTATACACAAATTTCTTTTTATTAAACATATTTCTTTTTTAAATTTATCTACTTTTATTTCGTGTGTGTCGGTATTTTGCCTGCATGTGCCTGTATAGGAGTGTCAGATCTTGGAGTTACAAACAGTTGTGAGCTGCCATGTGGGTGCAGGGAATTGAACCCGGGTCCTCTGGAAGAGCAGTCAGTGCTCTTAACTGCAGAGCCATCTCTCTAGCCCCTACACACAAATTTATAATAGGTAATAAACATTATCTTAGGAGTTGTTTGTACACATTTTCCCAACCTGTTTCTTATGCTCCAGGATTAACATTTCTCATGACAGCCAGGGAACCCAAGCGGCTGGAGGATACACCTGTGATGATTTTTTTCTCAATTAAATCACCTGATGTGGAAAGACTCACCTTTTATTTGGATCTTTTTTTTTTTTTTTAAAGATTTATTTATTTATTATGTATACAGTGTTCTGCCTGCATGTGTCCTTGCAGGCCAGAAGAGGGCACCAGATCTCATTACAGGTGGTTGTGAGCCATCATGTGGTTGCTGGGAATTGAACTCAGGACCTCCGGAAGAGCAGTCAGTGCTCTTAACCACTGAGCCATCTCTCCAGCCCCTATTTGGATCTTTTGAGGCAGGAAAATCCACCTTACATCTGGGCCACACCTTCTGGTGACATCCTATATAAAGGACATGGAAGAAGGAAGCTGGCGCTCTCTGCCTGCTTGCCCTCGCTTTCACTGACAAGTCTATTCCTTCACTGGCATTAGAGTCTACTTCTCCAAGACTCCAGCACATACTGCAGACCGGCTGAGACATGCAGCCTCATGGACAGAACAACTACTTGATTCTTGAAAGTTTTGTTGGCAGACAGCCATTGTTGGGATAGCTGGACCACAGCCTATAAGATACTCTAATGAATCCTCTTTATATGTTCTTCTATCAGTTCTGTCCCTTCAGAGAACCCTGAGTAATACAACAAGGGCTCAAGCCTCCTCCTCATCACATATTAAGTATATGACAGTCAAATCACCTTCCTTTCTGAGATTTTGCTTTCCACCTTCCCATCTGATAGGTAGGCATTTGGGTGATGCCATGAAAAGGAGATTGTGTAAGAGCCATGTAACAGACCTCCTGACACAAGATCTGCTCTCAAAATGGTCCCCACTACTACCTGTCAGATGCTATGGTACAGGAATACCTCCTGTCTATCATCTGGTTTCTGCTGTAAGGCTTGTCTCAATGATATCATTTTCTAATGAGAATTCTCTCTTTGTGAGTTTCACTGAAATATTAATGAAAATGGATATCTTCCATCACATTGATTTCCAAATCATTTTCTGCTTCTAAAACATTCATTCAGAAGCTTCTGCCCAGCCAATCTCATTCTACACACTCAGGTCTTCACTTTAGTATTCATTTGTTTAAGAAATATTTACTCAGAGCCTAGAATGTGAAGAGAGTGTGGTAAGTGTTATACAGAATATAGACAGGTCCTCCAAATATTCATTTCTCAATCTGTGTCTTTGTCATACATTTTTTGGACATCAACTACATACAAACAACTCTCTAAAGTATCATGATGAATGCACAGTTTTTGTTTAATTTAACCCTGCCCCCATATCACCTTAAAAATCTGATCAATAATGCTTCTCTAGGCCAGAAATTATATATGGAGTTCCTGAAACATTCCAGATTCTAAAGAGTTTTGACTAACAGTCTGGAAGATTTGTGAGCGTAACAATATCATAAAGACACACAAAGATGCACTTGGATGTAACAAGAAATAAGGGCAATGGGGGTGGGAGGATATCTGCAGATGGAGACCAGGAAGCTCTACCCAGAAGGTGTTTTGTTTTGTTTTGTTTTGTTTTCAATTGAACTTATCTGTGTGATTTAGATACCTTGAGTAATATTCTGTGGCAGGAAACATTTTCCTTTGTTTTCAAGTGAGGCTATGTCCTCCTCACTTGATCCAGGTAGATCTTTAGAAGGACTTTCTTTACCTGAAGAAAATGAAGCACAAGAACATTTGTAACAGTATATGCAAGTCATAATTATGGACTGCAAGTTCCTACGAAATGCCAATGGTTTTCCCACGAGAAGGGGCTTGAAAGAATTATTGTCGCGGTTGCCTTATAATTACTTAGTAGCCAGCTGTTGTGGAAGAACTGTCATATATGTTATCTCAATCCCGCAGCATCCTGGGTGTACCCATTTCACTAACCAGTCACACCCACCGGTCAAACCCAGTTCCAGGGTACAGTGCACTGAAGGCACCCCAGTCATGTGGAGCCTACACAGATCATTATTATTGTTTTCTGCAACAAGGTCTGGACCAATGAGCAGGTATGGGAAGGCTGGAGTGGAAGAAGAAAGAATGGTATCATTAGAGAGACGGCTGGGGAATGGTTGTCATGTCCCCATGCTGTCCATCTATCTGCCCACAAAGTAGGGTCCTATCTAAACACTCTATCCTCCCAGCTCTTAAAATAGATCCTGTTTTTGTTGCTGCTGAGGTGGAGTAAAGGGTGTAGGCTGAAGCTATTAGAAGAGTGTTTGCCTAACACGAACAAGGTTCTGGGCTCCATCATAAGCAGCATTATGACCACCATCGACATAACAGAGTTCAAAGACGGAGGACTGTGGGCTGATAGATGCATGAGATGGTTCAGTAGGCAAAGGCCATCAAGTCTGACAACCTGACTTCAATCCCTAGGAAAGATCTGATAGCTGCAACTTGTCCTCTGACCTCTAGACACACACACACACACACACACACACACACACACACACACGATATAAATATAAATAAATGTTACAAGGGGGAAGACAGATTGGAACACAGGGTGGGGACCAGGGTGAGGTTAGAGGAGTGGTATTTTGATTGCTTAAGGTTGAAAAGAGAGCAGAGAGTACAGTGAAAAAGCATGAGGAAGTAGAAAGAGCAGAGAAATGCACCCACTGCCGTTGATGCAAAGGCATGTCCAGCTACCAACCCTGGAGCAGGTCCAGCCCAGGGTAGTTCTTTTGTGCTATAGTACCCCTTGAATCATGCTCACAGCTTGGACACCACCAATAATACATAGCCCATGACGGGTCTTCACTCTGTGTGGACCAGAGAACCCAAACGGCTGGACAGCCCTCCAGGACTGGCCTCTTTCAAGGTGTTCTCCTTGAGCTCCACAAGGAGCTCAAGTCTTTAGCACATTCATTTTGGCTGCTGGACTTTGTCCTTTCCGCCACAACATTTCTCAAGAACTAACCCACTGGAGCAGAACCAGGCAAGCAAGCATAACCTCCTCCTAGGAAAGAAGGTTAATAATCTTGTCTCCACCACAAGTCACTTATTTAATCTTCACAACTGCCTATAAAACTTGGGTCGGAGGTGTCTAGGCCCCCCGGGTCTTGCCCTCTAGAGCTGTAGTTCAGCGACATGGCCAAAGACGTGACAAGACTCAAGCAGTCCCAATCACCCTAGCTAGTGCCGAACCTCAGTCCGGTTGTCAAGAGACTTGGTCCCTCTCCACAGTGGGCCTCCGTGGTGGCATCTTGACACCCAGAGGTCTCTCTCCCTTTCTTCCTGGTGAGAGCAGTCAGCACTGTTGACGGACAGTGGGAACGAAATGGGTTTCAGCGCGAGTGGGCAGAAGGAGGTGCCAGCTCTTACCCGGTGAGCTGCTCAGTGAGGAAAGCTAAGCCGTAAGTAGGCAATCTGGCAGCAATGAGTCAAGGCCATCAGAATCATGCTGTAGTTCTGTCCACAGGAGTCAGAAGTAGTTGGGGGTGGGGATGGGGGAATGGCCACTAGCTGGAAATCATGAGATCTCTCCATGGACTGGTCAAATGACTTGGACACTTCTTCTGGGGCCTTTAATTTCTCCAGGTATGAAAGAAAAAGTTGCCCAGATCAGCACTTCTGAACCCTGGCTGCTCACTTGCGTCATCCAGGTGAGGTTTTCGTATGTGCCTGCTTAGGCTCCATCAGCATGGATTCTGACTTTCGTGATCTGCAGGGCAGCTACCGGGTCAGGGATACCTTTGTTTTAAATCGCCACGAGCTAATATCAGTTTAAGGCAGGGTTGAGAACCGCATGAGCAGACCAGTGCTTCTCAAATGTAGTGAGTGCCTAATGGATCGTCCTGGGGACTGATATTCTGCTCAAAGCTGGGCAGTGAGGGTCTGCATTTCTAGCATTTCTAGATGCTGTTTCCATCACTGGCCTGAGGAGCACATACGGAGTAGCAACTGCTTTCCTACCTTAGAACAAACCCCCAAACCTTAGCTTAAACCCCCAAACATCTCTCTTTCCTCCCTTACAAAGTGAATTTTTAGTTTTAATTGCATAATACCGTTTAGAAATCAAAATGTTTTATTGACCCCAAAATGCTTGTCTTGACTTTGAAACCTGGAGGACTTAGAGCCCGGGGCTTTTGTTCCCATACAATCAGCGGAGGTGAGTGGCTGCTGTCCCACTGCTAAGTACATGCTGTTCAGCCACCACAGCCCACCCTACCCAGTCACTCGCTGTGACCTTGCACGAGGAAGATCTGACAGCAGCAGCCTGTGAAGTGAGCCTACCTTCAGGAAGGAAAGCCCAAGGCAATGGCCTGTAAAGGAGATGTGAGGTTTGGAGCGTGAGACCGAGTGTTCGATCCCAAGCCCCAAGGGTAGGGAGGATGGGACATTTTAAAAGACGTCTCTAAAAAAATAAACTTGCAGAAACTGAAGATGACTATCTGCATGATTTAGGTGGCCAATGGTTTTCTAAGCAGGATCGGAAAAGACCTATTCTTCCCCTCCTCAAAATCATGCATAGACTATAATGCATTAAATTCAAGAATTTGTGCTGATCAAAAGGTGTGAAAGAGTGATGCACAGAGGGCATAGTAAAAGAAAACATTAACACTGCATACAGTCATCAAAGAACTTGAACCTGGAGTACACAGGCAAGACCATGAGAAACCTTCAAGGGCGCATTGGAGAGATGACTTCTCGGTTAACCATACTTGTTGCTCTCATAGGGGACCTGGGTTTGATTCCCAGCACCCACACAGTGGTTCACAACCATCTGTAACTCCAGTTCCAGGGAATCCCATGCCTTCTTCTGACCTCCTCAGGCGCCAAGCATCCATGTGGTACACATACACACATGCAAGCAAAATACATAAAATGTAACGAACAAGTCTAACTAAAAGGTCTTTTAATCTGTAAGAAACAAGTATGCAGGGTAGTGATGAGCTTTGTATGTGTATATGGCCAACCTGCACATGCTGGGCAGGTAAGGGGCCCTGCTTGGTAAACATAGTAGGGCCAGGAGAGATGCCCACTCTGGCAGGCAGATGGGAAGGGATGGGTGTGTAAGCAGCGGGGAGCTGTGGGACATTCTTGGCAGTGGGGTGGCATCATAAAAGTGGTCACTCTGCTAGAAGAAGCATAGGAAAGAATACAGAAAAGGAAGCAGAAGACTCAGAGACCTGCTGGGGAGCTGTTAGACAATCAGGGAGGGAGTGGGAGACCGGACTGTAGTTTTCAACAGTATAAAGCGACAGAACAGAGTCAATGATACTGTGTTTTAACGTAAGAAAAAGAGAAGGCATCCTGGCCTGCCAAATACTGAAGACAAATATGAGGGAGAAATAAACATCACCAAAAAATGGATGTTGGGAAATGTAGGCCCAGAAATGAGGGGCGATTTTACCAAGATCGCACAGCAACTTAACAGACGAGTCAGAGGTCATCCAAATCACTGGGGGGCAGTCTTGGTTATTTCTACTCTAGTAGCTGACCTTGGAACTCTAAGGTCAAAGGTCTCCGATGAGGAAAGCATCCCAACCCAGGAACTTGCTGGAAATGAGGACCCCTCCCCCTTCTCTTCTTCTGGCTTCTCTGTTCCCACCATCACCCCAAAACGTAAAGAAAACCAACACTGAAGGCTTCCCCACATGCTCTTTATTACTTCGCCCACATTTTTTTTCCCCTTTGACCCAGAAAACACACCATCAGCAGTTTTTGTGAGCTAACCCACATCTGATTGCTAGGAGAAAAAAAAACAGTCTCTCACTACAGTTACATCCATCTATATGGATGTCTCTCAGACTGCAAAGAGGGGTCGGCAAGCAAGTTGCATAACAATAGCATTTTGTTTATGTCTGAAATGGCAAAGTATTCTTTGCAATGACTGAGTGTGCATGGATATGTAAGAGAGAAAAAAAAACCACAGAATTGACAAAAGTGAGTGATGGATTTTGCGGAGTGAGAGGTGGGAATCAGACTGGAAAGAGCCAGCCAGGGGACCCTGATTATAGATGCAACATTTTATTTATTCAAAAAGAGAAATGAAGACGTTCTGATGCCACAAAATGATAAAGTGGATGGGGCTCACTATTCCAACGCTATGTACCATCACTGTGTTCAGAATGTCTCTCCATCCTTTTAAATCCAGAGTGGTGCCCTGTTTATTGCTGTGTGCATTCCCCTCCCCCTGGGATTATATCAATGAGTCGGTCTTACTAGAAAGGCGAGAGTGACAGTGTCCACAAAAAAATCTCCCCTACTTCTTCTGTATGAGAACTCCTGCCAAATCACTTCGAAGGGGTGTTGGAGATAAGAGAGAAGTGTTAGGCACTTCTGACGGGGCTTCCTCTGGGATCTGAAGTGGGCACTTGTTGGTGACTAACGATGGCAAGAAACCCGAAGGGGAGGAGTCAGAGGTCCTGGCAACTGCCCAGGACCTGCCCTCTCACCATATGCTAGTAGGAGATTTCTGCAGAAAGTGAGAAACATGAACAGGAGGAGCTCCAGGAAGGGTCTATACAGGAGAACACACCTTGCTGAGGCAGCCCAAGCCAGCTTCCATTACTGTTACAGCAAGGCAAACCTGGGCAGCCACCCAGGGTCCCATGGTATCTCGAACCTTCTCCCTTGCCTTCCCCTATATACAAGGACACATGGTTTGGGCCTCACTGTCAACTTCCACCTAAACAGACCCAATAGCAGGAGCAGCCAAAGAAACTAGAACACAGACCTCTCTCCAGTAGAACAGCAAATTAGAGATGAGGTGTGGCTCGGATTAGCTAACAGTGGAACAGCTGGCCATCACTGGAAGTCGTATCTATGAGACACGCTGTCCAGTCTAATCCTCCCCAAAGTTCTTGTGATCGGCTCACTCAACGCAGCACACTGTCAGATAACTTCTACTCAAAGGTCCCAGGGACTTGCCTGAGGTCATGTAAATGTTAAGCTGTTCAGAGAAGTGTCTCAGACTGTGACGTTTCCCTAGGATATACCGGGAGGCTAGGATGGAAATGTTTACACCATCTGGCCTCAGATGCTTCCCTAGCGACTTCCCTCAGGAAAAGCCGGGTGGGTGGAGAACAACACAGGAAGAAGGACTGGGAAACTGTGACAGAATAAATAGTAAGTTGGCTTCCATTTAATAGTGAGATACCCAGGGGCTACCCAGCGCCAGTGGTGAAAAAAATAAAAGTGAAAGGATACAATTATGGGATGACAGTGTCACGAAACTTCGAGGTCAGCTTCAGTGTTAGCTTCCTAGTCTCGCACCACAGAACTCGTCCCAAATGGGACTTCATCAGAGACTGGGCTCCTCCCATTGGAGTTGGGGTTCGTGTCAGGGGCAGAGCCCCTGAGCATCTCCACAGCAGATTACAAACCTCAGACTTTATAGAGGACCCAGAGAATGTGATATGCCAGAGTCACAGAAATATCATTAACAAGGCCTGATATCTAGTCTGCATGATTAACCGGGAGCTGGACTGTTTTCAATGTTGAATGTGTAGACTTGAGCCCTGCCCCCCCCCCAACCCTGTAAGGAAAGCATGATGGGTCATAACACCAATAGGTGAGGAAACTGAAACAGGGGAGTTAAATAAGTTACTCTTTGTGAACGAAAGAACCAAGCTCAAACTCAGACCTTTAGGCCAGAAAGCCCATGTTGACCACACGACATGTTCCCACCTGGAGGTAAACAGAGTCAGACCTGGACCCCAGGTCCCTTCCTTGGCTTCCAGACCTGTGATTCCAAATAGCCCTCACTATGTCTGTCCCCATGGGGTACAAAGACAACAGGACTTGGAGGAAAGGTTTGAAAAGGCTACAAACGCAGAAATTTGGAGAAACAAAAAAAAATGTCAGAGCCTTTTGTGATGTTAGGAGTTCGCCTGCTTATAGTTTTGTGTAGGGTTCTTGGTGTCCCTTGTCCGGGAAGAAGTTCTTGCTGTCAGTGTCAAAATGTGTAGGCCAGGACTTCTGACTTATTTGGGGTTCCCTTTAAAAATCTCAAGTCCTTTTGAGGAGCCCAAGTCACAAGACCACAGAAGGAAGCAGTCAGTCAGAAGGAAAGCCCTTAGCTAAGGGAACCTCCCAGCTTTGCTCACCAGAACCATGGTTAGTGCTCACCAGAACCATGGTTAGTGCTCACCAGAACCATGGTAGTGCTCACCAGAACCATGGTGGTACTCACCAGAATCATGGTAGTGATCACCAGAACCATGGTAGTGCTTGCTCACCAGAACCATGGTAGTGCTCACCAGAACCATGGTAGTGCTCACTAAAAACCATGGTAGTGCTCACTAAAAACCATGGCAGTGTTCACTAAAAACCATGGTAGTGCTCACTAAAAACCATGGTAGTGCTCACCAAAACCATGGTAGTGCTTACCAAAACCATGGTAGCTCTCCAGGAAGACATGTGACCCTAATAAAGGTGCAGAATGATGCCTTAGAGTGATGTTCCTCTGTCTCCCAAGGGAGTCCTCCCCTAGCCCATCCCTTTTCCCCTAGAGCCACCACTCATCCGGATGGATGAACGTCCTACAGCGAGGCCACAGGGTCTCCTTTGGCTGCGCTGTGAAAAGCTGCAGGACCTCTTCAACACTATGACCAGCTGTCCTGGTTCCCTGTGACCGTCTGGGTTTTAGAGCTGACCACATCCCAGGAAAGCCCTCGGTGTCCCGCAAACCAGGAAGACTGGCCACCTTGTGTCCAGATTGCTGGACAGCTTCTTAGCCTAACTTTCCATGACCTCAATTCAACGGGCCGAAAAGTCACCCTCCTCAGAGGCCGGAGGGAGGAAACCGCCTGTGCTTCCTCTGTGGCAGAAGCCCTGATGAAAATAGCCAATAGCCTGAGTGACCCAGGCCAAATTTATGACCGTCCATGGGCCACAGAGGAACTCACTGCGGCGCCTTCTTCCTGTCCTAGGGAATCTTGGGAAGAAAGGAAGGAAGGGCTTAGGAGTGGCTGCCAGGAGCGGCCCTCACTCCCCAGCCACAAAGCACAGGCCCAGCACAGAGCCCGCTTCTCAGGTAAAGGAGTTGTTTACCTCGGACTTCACCACCATTTTGCACCCAGAATGGAAACACCAATCTAGAAGGAGACGAGAGGCAGCCAGAAAGTACAGTCATCTCCCCATCTTTGGAAGGGCAGGTACTCCAAAACACCAACTTCCCTGGATCAGCACTCCTGCTTAAAGCCCCAGGCCAGACCCCCCCCCCCCCCCCCAGGAAACTCACCTGGGCCCCAGGGCAGACTCCGCTCCCCAGGGATACAGAAGCAGCCACCCATGTGTGCACCATCCTCCCTGGGCCAAGGCCCCTGGGAACGCCAGTCAGGAGAACCTTGGGAGCCTCCCATCGGCCGGCGTCCCTCCTCCCGCCTCCTCCCTGGCACGCGAGGGACCGAGGCTGCTCAATGCACAATGCAGCCTTTGATATCCGGCCTGCCGTGGGGAGGCCAGGGAAGGTGGGAGGGGCCACTCAGCCTGCAGGCCAGATAGTCCTTGCTCTGTCAGGCCTTGGCCTGGGGAGCAGCTCCTCCCTGCCTTTCTACAGATTGCTTCATGCCTATCAGGCTGTGGCACATTCCTCGCATTCTAGGATCCAGATACAGTTCGGTTCTTGTGAGGGTAGCCAGGGCAGAGGAGGGCAAAGAGCATCCCGGGAATCGAGGGTGGTGTTCTCGCTGGCTCCCAGATGGACTTGGCCCACAGACTCCCCTGCCAGCTCTTAGAAAGCCTCTCTGCAAATGTTTCCTCGGCTCTTCGATAAAGCCAGGCCAGCGAATGACCATCTGTAGTGTCAGTCAGCCACTGATCGGCTGGTGAACAGCATTGAGCAACCGAGCTTCCAGCTGTGGCCCCCCAAAGTCTTGGTGGGAGAGAATCCGAGAAATCACCTAGTGTTAGCGAGAATTTTATGGTTGAAAGGCTGCACTACCCAAAACATTTAAGGTGTGGGGCCTTCATGAAGAACTGGTCATGCTAGATCAACCTCTTTTCTGTTTCGGATGAGCAGTGGAGCCGAGGAATGTGCATCACACGAGGCTGAGCCTCAGAAAATCTCCAGTGAGATCACTCACAGGAGGTAGAGGGAACAGGTTGCATACCTTTGCTCAGGGGCTTTGACTGCTCTAAGGAGCCAGCCACAAGATCCACTGGGCACTGACCTCCCTTTCTACCCAGAGCAAAGGTCTGCAGGAACACCCAAGGGCAAGAAGGTACTTGCAGAGAGAGACAGGGTCCTGGCAGCCTTGTGCCTCAGGCTCTCTGGAGGCTGCATTTTCAGGTCTCACTGTTCTGGAAGGAAGAGCAGTGGTCTGGTCAGGTTTACATTCCAGGAGGAACATGGGGTAACAGTGAGAAGAACAGGAGTCAGTCTCTGGAGTAATCCAGTGTCCACAGTGTATCCTGAATCAGCCTAAGGACACACAGCATGCAGGCTCTCCAGCAAGTCTCTGCTACAGCTTCAAAAACTGTGTGCTAACCAGCTGTGAGTCAAACAGAAACTGTTTTCTGTGAGCCAAGCACTCAGTCTATATTACTTAAAGGACCATAAGAGCCCCATAATATAAGCATCTTTTTTTTTCTTTTTGATAAGGGAGAAAATAAGTGAAGAGGGGCACTTAACTTTCCCAAGTCTGCATGCGCACACACACACACACACACACACACACACACACACACACACACACCATGTCTGAATGTCAGACTTAGTACCTGGACCCATCCTAGTTGGTCCCTTAGTTTTAAAAATATCACTTTGCTGACATGTGAGTTCCCTCCCTCCCTTCCCTCCCTCCCTCCCACCATTGTCAGAACACTTCCCTGGACCAGCCATCCATGGTAGGACGCATAGGAGAAGAGGAGAGCTGAGCATGGCGAGGACTCTCGGGGATGTGGTCCCAGCCCCCTCAGGGTGGGCGTTTTGTCTATGGACAACTGTTTAAAAATGTCTGTTTTCCATGATGTATGCCATGCCCTCCCCTCACCCAAACCTACTCGAGATGAAAGGGGAAGTTGTTCCTTAGAAAGCAGCCATTCATTTTCTCTGGGAGGTACCCAAGAACCAGACACTGAAAAGAAGCCAAGCTTTGACCTCTGTGTGCACATGGATAGGCTTATCGCTTCTCTGGGACTTATCCACACGCCACTCTCATACAGGGACGACACGACCAGAAATGATGATGGACCAAGACCCAGGTCAACTGTCCTAGAGGATACCCTGGGGCAGAGGGTTGAGACAGACATTTCAGCAAGTCTGAAATGAATGGCCCATTCTTGGGAAAGTCTCTACTTCTCTTGAGATGCAAAGACCTCAGGTCTGCTCATGAATTGTTCTGATGAATCGTCACAACCAAGAGATTTCTAGGCAGAGAGGCAGCAGGAGCAAAGGACCTGTGGCAGAAGCCTGGGCTGCATGTTAAAGGAAGCACAGTGGTTAGAGAGTTAGGAGGCAGAGATCTATGGATGAGCTCAGAGGCCACAGCAGCAAACTCTCCTCTCCATGCTGGGGCTCTTGAGGACAGTCAGTGTTTGATGTCGTGAGCTTAGAACATCAGGCGGGTTCTCTACTATTGAGCTGTTATACTCCCAGGCCTGATTTATCATGTTTTTATATTAGAATGAATTTCTTGAGATGATATTTCACCCTAAGTGCCTCCACAGCCACCTTTACACTGGTGTGTCAGCCAAACATCTATGAGAGTTTCCTGCTGCAAGACTACAATTCCCAACTTCCATTGCAGACTATGAATGCCATTCCATGGCTATAAGAGACCACATCCCATCTTCATTGTGGGGCACAAGTGAGTGACAAAATGCCCTCTAACTGTGAAGAAACATGGTCAGGCCTAAGATCAGGCTAAGCCTCTCTTTATGTGCTCTCTTGCTTTCTCTCTTTCTCTCTCTCTCTCTCTCTCTCTCTATCTCTCTCTCTCTCTCTCTCTCTCTCTCTATCTCTCTCGTTTGTTTGTTTGTTTGTTTGTTTGTTTTTAAATCTAACAACCTGGGTACCATGAGCTCTGCAAATTGGCACAGAACTAACCATTCCAAAGGAAGTCGCAGCAGGCTGAGTGCATGAGGGGACAAATCCGTGAAGAGTCTGCTTAGAGTTTCCCCGTGAACAACTGAGAGAATTAGTATGATGTCTACGGGAATGTCGGGCCCTGAGAAACAAACTTTGAAGGAGCTGGCTTCTAAGTTTAAGGTTAAGGGCCCTCGATACACGCGTCTAAGCAAAGACGAAAGTCGGAATGGGGGGTCAGAGGGGCTTGCCAGCCACAGGCAAAAGCTTCAACAGTTAGCAGGGAGGAGATGTTTAATGTCGCAGGATTAAATGTGGTGTTCTGAGAGACTGCTGGCACAGTAGAACAGAAAGGAAACATGGAGACTGGGCCCTGCAAGCCACTGGTTTGGGCAGAAGAAAGAGGGGGCGGGGCCAGTGAGAGGTTGTAAGTGTGACTGAATTCCTGGAAGAAAACGTCTTTACAGCAGGTGTGCTGACTAGTCTTATGTCAACTTGACCCAAGCTAGAGTCATCAGAGAGGAGGGAGCCTCCACTGAGAAAATGCCTCCAAAAGATCCAACTGTAGTGCATTTTCTTAATTAGTGATTGATAGGAGAGGGCCCAGGCCATTAAGGGGGGTGCCATCCCTGGGCTGGTGGTTCTCGGTTCTGTAAGAAAGAAGGGTGGGCTAGCCATGGGAAGCAAGCCAGTAAGCAGCACCCCTCCATGGCCTCTGCATCAGTTCCTGCCTCCAGGTTCCTGCCCTGCATGAGTTCCTTCTTGTCCTGACTTCCTCCCATGATGGACTATGATGGGGAAGAATTAGCCAGATAAACCCTTTCCTCCCCAAGTTGCTTTGGTCATGGTGTTTCATCGCAGCAAGAGTGACCCTAACTAAGACACCAGGTGCCCCATTATGTCCGTGTCGCTAATAGAGGAGAGACATCGGTTGAGAACCTGCCACTCACTGTCTCCGCTGCTCTGTGTGGATGGACATTTCGCCGGGGAAGATTCAGGAGCACGAGTTCAAAGACAAGGGGAATCCCAGACACATTTCATTTGCCACCAACATCATCATCAAGCATTTATTCCCCTAATATTTTTTTTTTTTTTTTTGGTGGCAGCGGGCCGTAAGTGCAGTTGGCTGAGTGACAAGTGGCAGCTGACCCAGCTGGGGAGCAACAGGGAGAAGAGCCGCTGCCCAACCCTGGGAAGCCCCTCCTGTGTTCTGGACTTGGGGAAACACAGGACCCGCTGTTCATGTCAGCAGGTGTTCTACTTTGTCCTGGAGACCAAACCTCCGGATCCGCTGGTGGAGTTCCCCAACTTGTAAATGTCACAATCAAATTCGAAGAAGTCTTCCAGAGCTCAGAGTGCCCAGAACCACAGGGCAGGGACTGAAGACCAGACCTAGCCAGGGAGCTTCTGGTTTGCCCCTGCACATGGGAAATACATCTTCTCTTGGAAAATCTCGTCAGGGTAATAAGAGGAGTGAGTCGGGCCAGAGAGTGCATCTAAGATACAGCACCTGCTGAGCAGGGAGAAGGCCCTGGATTCCAGGCCCATCATAAAAACAAAGACAAAAATAGGAGAGGGAGAGGGAGAGAGAGAGAGAGAGAGACTACCCTTGTGAGAAAGAACTGAAAAGACCCTGCTACAGGTTGAGGGTAGGGGTGGGGATGGGGGTTGTGGGGAGACACAAAGACGTTCTCTGTGTCAGGCATCAAAATGTGATTTTATTGGAAATTGGGTGTCGTTATATAAAGTAGGGTAGCTTCAGACTGGAGCACAGTGGACCTGAAATCTAATATGAATGGTGCGTGAGGGGGTGTGGCTGGAGCAAGGCAGGAGAAGGCAATGCAGCTGGGCCTAGGAACACCTGCCACACACCCAGCATTCAGGATGCTGAGGTAGGAGGATGGGGAGTCCCAGGCCAGCCAGAGTTATGTAGCAAGACCCTGTCTCAAAACAGCAAAAACCAGGCTGGGCATGGGGACATATGCTTTTAATCCCAGCACTCAGGAGGCAGAGGCAGGTCGATCTCTCTGAGATAGAGGCCAGCCTGGTCTACAGAGTGAGTTCCAGAACAATCAGGGATACACATTGAGACCCTGTCTAAAACCAAAAAGAGAAGGAAGGAAGAAAAAGAATGGACCAGCAAGAGAGGGGAGGAAATACATGAGCAAAGTACCATGATATATATGTGGGCAAATGTCATGATGAAACATCCTTTTGTATGTTAACTTTAAAAATTAATTAAAATAAATTTCTGGGCTGGAGAGATGGCTCAGTGATTAAGAGCATCGACTGCTCTTCCAGAGGTCCTGAGTTCAATTCCCAGCAACCACATGGCAGCTCACAACTGTCTGTAACTCCAAGATCTTGACACCCTTACACAGACATACACGTGGGCAAAACACCAATGCAAATAAAAATAAAAATAAAATAAATTTCTTCCCAGTCATAAAGGTCCTTACTGTAGAAAAGCTGAGAGCACAGAAACATAAAAAAACAAACATCAGTGACGTCATCCCCTCAGGACACACTCTGTGTAGTGCCCGAGTCCTGTATAAAGTAGAGACTGCACTTGATGCTTTATCATTTTCCAGTCTTACATCACATTGTGGGCCATTTTCCACCCTTTTTTAAATTTTTAATTTTTATTTATTTGTATGAATGTTTTGCCTTGGAAATCAGAAGTTGGCAGCGTCCCTGAAAATGGAGTTAAGGGTGGTTGTGAACCACCCTGTGGGCTCTGGGGCCTAAACCAGGTGACCTTGTGGGCTCTGGGAACTGAACCAGGTCCTCTGCGAGAGGACCAGGCTCCTGACCACTGAGCCATCTCTCCAGCTCCCTCCATCATTTTTTAACAACTGCGCAATCGTCTGTGGTGTGGTTGTGACACTCTGCACAGCTCCTTTCCTAATGTTAGACATTTGTGTTGGAGAAATTGTTTTTATTTTATTTTTATGGCAATAGACAGGAAAGTCTAGAAGCGAGAGATAAAGAGCACCCTCATGGGCCAATGGCAGCAGAGAATGGGGTGACCCTCCTGCAACTCAAAGAACATGAAGGATTACAGTAGTAGTTGGAGCTGGGTATTGGGAAAAGAAAAGACCCTCCCCTCAACTCCCAGGGGGAGCGTGACCCTGATGACAAGTTGTTGTGGGTTTTTTTTTTCTTAAGTTTATTACATTGATGTGCATACGATTTATCATTTTTATGTGTATGTGCATGTGTGCATGTACACTTGTGTGTGTGAGTGTCCTTCGAACCCAGAAGAGGGTACTGGATCGCTGGGAGCCGGAGTTAGATAGTTGTGAGCCACCAGAGGACACGGTGACCCAAACTCCAACCCACTGAAAGAGCCGTGCCCTAGTTTCTGTGGTTTGTTCCTCTTGCTGTGATAAAGACCACGACCAAAGGTATTAAGGGAGGAAGGGGTCACTTAAGCTTACAGCTTACAGCCCTTCATGAAGAGAAGTCAGGGCAGGAACCTGGAAGCAGGAAATGAAGCAGAGACCATGGAGGAGTGCTGCTTACTGGCTTGTTCCCACGCTTTGCTCAGCCTGCTTTGTTACAAAACCCAGGCAGGACCAACTGCCCAGGGATGGCACCACCCATGGTAGGCTGGGCCCTCCTACATTAATCATGTATCAAGAAAGTGCACCACAAACATGCCTACAGGCCTATCTAATGGGGGCATGTTCCCAATGAAGGTTCCTTCTTCCCACGTGACCATAGCTTGTATGACGATGACAAAAACTATCCCACACAACAGTGAGTGCTCCTAACTGGTGAACCGTCTCTCTGGTACCATCTGCTGACACTTCAGTGTGGATTTCTTGTAGGAGTCCAGCTCCCACATTTTGAAGGGTTCTTAGGTGGAGGAAAGTGGGATAAGAAAATATCAAATAGAAAGATAGGCCTAGATGAAAAGAAAAACAGAGACACAGGATAGCTTTGGGAAGGCCTGGGTCAATACCCAACAGCCCCTAGGTTTATTCAAAAGGTCTTTTTATAATATGCCAAGGGGAGAGGCAAAAGACCTCCCCCTTGCAAGATCAAAGCACACCGTACAGCCAAGTGTAGACCCTTCCAAACAACTGGTAAACACACCCATGGCCAAATCATATCCTTATGCAACCCTGCTAGGTAAAGCAAGCCCAGATTCTCTGACTGTGAGTAAGTTCTCACTAGGAAATCTCTGTGGATCTCCACAATTTCTGACCTCCAGAGCTAGGAGACAATAGATTCCTGATGTTTGAAGGCATCCAGGCTGGATGTATCACTAATATTGCTTATTTTCTCATGTATTAAAATCACATTTCCAGGTTGGCAGGCTGAGGTAGGAGAGAGAGAGAGAGAGAGAGAGAGAGAGAGAGAGAGAGAGAGAGAGAGAGAGAGCGCATGCCTGCACATGCCAAGTTGCTGATGACCCCAGCCAGACCCCAACACTCCCTACCACTCCCAAACAAAGGAATTTCTCTTCAGTTCAGATCAACTTCTGGAGACATTTAAATCTCAGGCATCAGATGCAGTAGAGCGGGTAGGGAAGAGGAGACTGCTGGCCAGCTTGTCCACCTGGGTGTCCTCTCCTGAGGTACACTCATACCTAGACATCAGGAGGCTATGGGAGGAGGCTGATGACAGCATTCTAGAAATAGGTAGGCATAGTGACTTTGTAATGAGAAAGAAGTCAGTGTCCAGAGTCAAGAAAGAATCTGAAGACATCACTATGTGGCACATAAAGTTTCCATGTGACGCAAAAGTGAGAGTCTACTTAACACACATAGATGGAAGTCCTGAATGTGTGTGCCTGTGTATGCAGATCTAGTCATTCCCACCACCCATGTACACTCCCCTGAACTGAGGAGGTACCAGAAGGCATACCCTACTTCTCACAGCTCGGAAAGGGAGTAGATGGTCTCTTGTAGTGTATGATCTTTGGTGTTACTGATATCTTTTCAACTACAATGTTCCACAACAGTCTTCACTTTGTAAATATAAAGATATATGATATATATCTTTGGAGAAGATGGAAGACGAGAGAGATGAGGGAATGTTCACATATAAACATGACCAGAAGGGAGGTCTAGGCATATTCCAGGCCACTGTACTCCTCACCTGACCTAACCCAAAGGATGATGGGCATCACAGAGGGTGGTTCCAGTCCCAGTGCCAAAACCAAGAGGCTGGTAATTTGGAGGGAAGAGGCAGCAGTATCAAAGGGCATTCTGTCACAGGCATACTCTGATAACTGGTGCTTTCTCAGCGCCCCAGTGATATGAGGGCTGTCCAGAGCCCCGACTGATAGAGTTACTGCTCCCTGGAGGAGGCAATGTTTTAGGATCATCTGCTGGGGTGGAGACAATGAAGGAAGCTGTGCCATCCTCTGTGCCCCTCCCCACAGATAAATACATCCACCATCCCTATTGTCCATCCCTAAGATGGCAACGTTAGGTGGGGTTTAGTAGGGGGTCCTTAGGTTATTGGAGGTGGGATATCTGGGGGTTTGTGCACCTCATCCAGTCCCTTCTCTCTGCTTCCTAGCTCATGATGTTACCTGTTCCACGAAGCACTTCTCACCATTATTATACCCCCATCCTCCCCAGAGATCAAGGAAATGGGACTACTCAATCTTGGCCTTGACCCTTCAGACTGTGAACAAAATAAGCCCCTTCTTCACTTCAAAAGCAGCCTACTGGGGGAGCTTTGTAACAGTAATTCCGTGATGATGACTCTAGCCAGCAAGATGTTCAGAGGCCCTTGCTGGGCCCTGGGGGAATAGCAGAAGTGACTTCCTCTCCTTCTGTCCCCCACTTCTGTCCACACATTCCAGGCCAGAGTAACATGCAAGTCTACAAAGATGAACACCCTACATACACTCAGTCCTAGGCTTTGTCTTATCTGGGAGGAGGAATTAGCAAGACCAGTCGTCAGCCAGCATAGAAACAGAAATCTTACTGTTTGCCTTCACCTCCCGGTTGTCGACTTGTGGTCAAAAGAGCTGATTTTGAGTGTACACTCTTAGACACGGGCCTAAAAATGCCTTTAATCCCAGCACTTGGGAGGCAGAAGCAGGCGGATCTCTGTGAGTTCGAGGCCAGCCTGGGCTACCAAGTGAGTCCCAGGAAAGGCGCAAAGCTACACAGAGAAACCCTGTCTCGAAAAACAAACAAACAAAAAACAACAATAAAAAAAAAACATAGATAAGTACAAAAGTCAGAATTAAATGAGGGTAACATAACAGCTCTCACAGAAATGATGCTGAGGTGTCTAACAAATGTGTCAGGGTGTTGGTTTTTTACTTGTGCAAAGCCTGTGTGTGCCGCGTCTGTTCTGTTTGTCTCAGCACATTCTGCAAATGGAAACTGTAGAACCATGAAGAGGAAAGGGCATTCTTCAGTGAACAGAACGTGCCAGTAGGTGACAACAGAGACGTAAACCCCAGACCCTGCCGCCGAGCCCACATGGCAATCCACCCAACGGAAGGCAGCCCCTCTTCCACAAGATCATCAGAAAGATGCCTGCAGACCCCAGGCTGTGACCCTTCCTTCTTCGTTTTCAATAGACCTGTTTACAAGCTGTTCACTCAAGGAAGGAAATATGCATTTCCATGTGCAAGTGTTTCTATCTTCTAAGACAAGTGCAGACACATACCTTCCTAGGCTCATAAATTTGTGCAGCACAAAGGGGTATGCACGTGGTTACCTTTTCTAGATATGTGGTGGTATTGTGTTCCCCAAAATATTGTGCACCCTAATAAACTTACCTGGGGTCAGAGACAGAACAGCCACTAGATACAAAGGCTAGATCTTGGTGGCACTCACACCTTTAATCCTAGCATTCCAGAGGCAGAAATCCCTCTGGATCTCTGTGAGTTCAAGGTCACATTGGAAACAGCCAGGCATGGTGGCACATGCCTTTAATCACAGAAAGCAATCCTTTAATCCTAGGGAGTGATGGCAAAAACAGAAAGATATATAAGGCGTGAAGACCAGAAACTAGAAGCATTTGGCTGGTTAAACATTCAGGCTTCTAGCAACAGTTCAGCTGAGATCCATTCAGATATGAGGACTCAGAGGCTTCCAGTCTGAGGAAACAGCGTCAGCTGAGGAACTGGCAAGGTGAGGAAGCTGTGGCTTGTTTTGCTTCTCTAATCTTCCAGCATTCACCCCAATAACTGGCCTCAGGTTTGATTTTATTAATAAGACTCTTTAAGATTCATGCTACATAGATATTTTCATTGCTTCCTTTCAGATGGTGACCTTGGGGAAAGCAACCTCTTCCTGCAAATGCTTTCCTCCTTCCTGATACGACATAACTTCAGGTCCCCATACCACTTCCTTGAAAACCTTCTCTACATTTCCCTGGAGGTAGAAGACCCAGATGAGCATCCCATCATCCCTACATGCTACATTCACTACACAGCTCTGTCCCTTCCATTGTTCTGCTGACTGTACTTCTTTTATTGGATCCCGAGCTTATATCATCCTGCCGAGTCAGGGGACGGCTCACATCTTATTGCCTTGGATAGCTAGATCTCATCAAACTCAGCAAATCGAGGTCTCTGGAGGAAGAGTCCTTGGAGATCATCCTGGTATGTTTCAGCACCTAGAGCTGAGAGGTTTCTTTCTCAATGAGGTGTAGATTTTATATTAAGTCTACATTCCCAAGTCCCCATTCCACATCTTCAGATCTCCATCAAATCTTAATCAACAGCGACAAGCATCAGAACAGCAACTGTGAGGACAGTGTGGCTCTATCTGAAAAATTGTACTCACAGTCATCATTCACAAGTCACTGTCCAGGGACTCCCTGTGAAGAAGACGCCCCTCCATGTATCATCAAAGAGGGGTGGGGACCACAGACAGATGTGGACTGATCAAGCAAGTATGACCAAGAGGTGTCAGGGAAAGGACCAGCTGTAAAGAACAGCTGCAGGAGAGTCCTGGATGGATGGAGAGGTCTAGGTGGAGAAGGGATACATAACAGAGGTAGACCGGGATGGTGACATGAGGTCAGGAGAACACTGGGTATCACTGCAAAGGAGTCCAGAGTGGGAGGACTGGGTGGGGTAGAAGGTGTGTGTCTTAGTAACTGTTCTGTTTCCTAAAGAGACACTATGACCAAGGCAACTCTTGTAAAAATAAATAAACAAATAAATAAATAAATAAATAAATAAATAAATAAATAAATAAATAAATAAAACATAAAATAAACATTTAATTGGAGGCTTGTTTATAGTTTCAGAGGTTTAGTCCGTTATCATCATGGTGGGTAGCATGGCAACATCCATGGTGCCAGAGCAGTAGCTGAGGGCTACGTCTTGATCCACAGGTGGAGAAAGAGAGATGTGTGTGCTGTGGATGTCACTCTGTATAAATAAAATGCTGATTGGCCAGTAGCCAGGCAGGAAGCATAGGCGGGGCAAGCAGAGAAGAGAATTCTGGGAAGTGGAAGGCTGAGGCAGAGAGACACTGCCAGCCGCCGCCATGACAAGCAGCCTGTAAAGATGCCAGTAAGCCACGAGTCACATGGCAAGGTATAGATTTATAGAAATTGGCTAAATATAAGAGTAAGAGCTAGACAATGATAGGCCTGAGCTAATGGCCAAGCAGTTTAAATAATACAAGCGTCTGTGTGTTTATTTTATAAGTGGGCTCAGGGACTGCCAGGGCTTGGCGGGACCTGGAGAGAAAACTCCAGCTACAAGTGTTCCTAGCATGGACTTTTTTTTTTTTTTTTTAGATTTATTCATTTATTATGTATACAGCATATGTGACTGCAGGCCAGAAGAGGGCACCAGATCTCATTTACAGATGGTTGTGAGCCACCATGTGGTTGCTGGGAATTGAACTCAGGACCTCTGGAAGAGCAGTCAGTGCTCTTAACCTCTGAGCCATCTCTCCAGCCCCCTAGCATGGACTTTTAAAAGTTCAAAGCTCATCATCAGTAACACACTTCTTCCAACAATGTCACACCTACTTCACAAGGACCTACCTCTTAATCCTTCTCAAATAGCTCTACTCCCTGATGACTAAGCATTCAAATATATGAGCCTTTGGTGGCCATTTTTATTCAAACCACCTCATTCCACTCCCTGGCCCCCTAGGCTTATAGCCATATCGTAATGCAAAATTCCATTCAGTCCAACTTCAAAAGTTGGAATTTTGAAGTCTAATATAGTCTCAACATTGTTTAAAAGTCCTAAGTTCAAAGTCTCCTCTGAGATTCAAGGCAATCTCTCGAGTAATTGTAATCATCTAGAAAATCAGAATTAAAAAAACAGATCACATACTTACAACACACAATGGCACAGAATATACATTACCATTCCAAAAGGAAGGAAAGGGAGTATGGGGAGAAAATACTAGACCAAAGCAAGACTGAAAAACAGCAGGGCAAACGCCAAACTCTGCACCTCCATGTCTGATGTCAAAGCACTCTTCAGATCTCCAGCTCCTTTCAGCTTTGTTGACTGTAACACACTTCTTTCTCTTGGGCTGGTTCCACTCCCTGTTAGCAGCTCTCCTTGGCAGGTATCCCACAACTCTGGCATTTCCGACATCCTGGGGGTCTCCAACACAATCCAGGCTTCACCTTCACAGCTTCATGCAATGGCCTCTCTGGGCCTCCATGCAGGAACACCCCGACACTCACCTGGCCTCAGTGGCACAGATGGAGATTCCACAACTCCTTTCTTGTATTCTTGACTCTAAAGCCAGAACCACATGGCTGAAGCTGCCAAGTTCTGCTGCTTGCTGCAACTGGAACATACCCCCCCCCATTCAATTACATTTGCATCAGCTTTCTGCTGTTGATTATTTCCTTCACTGCTTAAGCTGTTCTAAAATTCTTTTTCACAAATTGTAAGCTTAGCTTAGAGTGACAACTAGTAACTGCACAACACAGTTACTACTAGGCTGTTTGAAATCTCCTCTGCCAATGCCATTTATCCAAAACTTTTCAATTTGGCCTCTGGCAAATTTTTAGGACAAGAGCAGAAAGCAACCAATATCTTTGCCAAAATATCCCAATAATAGTCTCTAGACCACGTGCTGATATTCCTTCCCTCCAAAATCGTTTGGTCTGGGGACCCCCACACTCCACATCACCTCCAACACCACTGTCTTCCATGCTCCTACTTGGATAGCCCATTAAGGCACACTTAAAGTATCCAACTGCTTTTCTAGTCCAGAGTCCCAAAGTCCACATTCCTCCAACAAACAGCATGGTAAGGCCTGTCACAGCAGTATCCCACTCCTGGTACCAATTTCTGTCTTAGTCACTGTTCTATTTCTGTGAAGAGATACCATGAGCAAGGCAACTCATAAAAGAAACCATTTAATCAGAGGATTGCTTACCGTTTCAAAGGTCTAGTCCATTATCATGGCAGCACTCATGGCACCAGAGCAGTAGCTGAGGGGAGAGGGAGAGACAGAGAGACAGACAGACAGACAGACAGACAGATAGACAGAGACAGAGAGAACTAGCCCTAGCATGGGCTACAAGGCCACTCCTACTCCACAGGCCATACTTCTTAATCCTTCTCAAAAGTTCTATTCCCTAATGAATTAGCATTCAAATATATGAGCCTATAGGGACCATTCTTATTCAAACCACCACAGTGTGGAAGGCAATGCCAGAGTCAGGAGCAATGGCAGAGAGTGGGAAGTAGCTGCTGAATGCAAACTGTTGTAAGGAGCATGTCCCCCTGCAAGACAGCCAAGAACCAGAACTCACATCTGTCAAGGATGCTATTCCGTATGTGATGACTTGGATAAAATTCAAATGTCCTGCCAAGGCGTCATGTGTTGCAACCCAATCCCCCTTGTGAGGAGGTAAGATGGTGGACTTGAAGCTGAGTTGTGGCCCAGTTGGTGCCAGGCTTGCCTAGCATGCATAAAGCTCTGAGTTGGATCACCAGCATCTCATAAAAAGATGTAATGCCTGTAATCCCAACACTCAAGAGGCAGGAGTAACAGAAGTTTAAGGCCAGCCTCAAAAAACAAAATCAAAGAGGTAGGACTTAGTTCAGTGTAAAGTTCAGAGGTCAGGCCTTCAGGGTGATCAAGACTAGTTCAAGTCATTAAAACCCAAGCAGTTGGTCATACCTGTGAGGGAATTTCTTGATTGGATCATGTGAGGTGAGAAGACCCACTCTAAATCTGGGCCACGCCTGCTGGTGGCAGCCCACCTGAACAATGGAGAGGAGGCTTCTGCTTTTGCCTGCTCGCCCTCCCTCTCCCTGGCAAGTTCATCTACTCTGCTACTGAGGCGTTCCCTCACTGGTATTAGAACCAATTTCTTAGGGATTCCAATGTAGACTGAAGATCAGCAGCTCTCTGGGAAGTCCCTAAGACTACAGCACCAGATTGGGACTGCTGAGACATTCTGTCTCATGGGCTGAGCAGTTATTAGATTCCTGGCCTTTCTGTCATTATCGAACTACCCAGTCATTGTCGAACTACCCAGAACACAGCCTATAGGCCACTCTAATAAATTATATATATGTGTGTGTGTGTGTGTGTGTGTTTATTATATGTTATATATTCCCTATATATTATATATAATATGTGGTTTATATAGATTTATTATATATATTATATGTGTATATATATATATATATATATATATATATATATATACATACACACAAACACACACATATATATGATGTCAGTTCTGTTCCTTTAGGGAATGCTGCCTAATATAGGGACCAACTCCACTGGGGCATTCATATTCTAACAAGCACTCTATGGGGCACTATTATCATTGCCAACTTACATACAAAGAACTTGAGGTTCTGAGAGGCTGAATGCATTTCCAAAGGTCAAAGGGCACTCCGTGGTGGACCCAGACTCTTGAACAGGGAGCCATAGCATTTCACATTCCCCTCCTTATTTCTTCTTACTGTAATGAACATTTGCAGAACCCTCTGTGTAGAGTGAGAGAAACCCTAAGGATGACCTGGGGCGTTAATCCAACAAGTTACTAAGCAATGGCTACTACGGAGTACAACCCTGCCTAGAGACAGTAAGAGAAATAAATGGTCAAGGCCACCAGTAGGGTGTGCCCTCTCATGGAGGAAGCACCCTAGTAAACATGAGAGAGACTAAGCAAACAACAAATTAGCCGTGGTGAGGGGGACGGGGGCGGAAGCAGGGAGGATAGGGACACATAGCAGGAAAGCGAGACACATCGCATTATCTCATCCACTGGTCCAGGGACTACATGCTTCAGTGCAGAGACGGCACTCACCTCAGCCCAGGGCCAGAATGCACCGAGCTTGTCAGCCTAAGGTTGAGGTGGAAGATCTCCTTCTACAAAACCAGTCTTTCCTCCTAAGCTCCTCCTAGTAAACACTTTCCTTCCTTATCTCTCAGACTCAGGCCCAGCACACTGTTGGCCCCAGGACGCCAGAAATCCCCTTTTCACCCACTGCCTGCAACTCCAGGGCAGACCCCCGCCCCCGGGGCGGAGCTGCTGATGCTCACCTATGCATCCAGCAAGAGGGCAGCAGTGAGTCAGGGGTCCCCACCCACCCATCCCGGAGCTGCCTGAGCCTAATCGAGCCTGTCATGGATGGCGATCGCCTGGCTCTCCTTGGCATCCCAAACTCCAGACCCCAGATGACTAGCGGGATTCATGAGCCGCTCACAGGGGCCAGGGCAGGCTGGGACCTAGAGCTCCCGAAGCTGGCCAGGGGCGGGTCTGTGTGACCTGCTGCCTCCGCCCTGCCTTCCTGTGGTCCACACCCTTTTCTCTCCGCGGTGGCGACTATTGTTAACAACAAATGCACACACACAGTTAGGTGAGTGTTCTATGTAAATAGAACCCTCCGGTTTTTCAGCGTTCCTTCCAGTCCAGCTCGACTGTATCGAAAGCTTCACATCATATAAAATAGCACCTGTTAGGTGGTTAGATGGTGCATTTCTAGAGCCCCCTCTTACAACTCGCTGGTGAGACCAGCCCTGATGTTCCAAGCCCACTGTTCTCCTGGATTCTCCGCTATGCTCTCCAGCCTTGGCTGGGCCCTTATATGATCCGGTCTTCTATGGCTACCATCTGCTCATCCTTACAGGCATGGAACTACTTTTTTTTTTTTTTAATCTTCGTTTTTATTCAGTTTCACGTTGCTTCCCTGTTTTGTGATTCTTTACTATGTATGTGTTCCAGAGGATTCTAAGCTTGCCTGTTTTCCAGTCACCCGCTTAGCTATATACTATGTACCCACGAAGTATCTGCAGAATAAAGCAAATGCTAGTGAGCTCCCCTGCACCCGGCATGGAGCCAGGCTTCAGCAGCCTTCTTTGTCTCCCCCTGACAGTGAACACACACAGACCCTCCTCGTCTATCTGAGGGGCCTGGCAGGTGAGAACAAATTTATGGTGGATTAGGACACAAGGGAAACCGTGGGTCACTCAGCATAGAAGCCAACTAAGGTGGAGGAGGGAACAGCCGATCCTAGAACACAAGTGAGGTGCGAACCTGATCTGAAACCCAACTATGCCCCCAACAAACTCTCTGGCCTTGAGAAAATACAGACGCTCTCTGTGCGTCAGTTTCTACTGCAGTAAAATGGGGGTGTGACGGTACCTGCCTGGGAGGATTTTTGTGCAGGTTAAATGCAGTGTTTAGAACAAAGCTGTGCCTATAATAACTATTACCCATCATTACTTACCATTATTTTGCCCTGAGTTGCAGTCCAGCAATCTTTCTACAGTTCTTTATAGCAGTTCAAGAGCTGACACCTTGTACACAGTAGGCGCCAAATGAGTAGATGTTAACTAAGTGAGAGGTGTTCAACCACAGAGGAGAATGTGTTACACACCGGCGCTTAATAGTAGACTGTATCTGAAGCACTCCATATCAAAGAGCTTTTCCTTCATGACAAGGCTGAGTGGGGAAATCAGACCTAAGGCGATGTAGTATTTATTGCACAAGTTGAAAATCTAGAACTTCAAGGCATATTGGGCACCAACAGCTCATCCTCTCACTGGCTCTCAGCTTAATCAGTTTCCTAGATGAGGAGAGCTGTGGCCAGCGCCGCAGTGGAGAGCAGAGCTGAGCATCTGCTGAGCTGGTCATAGTGGGAATGTTTCGCTGTTGTACCAAAGTTGTCTTTTATTCTATGCTGTGCTGTTGATTATTCTCAAACCATACCTTAGGAAACAGATTAGTAAATAAAAAAAATGGAAAAGGAATCTCAGCACAGAAAATATACTTAATAAAACAAGCTACAGTACTTGGGAAATCTAGACAGCAAGGCAAGTCTCAACAAGAGTTGGGGAATGCCCACAAAGCGAATTGTTGAGTCACATTCTTCTCAGCTTCCAGTAGCCACTTACTGAGCATACTACCAAGAAAGACCAGGAAAAAATGGGCTATTTCAAAATATAAGCAAATACATACTTCTTTGGTACTGTATAAAGTGATAACGTTAACAGATTGACATGGTACAGAATATCTGAGAAAGAATCTTTATAAAAATAATAGCCAATCAAATCAATGTCAGACAATCTACACTGTCCACTCTACAGCATTTGACTGATAGTACTTTAAGTCTCCTTGAGCAATATAAACATACATAGAAATAAAGAAAGGGTCTCAAGTGTCTTGATTTCAAGCCTCTACTGAGCCACTTAGCACCACAAAGACTCCATCCCTGGCCTCAGTGGATGCATGATGGCAATGTTTATGTGAAGATGGCATTGTGCGATTTTAGCTTTGTGTGCATGCTTTGATGGTGTTGTTGCATGTAAACTTAATCTTTTTCACAGCCCAAGGAGCGTGAGACAAACCTTGTCTAAATCTTTTTCTTAAGTAAACATTTGACCATCCTAAAGACAAGATTCTGCATAAAGGGAGGAAGGGACCACTGTAGGTGGAGATAAAAAAAAAAAAAAAAAAAAAGGCTTTCTGTAACATCTATATTGCCTTTGTAGAAGCTACATGGTCCCCACTTCCATGGAACTACAGAGGTCAACATACATGTATAGTTCGGGAGGGAAATTTATTATATACTCATTCACTTCTCTTCCTTTGGTGTTTTGTTTTGTTTTGCCTTTTGACCGAGGTGGCACTGGAGCTTAAGCTGGTGGTTTTCTGCACACTAATCAAGTAGACTACCACTGGCCTGTACCTAGAGCTCTAAATAAAACTCTACTAGGTGGCTTCAGCAAACACCTAGGGATGGGTGACAAAACATTGAGGAAACAAGTCACGAAAAGGAAGCTTGGGTGCTACTGAGTGCTGACTCTGCCACCTCCAGAGAGTTCCTGATGAGTCATTAGAGAAGGAATATAATGGCTAAAGGTTGGGTAGCGAGGCTGGAAGCAGTGTCATGTGTGGAAGAAAACCTTGACGACCCAGAAACCATTACGCCCAGACTGCTGAGTTTCTAGCTTGGCTAAAGTTTACTTCCTACTGAAGTAAAGAACCTTTGAACTTTCAGAAAGCACTCAGCCTAGAAAATGTAGTCTTTAAAACCCTTTCTAGATTTAAAACAACACTGTTGTTAGTGAAGGGCCATTTTGTTTGGTTGTTTGGTTGGTGTTTTTGTTTTTTTGTTTTTTTGTTTTTTTTTTTTGTTTTTTGAGACAGGGTTTCTCTGTGTAGCTTTGTGCCTTTCCTGGAACTCACTTGGTAGCCCAGGCTGGCCTCGAACTCACAGAGATCCGCCTGGCTCTGCCTCCCGAGTGCTGGGATTAAAGGCGTGCGCCACCACCGCCCAGCTTTTGTTTTGTTTTTGAGACAGGGTTTCTCTGTGTAGCCCTTGCTGTCCTGGATCTCGCTCTGTAGACCAGGCTGGTCTAGAACTCAGAGATCCACCTGCCTCTGCCTCTGCCTCTGCCTCTGCCTCTGCCTCTGCCTCTGCCTCTGCCTCTGCCTCTGCCTCTGCCTCTGCCTCTGCCTCTGCCTCTGCCTCTGCCTCTGCCTCTGCCTCTGCCTCTGCCTCTGCCTCTGCCTCTGCCTCCCGAGTGCTGGGATTAAACGTGTGCACCACCACATCTAGCCCAGAGCCAGCCTTAGAAGAAGGAACTTGAAGCTCAAAGGATAATAACCACAGTCACTGAGTGGACCGTGCGAGCTCGGCTCTGGTCTGAGCACCTGTGCTTCTGTCTTGCTTCATTCTCAGAGGCAGCACTCCCACAGGGAAGAGACTACCACTGTCTCCTTCTCACAGATGAAGAAGCTGAGGCCCCAGAAGAAGCCACACCTGACAGACTCACGCAGTGAGGCCACCTTGAAGCAGAATGGAACAAAGGCTGCCTGTGTAAGCAGTTAGAGAACGGAGCTACAGTGGTGAGGGTCCATAATCCTCTACACACAGAAGATGTATAGCCTAGGTGAGCCTGTCAGGCAATAAACTAAATCCCTCAAGGACAGGGTAGGATGAAATATGAAAGACGTAAGTTAATATATTTAACTTTAAAGAAAGAAAGGGAAAACCCTTGGAGGCAGAAACAAGGTGAGAGCAGATGCCTCGGGACCCTGGAGGCCCTCAGAGCTGGAACTGGACCTTCCATTTCCCCTCAGATAGTAGAATAGCAAGACCCCTGAGCCTGTGTGAAGCAGGGGAACTATAGAAATAGCTCTTACCAAAAGCTGGAAGGATTACTGCTCCATCAAAGGGGGTATGCCAAAAAAAGCTCAGCATCTGTCTGAGGCCATGTGTGGTAACTGCCAACCTGCAGGCCACTCCCTGAGACAGTGGAGAAACTGAATCCACCCGCCCATGCTGCGGGAACTCCACCCAGAAGAGTGAGTCCAGAAAACGGGCATCGTGTGCTGACTCTTGACCCCACAGCCGCTGTGGCAAAGCTCCTCTCTAATGATTTTCACAAGGAAACGTTCATGAGAAGCCCGTTCCAAAAGCTTAACTGAAGAGTGGTTCCGAGGAGCTCACAGTTATACAGATTCAAATCACACAAGAAATTAAGTACCAAGGTGGAGGGGGGGGGGGGGTAAAAGGAAAAAAAAAACACAAAACAGCAGAGTTAGACAACTGTAGTTAGACAACAGTGTAGACTGGTTAGTCTACACTGCAAGAACAGAAAATAAGAGCAGTTCACTGAGGTGTGGCCAGATCTGAGACTCCACCGGTGAGACACTCTCCACAGACCTGGATAACATTGGTGATGGATCCTCCAAAGGAAGGCTCAAGGTGTGAAGGATCAGGGCTTTGCTGAACTCCCAGCATTCCAGGACCTGAAACGGGAATGAGAAACAATCCAAACCAAAGCCAGCAATCGGGCCAGTCAATTTTCCTGTCTTCATCTCTACCCAGCTCTCTCCCTTTATATCTTTTAAACACCCAATGCCATCTTAGCAAGCCAGCTCAGCCCCACTCAGTTCTGCTCCATGTTGCTTTTTACCCCTTCCTAACTATTTCCTCTAACTTATTTATTCCTCTCCAGAAGAATACAGTCTGGCCTTGTTTACAAGCCTTCTGTGCCTCAGATTCCCGAGGCACCAGACTGTTTGACATTACCTAATCTATGTTCTTACCTTCCCCTCTTTAATCTACCGTTAGCCAAATTCCCTCGTTCCCCTCATCCTGTGGTTACCCTCTCTATAGCCACAGTAATTAATATACTGTTATTTATGCTGGTTCAACGTAACATCCACGGTGGCAAAAGCTACCTCTATGGAGAGTACACATGGTACTATCCATGTCTCTTTACTTAAGGGCTGATGATTTACAGTTGACTGTCACTGTTTACATAGTGGACCTACTCTGGATAGGGACTATCGCTTCATACAGTGTTCATGCATGAAGAGGACTGGAGAAACTGCCCTCATGAACAACAGTCTAACGGGAGAAAATGTTGTCTCAACCTAGTCCCTCTAGATGACTGCAGACATTTCCAATGAAAAAAGAAAAGGCGACTTAAAAATTAACTTTTAAAAACTTCAACCGCAGATTTAACTCCTAATGTACAAGTCCCGATGCAAAAATGTCAGTAACATGAAAAACCAAGACAGCATGTCTCCTCCCAAATCTACCAGTTCCAGAGTAACGATCCCTGACTAAATATGACTTAAATGAAATGCCTGACAATGAATTCAGCAAAACGATGTTAAATATGTTCAAAGAAGTGGAAGAGAGCATTTAAAAAATGCCTGAATTGATTCAAGTGAACAGTTAAATGAAATAAGGAAGTCAATGCAGGATATTAAAATGGGATTCAATAAAGACACATGAGATACTAGGGGTGGAATATTATGCTTTCAATGAAAACAAGTTGTGTGTTAAATATCTGACATAATAAACTAGTCAGAAGACACAAAGATCACTTCCTACTAATTCAGGGAACTATCCATGAAGAAGCTATTAGGATTATGAACCTACAGGCCTCAAATGCAAGTACAACCAGTTCCATCAGAAAAACACCACTAGAGATAAAGCCACAGACTAATTCCAACACAGAAATAGTGGGTGACGTCAATACCCCATTCTCACAAATAGACAGGTCACCCCAACAGAGTCTAGTAGAACATTAGAGTTAAGTGGCATTACATCAAATGGACTAAACAGTGTTCTAAACAAACATTGCCAAATATACATTGTTCTCAGCAGATTTAAAATAAGGAAGGGCATCCCTAGGGCTTGAATTCTACCAGCCTCCCTCCAAGTTCACTGCCCACACATGCATGTACACTACATACACTTACATCACATTCACTTACACACACAAGAAATTGCTGTCCTAACACATGGAAGATAGTCATGTGTTTAAAGTGTTGATCTCATGTTAAGTGTTCTTATCATGACTTTTTTTAAAAAAAGGCAACAAATTGGCTCTTACAGAGACATGAAAATTCTAATCAGCAAAAAGTAGACACAGAAAGCACAAATAATCGTTTTTAGGTCTGAGCTGGTCACTTTTCTTGTTACCATAATAACACACCTAACAAAAGCAACTGAAGGCAGGAGGGGTTTATTACGGCTCACAGTTCAAAGGTTACCGTCCATTGTGGCAGGGAAGAGCCATGGTGGCAGAAGTGTGAGGCAGCTGGTTGCTGTGGGATGGTCTGTATGTCAAGTGCTCTTATTGGTCAATAAATAAAACACTGGTTGGCCAGTGGCCAGGCAGGAAGTATAGGCGGGACTAACAAAGAGGAGAACAGAGAAAACAGGAAGGCAGAGGGAGTCACTGCCAGCTGCCGCCATGACAAGCAGCATGTGAAGATGCTGATAAGCCACCAGTCACATGGCAAGGTATAGATTTATGGAAATGGATTAATTTAAGCTATAAGAACAGTTAGCAAGAAGCCTGCCACGGCCATACAGTTTGTAAGCAATATAAGTCTCTGTGTTTACTTGGTTGGGTCTGAGCGGCTGTGGGACTGGCAGGTGAGAGAGATTTGTCCTGACTGTGGGCCAGGCAGGAAAACTCTAGTTATAGCTGGTCACATTAACTGTGCAATCAGGAAGCCAAGGGGCATGAATGCTGGTGCTCAGCTCACTTTTCTTATCCGGTCCAGGACCCCAGCCCATGGAATGGTGCTGCCCAGTTAAGGTGGGTCTTCCCTCTTCATCAAACCACATCTAAGGATTTCCTCACAGACATGCTCAGAGGCTTATCTCATAGGTAACTTTTAGATCCTGTCAAATTCACAATCAATATTAACCGTAAAAGATGATTTTTTGCGAGCCTTTTAAAATACACAAAACTTTGCTACTATTTACAAATAGTGTACAAATAGCAAGAGCATAAGATAGTAGACACAGATTGGTGTGAGCTCCACCATCAGACACAAAAGGTCTTCCCAGGTGGGAGGATGGAGAATATGTATATATACCTGCTAGTCCTTTCAACTACACTCACAAGTGAGCACACACACACACACACACACACACACACACACACACACACAAAGTATTCTTAAATGTCAACAATAAAGAGCAAGTTCTGTTACTTTCAGAAGACCTGAGGTCCCTGTTGCCACCCGGGCTGGGCTTAATGTTAGGTCTACTTTATTAGGAGGACGGTACCATTGCTTTTGAGAACTTTCCAGAGCCAGCTGTATGCCTACAATCCTAGCTCTTGAGAAGGGGAGGCAGGGAGGTGGAACGCTTCAAGGCAGACTGAACTACAAAGTGAGAACCCTGTGTCAAGTTGTCCTCTCCCTTTCCTAAGCTGCTTTTCCTACAGAGTTAGTCACCAAGACCGGAACCACCCCATTCCCATGACAGGCATCCTACCCAGCCCCATGGAATGGCCAAATTTCAAGGGTGATTTCCCTCTCAATATAATGTCTACCTTGTGGGGCGGTAGTGGTGCATGTCTTTAATCCCAGCACTCGGGAGGCAGAGCCAGGTGGATTTCTGTGAGTTCAAGGCCAGTGAGAACCAGGACAGGCACCAAAACTACACAGAGAAACCCTGTCTCAAAAAAACAAAAAACAAACAAACAAAAAAAAACAAGTTATCCCTTAGCTAGGCAGCTAAAACTCAATGACTAAGTAAACTCAGTGGTTCTGGGTTGCTGAAGTTCAGGACAGAGAGTGATACTGAGGTGTCTGGAGCTATTGTACCCCATCTCAAAAAAGACACCAGTGGAAAGGGAGATGCCACGGCTGCAAAGAGAGCTCCAGTCATCTTCCTCGACACTCCAGCAGCCGATAGACTCGCAGATTGTTCTTTGGAAATGCCAAACTGCAGACGCCCATAAGCAGATTATAAAACCAAACACCTCCGCTAGCATCAGGTGAACATGCTCTCAACATCACCGCCAATAACAACCTCAGCAATAACAGTAAAGGCAGGTCAACATGCAGGAGCACTGGACCAGACACCAATCTAAGTGCTTTATGTTGTCAAGTGCATTTAAACCCACGAAAGGCTTGTTAAACAAATGCTAACATTACACACGTTTTACACCTTGAGAAAGCGCAGGCACCACAGAGTCCGCCTAGGAGTGTGTCTCTAGAACTCTGAAGCTATGCTGCCACCTAGTGGTTTTCCAAAGATGGATCCCAAAGGCCTCCACTGAGGCCGGCCACGGTTGCGTTAACAAGGCAATTATCACAAACTTAATCAAGTCATGACTCCAACTGCACCAGAGGACTCCTGAACAGACTAGCACATCTGATATGCAGCTTTTTCTCTATACCTGTCCCTAAGAACCGCCAGAAGCTACAAGCTGGAGAACCAGCAATATACTTTACAGTCCTACCTCATGTATTAATTCTCCATCCCTACCTCATAATTTGTTTTCCAGGGACTTAGATTGTCTGCCTCTTCCATAAGGTATCATAGTCATCTTTTGTACTAGATGGCATTAGGCTGATTAGACCAACTGAGCAGGAACCCAGCAATGAATCTGGACTTGATGGTGATCATATGTGAACCAGAGGGGGGGAATAAATCCAACCAAAATTCAGAGGTCTTCTACCTCAGTAAAATGTTGATGAATCCAGTGATTAAAAAAAAAAGACAAAAAGATATTCCTTCTAAAGAGAAAATTTTTTTCTGCATGTGGCTCCTCCCACCAAGAAAGAATCATGGCACTTGGTGGGCATTAGGATTTGGAGGCGGCACATTCTTCCCTCAGGTGTGTTATTCTGGACTATTCACCAAGTGACTCAGAAAGCTGCTGGCTTTGAGTGGGTCTCAGAATGGGAGAAGGCTCACCAAGCTTTTTCAAGTGCACAGTGTGTGATTACTACTGGCAGTCACCCTACAGCATAATAGCACACCGCAACGTCCTCCTCCCATCTAACAGTGACTCGGTGCTCATTGATCAACCTTTCCCATCCCTCTCAACCCCATGTGTTCTCCTCAGCCATTGATAACCACCACCATCCTACCGTCAATTCCTATTCGATGGACAAGTCTATATTTTATATGTGTGACATTGGGTAGTACTTGTCCTTCTGTGCCTGGCTTATGTCACCTAAATAGTGGCTAGCAGTTGCAAGCATATTGTCATGAATTATAGGACTTCGTTCCTTTTTGTAATCTAATACATATATACCTTGTCTTTAGCCATTCGTTCAGTGATAGACACTTGGGCTCTGGCTACGGTGACAATACCACAGTGTGCATCTCCTGGGCACATCTGTGTAGTAGGCACACCTTTGGTAGTAGGCTTCCTGGGTCATATGGTAGTTCCATTCTTAATTTTCAGAGGAACCTCGAAGCTGTTTTCAATTCAATGGCAATGAATATATACTTTCTTAAAACATGTTTATGGGGTCCAAGAGGTGGTCCAGTGTGTAAAAGCACTTGCCATGCAAGCCTGGTGGCCTTAGTCTACTCCCTAGAACCCACATAAAAGCAGAAGACAGATCTGACTGTACACAGTTGTCCTCTGACCTCCTTCCATGTGAGTGACACAGCATGTGTGTCCTTGTACACACACAATGCACACACACAACAAGTTTAAAGCATGCTTGTAAACACTGACTTACTCTTGTTTATATTGCCTTTGTCCACACTCAACTTTTTAAGAAGGAACTCCTATCTCTCGGTCCCAAATACTTCCGGACTTGGCCTGCAGGTATATCCTGCCACAGTGCTTCTTGCATTCTTTAGTAGAAGTCTAGCTTTCAGTGAGTAATCAGTTGAAGGGACTAAAAAATCTCCCTCAGAGACAAACAGAAGACACAGACAAAAAGGTAGTAATGTAACAGAAGATTTCATAAAAAAAAAAATAAAAAAAACCTTTAATCAACTCAATCTAATTGGTATTTATACAACACATCACCAAATGAGCAGACTAGATATTCTTTTCAAGTAAATATGGATCAACCATCAAAATACAACATATTTTGAGACAAAATACAAATGTTGATCAATTTAAAAGGGTTGAAATCAATCATGCATATTCTCTAACAACAAAGGAATTAAATTAGAGACCAGTAAGAGGCACTCCTGGAAAATCCCCAAGAACAAATCGATCAAAACTTTCCTGAGTAACCCAGGGAACACGGGAGGAATCACAAGAGAAATTAGAAAGCAGTTTGAGCAGAAAGCAGTCAAAACACGGCGTATGAAAACTGGCAAGGCCACAAAAGAGTGTGCGAAGGGGCCATTATGCCGTCAGATCCTAAGATAAGAACAGAGAAAGTCTCAAACGGGGCGGCTAAGCAAAGAAACTAAATCCAGAGTAAGGAGAATATCGAATAAAAATAATAAGGATCAGAGTAGAAATCAAATAGAAAACGAAGGCAAAGAAGGAAGAAAGAAGATATCAATGAAGCCAAACAGTTATCTCATTCACAAGATCAATAAATGTTTCCTGCCCCAGGACCAAGTCTCCTCCCTAGAGAAGCCCTCTTAATATCGCCATATATCACCATCCTTCCAGAGCTGTGAGGCCAGGGAATGTGAGTGCTGGGCGGGGCCCCTGTGGAAGAGTGCCTCTCCTCTCCTCTCCTCTAGACATACCCGGGACCCAAGACCTGGCTCTCTGCAAAACACAACTTCGTGTATCCAGGCAACCGTGAGGAGGTAGGGAAATGGGATGGGCAGCCACCTGCTTCCATAGAGCTCATGAGCTGTAAAGCCCTGGCCTGGGAAGCAGCTCCTCCCTGCCTTCCTGCACATTGCGTCATGCCTATCAGGCTATGGAACATTCTTCACATTCTAGAATGGAGAGGCACAGTTTGGTTCTTGCGAGGGCTGTCAGAGTGGAGGCGGGCGGAGAACATCCCAGGAATCAAGATCTTGTTGCTTTCCTGAGTGCCAGCCCTCCGAAAATAACCACACCCAGGCTCACTCTGCAAACCCCTCCCTTGGCTTTCTGATAAATCTGGAGATGTGGGTGCGAGTTTTCACCTCAGCACCAACACCATCAGTGAGCCAGCTCCTCTTCTGTGGGCATGTACGCCCCCAGCCACTGGTTCTCAAGATTTTTGTACCAACCAGAACTTCCCACGTGATGAACTGGAAAACCAAATATGCTTTAGGCTGCAAATATGTACAAAATCTAGACATACAAGGCAAATTAGTACATCTCCTGGTATCTCCTGGTATACAGCTATTGCTCAATGGTTTTTTTTCTTAGTACCATCCATAAAGACAACCAGGAGAAATGTGCTTTCATCTGGCAAGGCAACGTTGTAGCATGTATCAGATGTAGCATGAATCTTAACAGATCTTATTAATAAAATCAAACCTGGGCCAGGTATTGGGGTGAATGCTGGAAGATCAGAGAAGCAGAACAAGCCACAGCTACCTCACCTTACCAGCTTCTCAGCTGATCCTGTTTCCCAGACTGGAAGCCTCTGAGTCCTCATATCCGAATGGATCTCAGCTGAACTGCTGCTAGAAGCTTAAAAGCTTAACCAGCCAAATGCTTCTAGTTTGTGGTCTTCATGCCTTATATATCTTTCTGCTTTCTGCCATCACTCCCTGGGATTAAAGGCTCATTTCTTGGGATTAAAAGCATGTGTCACCATGCCTGGCTGTTTCCAATGTGGCCATGAACTCACAGAGATCCAAAGGGATTTCTGCCTCTGGAATGCTAGGATTAAAGGCGTGTGCTACCACTGCCTAACCTCTATGTTTAATATTGCGGCTGTTCTGTCTCTGACCCCAGATAAGTTTATTAGCATGCACAATATTTCGGGGAACACAATATGACCACATTTCCCCTTTTTTGTCTAAAATTTTTAAAAAAAAGCTTATAACTAATACAAGAAAAACTATCCAATAAGTATATACAATATACATAGTCAAGAATTACATTAATGATATCTAGTCCATTAACATTTGACAGATTCAGATAAAAACTCCATTATATATATTAGCAATGTCCAGTCCAGTAACATTTGATAAACTCAGACAAAAAATTTTCATTACTTACCCTATTTAAAACAAGTAGTTCCTTTTTAAAAGTAGATTCAAAAATTGACCTTTTTATCTTATCATATTCATATTCTCTTTTTTCTTTTCATAATAGGTTCAGTAATCTTCCTTTTTGTCATTTTTATATCTTCCCCTTTTTCTTTTTAGAGTAGATTCAGTGATCTACCCATTTATCCTATTATTTCTTTATCTTTTTTCTCAGAGTAGAGTCAATGATCTACCTCATATCTATATTCTCTTCTTTTTCCTTTTTTTTTTAAAAAAAACCTCTGAATCTAATCTCCATGTTAAGCTTTTTTCCTGACCATTAACAATTAACAACTTGTAACTAACCATTGTAAATAATGACAATATCCAAAACTCATTAAACGACAAAATAGCACCCACCCCACCCCTTGGGAATGTGGGCATCGTGTTCTTAAAATTACTTCCTACTTTCTGAGGGTGAAGACATCTTTAGGGGATCCTGAAAAGAAAATTTTGGGGTTAATTGTCAAGTCCTGTATCATTTGTCCAGTCACTGCATAATGAGAAAGTGCAGGGCTTGTTTCAAGTCCTTGCTAGAGGAGTCTGTCAGGCTGGATCATCTCAGCTAGCCATCTCAAAGTTGTCCTGAGTAGTTTGTAGTCCAGAGTCAATCTTTCCGTGGTGTTAATCGGCTTAATGGCTTTACCATAGTCCATGTGGAATCATCGTTGTGGGATCCTATCATCTTTTTGAAGATTTCGAAGTCACTGTTAGGTGTGGTCATGGTTCCCTGAAGACTTTTTTTTTTTGCCTCCTCTGTGGTTTGGACTAATCACAGTCTGATAAATGTCTGTCTCTCGGAACCATGAACATTCTTCCCTAGAAGAGAAAATCTTCACAGCAATTTCTCCCCATGATTTGTCTTGCCAAACTTTTCCAAACTGGCCTTTGCCAATGCTTTCTTGTAACACGAGGGTCCTGGCAATTCTTCTCTGAACAAGCAGCAGTAAATAAACCCTTCATCCCAGGTAGCGGTATCACCTCAGTCACCAACACAATGAGAAGAAACCAGCAACTCAGCAGCAGCCGCTGCCTCCATAGTTCCACCGCCACTGTTTGTAGTTTGTTCCTGGGCGAAACTTCTCCTTATCAAGCCTCCTAGGCTGGCCTCAAATTGGGGATCCTCCTGCCTCTGCCTCCTTCAGTAAATCCAATGGGCCTGCACCACCACAATCGGCCTAGCTCCTAATGGAGCTCCTGCCTGAGCTGGGCACGCAAGGCCACAGGCAAGCAGCTTTTTTGTGAATTCATACCACGAACGTTGGGTGCCAACTTGTGGTTTGAAAGAAAATGGCCCCTAAAGGGAGTGGCACTGTTAGGAGGTGTGGCTTTATTAAAGTAGGTATGGCCTTGTTAGAGGAAGTGTGTCACTGTGGAGGTGGACTTTGAGGTCTCATGTACATTCAAGCCACACCCAGTGTCTGAGACCACATCATGTTGCCTGCAAGCCAAGATGTAGGACACTTGGCTATTTCTCCAGCACCCCGTCTGCCTGAATGCCACCATGTCCCACCATGATGACAATGGACTAAACCTCTGAAAATGTAAGCCATCCCAACTACATGTTTTTCCTTTATACGAGTTGCTGTGGTCATGGTGTCTCTTCACAGCAGTAGAAACCCTAACAAGACGTAGTACCTCTTTGAATACGCAGGCAAGCAGGAGAATGCAGTTGGCACATGAGCTAAACTCACGAGCTGAACCTTGAGCTCTCACAAATGAGACAGAAAAAATATGGGCTGAGTACAAACACGAGAAGAGAGATTAATGACAGATCCAAAGACCTTAATAAGTCACTCAGTACATGCGTGGGCACTGTTTCCTGAGCAAACTCTTAGGCTTAATTCTCATTCTATTGCTGTAGAGGGCCAAAAGTGTTTGTGCACACAGATAAGCACGGGAGAAGCCAGGAAAGTTAAATACACAGGCATCCTTCAAAGGAAGGAGATGTTTAACCTTTCCCTCCTGGAGTCTGGGAATGGATGGAGTTTACAACTTGGTAATCCTCTGCTACCTGTTGAGCCACGCCCCACCCACATCCCCCAGAAGAATATGTTTGTTTACCCAGACCCTTTCCCCTAAAACCTTGAGTATTGCTTCTGGACCATAAAACCTTGTGAGTGACATCACTTGCGCTTTACAATAGTAAAGTGACTTCTCAACAGTAAAGTCACTTCTCATTGTCTTAGGACCGGGCCAATCTGACAACCAGGGACATTATGTTTACCTCAGTCATTCCCCCCAGACCTTTGAGCATTGTTTCTAAGTCAACAAGAATCCATCTTACCAACGAAGCTATGTGTACTTTATAAAGAGCTTCCATATAAACATGTCTTAAGCTTTACTATACTCAAGGACCGAGTTAATTGTTATCAGAAAACTTTTCTCCAAAATTGTGCTGTGCTTAAATACGGCAAAAATAAACTGGTGGTCAGACTCTCAAAGTCCCAGCCCAGCACAGGTACCTAAAAGAGGGCTAAACCAAGTTTCATTCTTGTCTCTTCACAGATCATTTCCCTGACTGCTGTAAAACCTGCAGGAACCTCCACATATTCCAGGCCAAAACTTCACAAAATCTTAGGTGAGGGTCCAAATTCAACCTTGCATGGATATTGAATCTCTGTCCTGGCACTAGACAGACTGTTGAGAGAAGCCATGTGGACCCACATCATCCTAGGAACCTGGGTGTCAGACAAGCTGTGCCGGCGGCGGCGGGGGGGGGGGGGCGGGGGGGGACACTGTATTTGATGCCATAAGACCATACAGGAAGGGAGCTTCATCCTACAGAAGCCAGTATTTGCTGGGTACCGAAATCAGATGAGGAGAGAGACAGAGACAGAGAAATGAGGGGAGACAAAAGGAGAAATATAGACCAATTTCCCTGATGAATATATATTTAAAAATTCTCCGTGATGCTCTTGTGAATTATATTTAAAAATATATTTAAAAGATCATAGACCATGACCAAGTTTGATTCATCCCAAGGATACATGGTAGTTACCAAGCGATACATGCAATATAGCAAAAAGGGCAGAAATCACATGATTATCTCGATAAACACAGAAAGTTATTTGACAAAGCTTAATGTGGGAAAAGCCCTGTAGAAATTAGGAGTGAATGGGATATGGCTCAGCACAATAAAGCTATAGCCAAAGTATATTAACGGAGAAAAACTGAACAATTTTTCCTAAAATCAGATACATGTTAAGGTGCCCATTCTCATTTCTATTGTTCAATATAGTGGTTGGAGTCTTCAGTAGAGCGATAAGAGAGAAATAAATAAAGAGAATTCAAATAGCAAATGGAGAAGTCAAGTCTTCAGATGACAGGTTCTTACACATAAAAGATCCCAGTGCTGGGGCTGGAGAAATGGTTCATTGGTTAAGAGCACTGGCTGCTCTTCCATAGGACCCAGGTTCAATTTCCAGTACCCACATGGCAGTTCACAATTGTCTGTAATTTCAGCTCCAGGAGTTCCGACACCTTCACACAGATACACTTGCAGGCAAAACACCAATTCATATAAAATAAAAATAAATAAATCATTTTTGAAAGTTAGCCAGCAGCAGCAGCAAAGACCTATGGAACCATGAAGTCGTTAGAACAGCTACATAAAGGATCCCAATAGTGCCATCAGAATACTCTTAGATCAGCTAAACACTTTCAAAAAAAAAGTAGCAAAATACAGAATCCACAGTATTTCTACAAACCAATAGTGAGTTTGCTGAGAAAAAAAATCCCATGCACAATAACTTTTTAAAAATACACGGGAATAAACCTAGCCAAGGAGGTGAAAGATTTCTACAGTGAAAACCTGAAGACACTGAATAAAGAAATTGAAGAACCAACTAGAAGTTAAAAGATCACCTTCATTCGTGGACTGCCAGAATCAATACTATTAAAAAAAAAACTTTTAATACCAAAACTCATCTATAGATTCAATGCAATTTCCATCAAAATTCCAAGGACATACTTACATTTTTAACAGAAAACTTTTAAAATTCTAAAATCTACATGGAAGTAGGGGAGGGGGATAAATAGCCAAAGCAATTTTGGCTTTGAGCACAAAGAATCATTTTCTAAGCATCCAAATATCTAATTTCTAACTATACTACAAAGTCATGTAGTATACTAGAAAGTCAAACAAAAATAGCATGGTACTGGCATAAAATAGACATAAAGACCAATGGACCCCAAAATAAACCCATACGCTGTAGCCACTGTGATGGCCATTCTTGTTTATCAACTTGACTACATCTGTAATTAACTAAAACCCAAAATGGGAAGGCACACCTGTGAGAGATTTTTACTTTGAAGGGAAAAATCCACTTCTAATCTGGATCTTTGAGGTGGGAAATAAACTTTTAATCCAGCTCTTTTGAGGTGGGAAGACCCATCTCTAATCTGGGCCACACCTTCTACAGGGAAGCCTATATAAGGACATGGAAGAAGGAAGCTCTTGCTCTTTGCCTGCTTGTTCTCACCTCACCAGCAAGACCGTTCCTTCACTGGCATTAGAGTCTAGTCCTTTGGGGTTCCAGTGTTCACTGAAGATCAGCTGAGATATACATCCTCGAGGACTGAACAATTACTGGATTCTTGGACCTTCCATTCATAGGCAGCCATTGTTGTACTAACTGGACTACAACCTGTGAACCATTCTAATAAATCCCCTTTCTACATATATATAAAGAGATTCATTCTAAAAATTCTGTTACTATAGAGAACCCTGACTAATACAGCCAACTGAATTTTTAAAGGTGTCAAAACACACTCTTCAGAACACGGTACTAACAAAGATGGGTATCAGCAAACAAAATAGTAAAACTTAGTCTATACCTCTCACTTTGCACAAAAATCAGTTCAAAGTGGATCAAAGACTTGTATGTAGATTTGAAACCTTGAAACTGCTAGAGGAAAACACTTAGATGCAAGGACTTTCTGAAAGGGGTTTTAATAACTTAAGAAATAGTTCTATGAACTAACATAAGAGAATACGTTAAATTAAGATTACACAGGAAAGGAAAGCATAAGCAGAGTATCTTATTTACTGTTCTATTGCTATGAAGAGGCATCATGACCCAGGCAACTTAGAGAGGATAGTTTCAGAGGTTAGTCCATGATCATCATGGCGGGGAGCATGGCAGCAGATAGGCAGGGGTAGAGCTGGGGCAGCAGCTGAGAGCTTTACATCATGATCCATAGGCAGGAGGGAGAGGGCAAATGAGACTGAGCTTGGCATGGTCTTTTGAAACCTCAAATCCCACCACCTCTAGTGACACGCCTCCTTCAACAAGGCCACACCTCCTAATCCTTCCTAAACAGTTCAACTAGGAACCAAATATTCAACTATATGAGCCTAAAGAGTGTCATTATTATTCATACCACCACACAGAATGAAAAGGCTATCTGTAGACTGTGGAAAAGATATCAGACAGGAGATTAACACCTAGATGTAAAGAAGTGAATGACATTCTGCAGAGAAGAGGTACAAACTGTCAATAAGTATTTGAAAGGATATTCAACATGCTTAGCCATTAAGTAAATGAAAATTAAAACTGCTTTGAAGGTCCACCTCACCCCAGTCAGAATGGCTATGATAAAAATAAAGAAAAGAAAAAAAGAAATGCCAGTGAGGATGTAGAGAAGGAGGGATCCTTATGCATTGCTGTTGGCAATGTAAACCCAAGCAGCGCAATGGAGATCAGTGTGGAGGTTCTAACAAAACTAAAACTAAGACAACCATGTGCCCCAGCTGTAACACTTCTAGGTACATGCCCAAAGAACTGGAAGTTAGCCTATCAATACTTAAAAATCCATGTTTATTGATGAACTGTTCATAATCTCTAAGAAATGGCAACAGCCTAAATTTTTGCCTACCAATGAGTGGATAAAGAAAATATGGTACATTGTGGAAGCCCACAGAGGCTTCCTAGTGAGAACTTATTCACGGCCAGAGAATCTGAACTTGCTTTGCCCAGCAGGCCTGGATAAGGAGAGGATTTGGCCATGGGCATGTTTACCAGGTGTTTGGAAGAGTCTGCATTTGGCTGTATGGTGTGCTTTGATCTTGCAAGGGGGAGATCTTTTGCCTCTCCCCTTGGCATATTATAAAAAGCCCTTTTCAATAAAGGATGAGGCTGTTGGGCATTGACTCCTGAAGCTATCCTGTGTTTCTGTCTTTCTTCTCATCGGCTAGATCTCTCTTTCTATCTGATATTTCCTCATTCCTCTCTCCTCCACCTAAGAACCCTTCAAAAAGTGGGAGCAGGTCAGAGCTCATCTCCCCATAGACTCCCACAGTACATATGTATACAATGGAATCATATTCAGCCATAGGAAAACAAAATCACTACCTCTGCAGGAAAACGGATACATTAAGAGAAGTAAGTCAGACCCACAAAGATAAATATTACATACTTTTCTGATAATGTGGATTCTAGGTTTAAAATTGTGTACGTGTGTGTGTGTGTGTGTGTGTGTGTGTGTGTGTGTGTGTGTGTGTGTTATAAAAGTAAAAGGGGAGGAAGAGAGCTTAAAGGAGGGGAGCAGAGAAAAAAGGAGGACTAATAGAATATGCATGACATAAAAGTAGGATGGGGAACTACTTGGGGGAAAGAAGATGTGCACAAAAGAGGCCAATGAACAGAGAAGGAATAAATACAAGGTCTAGTGAACCTATGTGTGAAGACACCATGGTAAAACATTACATTATCAGGAACTTGTTTGTAATATACCTTCAATAACCTTTTAATTCTCCCTCGCATGTGAGTGTGTGTGTGTGTGTGTGTGTGTGTGTGTGTGTGTGTGTGTGTGTGTGTGCAGGAGTGTGCATTCCATAGCATAAGTGGGGAGGTCAGAGGACAGTTTGGGTGCCAGTTCCCTTCCACCTCATTAGAGACAGGATTTCTGTTGTTCTGCTGTGTGCACCACACTAGCTGGTCTCTGAACTCCCGAGTATTCTCCTGCCTCTGTCCACCATCCCTCCACTAGCAGTGCTAGGATTATGGACACACACACCACTATGTTCAGCTTTTACAGGAGTTCCTGAGACTCGAACTCAGACCTTCATGCTTGCATGGCAAGTGGTTTTCTCAGTCATATTCCAGAACCTACTCTTCCCATTTCAGCATGAGCTATAGTTAATCCTTCTTTCTCTTTTGCTGTCCTCTCTTTTTTCCTGAGACTAGCTAGAATTTTATGAGTTACTTTATTTATAGAAGTTTATAAATTATTTCTTCTTCTGCCTTCCTGTTCTCTATTTTATTGACTTCTACTCTTACCTTTATTTCTTTATATCTTCTTGCTTTGTATTTAATCTTTTTTGATGTTTCTAAAGCTGGTAGATAAGTTTATCGTTATAAGATTTTTCTCCTTTCATAAGTATTAATACTACATATTTTCTCCATGCTATTCTTTGGCTATAATCAAACCAATTTTATAGATTGTGGTTTTACTCCTCAGTGTAAAAAAAGACCTAGCATTTCCTTTATGTTTTCACCTTTGCTTTATATAGTATTTATAAGTGTAGGATTTTTATTGTCTAATTATTTGGAGTTTTCCCTCTGTCATTCCCTCATTCACCTCTGGTTTAATGGTCAGAGCATATGCTTTGCATTGCTTCATTCTTTATAAAGTGGAGAAAGTTGATTTCATAGTCTGGAATATTATTTATCATGGTATGTACTACATATATACTTGAAAAGGATCACATTTGGTATATGTTAACAATAACCTTTAGGTTTGCACCCAAGTTGGTTGATGGTACCTTCAGAGCCCTTAGAGTTTCTTTGGGACCCACACAACCTTAAATATGTATGCAATTAATAACCATACTTAGGAATACAGAAAACAGAGCTGAGCTGATTGGAGAAACCCATAACTGTATTTGGAGACACCAGCATTCATTGCTAGAATGAGTAGTTAAGGAAGAAAACAGAGTAAAAGCAGAACTCAACTCGACCCACCTTTCTCCTTTGTCAATATCACGTTATTACCATTATCACAGGCGCGTTGCCCCCTTCGTGTAGAGTTGATTAGGGTTTGCACACTCCTGTGTCTACAAGGGGCAAGCCAGCAATGCACAAGTGAAGTCACCTGGGTGACAATCTGCTTTAGAAAGCTGGAAGAGGCATATCCATGTTACAAAGTATGAGATACGCCTAATCCAAGGATCAGCCCCCCCCCCCCCCCCGGCGCTCGGTTTTTAGGGGGAAATGACCTAGGATAAAACTAGACCTTTCAATTTTTCATGAAAACCAGGAATCTACACCTGTAAGTGAAAAATCCTAATTCCTGACATTGGGAAGGTAACTCAGAATGGAGTTGAAAACTAAGAGGGCTGATGCCTAAGTGCAAACAAAGTCGCCTACAGGCCAGGTCCTAATGGCCTTTGCTTTACAATGGCTCCTCCCCTTCAAGATCCCACAGTCTAATTAACAGAATGAGATACACATCTAGACTCTCTGGGTTAAATGAGCATGCAGTTATATCCACTGAAAGATAAGGGGCAAAGGATGTGCTTTCTTTTCTGATCCAACAAGCATGCCTGCATCACCTAAGTAAAATACACCAGCCATTTCTCTAGTATAGAGGTTCATCAGGGAACCAACAGACAAATTCCTGCTCTCAGACGGTGAAATTAACAAGCAAATGGGGTATGCTGAGTCACAGGTGATGAGTAATATTTTTATAAACATAGTTGGAGTGTATTACATGAAGAGCCCCTGGGTAAAGTTAGTCAAGGGTCCTGCCATAGCTGGGTGACTTTAGCCTTGTCATTCCAGAAGGGGGCAGCAGAGAGCAAGATTGCTGGCACCTGGACAAGCGAGCCCGCTGGAGGGTCTGCTGTCAGGGGCTGTTAGGTCAGGTGCTACAACTCTGTTAAGGGGACTTGGCCGGGCTCAGCAGAGAGTGGACGCCAGGCTTCTAGCAACCATCCTACCCCAGACTAGTACCTGCTATTGACTGCTCAGCTGCAGGGCATGTTCGAAGCCTGTTAAGAATAAGAAAACAAGGTAAGGAAGGCTGGAAGTAGGCCCTGCAAGGCTGAGGCAGAAGGATAATGAGTTTGAGGCCAGATATGTAGCAAACCCCTATTGAAAGAAGTAGAAGAAGAAGGACATGGAAGAAGAGGAAGAGGAGGAGGAGGACGGGGAGGGGAGGGGAGGGGAGAGAAGGCAGCTCAGAATGCATAGAAAGAGCCAGGGGTATAGTAGGAGGCAGGTTGTGGAATACGTGGTTTATGAAATGTGGTTGTCTATGTTCCGACCACTGGCTTTCACTCTGAGGGAACGGTGGACCACTTTGGCAATCTTAGCAGAAGACTGGTGGGTCTGATGCACGTTTTACAAGGAATCACTCTGGTTGCTCTGATTGTGGAAAGTGATTGTGGGTAGAGGGGGGTGCAAAGGTGGAAGTCACTGGCCCTGACTCGGGCTGTAGTGGTAGCAATGGGTTAGTAAGATGTCACAGAAAGATCCAGCAGTGAGGATGCAGGGTGGACTGCGCCGGGCTGTGAAAGACGCCAGAGCATCCAGAGCGGTTTGAAACATTTCAGCCTCAGCACTGAGGAAGACGGAGCTGCAGTTAACTGAGATGGGAGAAGCTGGGAGCGGGGCTGGCCTAGCTGAGGGGAGGGTGAAGAGTGGACACGTCAACGCCAAGTCTACTGGGTGTCCAAATGGAGAGACTGAGTCCATGGTGCAGAAGTCACAAGGAAGATACGGACTGAAAATGTAAATGTGGGATTCAAAGAGCAGAGAAGGGTCCTGGGAATACAAAAAGGAAGACAGTCCTGATTGGGATGAAGGGTGGAGTTGCAGCAGCAGGCAGGTGAGGAGAACATTCCAGATGAGGGAATTACTACAGTAAGTGGCGGGCCAGGAGGCTGGAGGCATGGTTGGGGAAGGCCGGCAGAGTCCAGAGGAGCTGTAGGCTTGGGTTTTAAAGGCAGTTAGGCAGAAATAAACCAGTCCTTAGCGCCAGTCCCCGACCTGATTCTTTCAGCTGCCATCTACTTGGCACACATCTATGGGGCACCTGCAGGACGGTTCTGCTCCAGATGCTGATAATAAAAGCGCTTATTGAACACTGTGCATGCAATAAAAAGAAGAAAACTTCCTTTATTCCTTGCAGCACACTCTGAACGAAGAGTCTCCCCAGTGGAAAGGTGAGAAAACCAAGAGGCAGTGTTTTCCCGTCCTCTTAGCCAACGGGGGAGAACCGAGTCCGAATCCGAACCTGGCAGTGTGACCCTGGGGCCTTTGTCCCGAACACTCTTCTTCACTGCTGGGACCGCTTAACCTGGCCAGGCATCTGCCAGGTGCGGGCCAGCAGTCAGTTGGAATACTGTGGGGTGAAGAGCGTGCTGCCAGCTCAGTTTTCAGGACCCACCCTCCTCAGAGGTCAGCCGAGGAGCCAGCAGCAGCTGTTCCCGGAGGAAAGGTGGCTGCTGACCAAGGCAGAGGTCACCGTGCCTCACCCAGAAGGGCCAGTTGCTCCTTCCAAACTGTCGGCTCCCCATTGTTTGGCTCCATGAGTGAAGCAGGGTGAAAGGATGGACAACTGACGTTCTTCACAGGAGTAAGCATTAAAGTGGCCTTCAACAGCAGCATATCTGACCTTCCTCTCCTCTTCCTCTTGCATACCCATTTAAAGATAGAGAAACTGAGGCCCATACTTTTAGGCAATGTCTGTATGAGAACATGTATCTGAGGACTTGGTTTGGCGTCCTTGGTTCACAACACACTAACACTATATAATCCGTGTTAAAGATTAGGCTCCCCACAGCAGGCTGAGGTAGTAGATTTGTGTGTGTGTGTGTGTGTGTGTGTGTGTGTGTGTGTGTATGTCAAGTTCATGGCCCCAGCCCAGGACTGACACTCCCTACCACTCCCAGGCAAAGGAATTTCTCTTCAGTTCAGCTCAACTTCCAGAGGAATTTAGGACTCAGGACCCAGACTCAGCAAAGGGGGTAGGGAGGAGGGACCTGATGGCCAGTACGTCCACCTGGGTGTCCTTCCCCAAGGGGCGTTCACACCTGGGCCCCGGGAGGCTATGTGAGGAGACTAACCGACTGCATCATCATGGAAACAGTGAGGGTGAGGGATGAAAATGCCCGTTGAGATGGAGCGGTTGTCTGCCTGTGAGAAACAAGTGGGTGTTGAGAATAAAGAAAGGAATCCAAAGATAAGACACATTATGTAAAGAGAAAGAGGAGGAGGAGAAAGGAAGAAGAAGCTGGCAGTACCATGGAGTCAGGATGAACCCATTTATGGAAAAGTATATGTACATATGTGATGTGCACAGGAGGCTCCCTCGGCATGACAGCTGACATGCATCTGTTCCCTCCAAGAATGCCACGGGGACCCCCTCCTCTGCTAGAAGGGGGCCTGGCAGATAGAATGGGCAACACCCCCCCTCTCACAACTGTGCAAGGAACTGGGGCCAGGATGGTGTTATTGTCAACTCTGTATCGCCATGGAAACAAGTTTCTGGGCTTGTCTGGGAAGGATTATCCAGATTGGGTTAAGTAAGGTGGGAAGACCCACCCTAGAGGTAAGACCGTTCTCACTGGCTGGAGTCTTGGACTGAATCAAAAGGAGAATGGAACAGGAACCCTCAGTCTGTCCTTTCTGACTGCAGATGTTCTGTGACCAGCTGCTTCAGGCTCCTGCCGCCATAATGGACAGTACCCTTGAACTATGAGAAGAACAAAGCACACCCTGTTCCTTAAGTTGCTTCTTGTCAGATAGCTTGTCTCAACAATGAGAAAAGTAACCGGCACAGTCAGGGTTGGGAAGAGACACTATCTTTCTTTTTTCAGCACTCTGTATTATCTGTAGCTTTTGCAAAGTGATTTATTTGTGAATGTGTCGTTACAGACATGTACGTAAGGGGGTGGGGCGGTTATCACTGGCTAAGGACCGAGGGTCACAAGAGCTCTTAGAGGGGAAGCCAGTGTCTCCTAGGCTATTACAACTCAGCAGGCAAGCACCGCCCCCCACTGACACCCCCTACCTCCCATCCTACCCCCCCATCATAAGCACAATATCCAGTGTCTGGGAAAGAAGAGGAAGTCCCATGATACTGTGTATCCCACAGCAAGTGGGCTCCAGTAACTGCAGAGTCCATATTCTTCCTGCCCTTCTTGTTGCTGTGATAACATGCCATGACCAAAAGCAAGGAGTTTATTCGGGCTTATGATTCCAGAAGAAGAGTCCATAACGGAAGAAGGGGCATGGGCAGCAGGCAGCTGGAACAGGCAGCTGAGAGATCACATCTCCATCCACAGAGAGCAAACTGGAAATGCAGCAAGACTATAAACTTGCAAAGTCCACTCCCAGGGACATACTTCCTCCTGCAAGGCTCCACCTCCTAAAGGTCACATAACCTTCCCAAATAACGCCACCAACTAGGACCAAGTATTGAAATACCTGATCCTGGGTGGGGAGGAGGCATTCCTCATTCAAACCACCATACATGCCATAGTCTCCTGTGGGCTGGCACAGACCCCTGCCCAGAGGGGCTCTATGGAAAGATCTCAGGGAAATACCTCCATCTTCCTCCATGAATGTCACCAGATATGGTCATACTATCGTCTTCCTGGTCACAAACCTCCTTTCAGTTGTGTTCTCTGTAGAACCAGGCTTTTAGAGAGTCCTTCCCCATCCTCCTCAAAGGTACACTCCCCCAACACAGGCTACCCAAGAGCGGATGGGGGAACATAACACAGATGATACAGAGGGACACACCCTTCCAACCTGACTCCCACCCTGAGCTTAGCTCTGTCTTCTGGCCTGCATAGAAAAACCAACAAGATCAACCGTTGGCCAATAGGATAGCAAACATTGTATCCCCAGTCCGTAGGCTCTGAATACTGTGTTACACTGGTCGTTAAGTCTGAGGTCAAAGTTCCCCCTCCAAACCCTGGCTCTGTCAGTTTCAAGCGACATTCTTTTACAGGTAAATGTAACTATATGACAAATATGATTTATCATCAGTATTATTTTGGATGGGGATAATTAAAAGGTTTGTCTTACAGAAAAGCTACAGGGATTCAGAAAGGTTCACAAGTGCTTGAGTTTTGTTGCTCAGAGCTTGTACACGTGTGTGGGGGCAGTGTGGCAGGTTTCAGGGATTGCCTGTGCATCTAGAATGGGCAGGAGAATGAGGAGGAAAGGGTGCCCAGGTGAGCAGAATGTGCCTGCAGCTAGAACGGAGATAAAATCGACTTCAACAGGAAAGGCTGCAGGGAAGTGCATCCAGGTCAAAGCAGACCTGCCTGTCCCCAGAGAACCAGGAAGGTCCCTTCCCATTGCCTCAGACCTAGATCAACTTGCCTGCTTCTCTCCTCATGCCCTTGAACTGTCTGTCATTTCCCACAGATGACTTTTGCAAGCTATTTACCTCATAAGCCAAAAAAAAAAAAAAAAAAAAAAAGTGATGCTATGTACTCCGGACTTCTCATCATTATGCCATTAGGCTTCATTCACCTATTTTTTTTATGATAAGAAATGTCCTGATGTCTATCTTACCTTGGGTGTTTTTAGTGATAAATTTCTGTGGGTGATCTTGAGCAAATCAAGCATTTCTCTTTCAGCTTCTGGCCCTCGTCTTTAGTCCCTTCACACCTCTGCTTTTCTTTGAAAGGCTTTTGGCCAACTCCTTCGGGGAGTTGTGTGCCCAGATCCTCGTCCAGGAGTTCAGGTGTGTGAGATCGGAGACACGGCTTAAGTGCCCAATGCTCTCCATGTTTCGCTCATTATCTTCTGGTGTAGCATCCACCAGCCAAGGTCCTACCAGCATGCTTCAAGCAGCACTCGGGGCTGGCTGCGCTCCTGGATCATTTGGGGAGGTTTAGCCAACACACGGATCCCAGAGCTGACTCTCATGTGGAGAATCAGAACCTCTGACACTAAGACCCTGGGAATGTTCCGATGCTTCCTAGGAAAGTCTGATGAGCATCTGTATTGGCAAGCACCCCCACGTGGTTCTTCTTACAGACTTGAGAGGGCAAGGTAACAATTCCCAGCTCTTGGATTTGTTTCCGACTCTTCTAATCCACACTGCTTAATTAAGAACTTCGCCAACAGGGGGCAGCATGGGCAGAGCAATTGGGCTTCAGAGATTTACTTCATTGTGATCCTTTTCATTCCTGCTAGCAACAGTTATCACAAAAAAAAAAAAAAAAAAAAAAAAAAAAAAAAAAAAAAAAAAAAAAAAAAAAACCACTATTGACTGCACAGAGCTGCCTATTTGGGAAGCGTCTCCAAAGTCACAATTTGTTCCGTCCTTCACCATGCCTTCAAAGCAGGTGTCCCCACTGTGGTGTTAGTGGGGAGGAAATGTATGATCTGAGAGATGTCCGATGACTTCTCTAAGATTTTATGTCCAATAATGGCAAGACAGGAGTCACATAGATTCTGGGAGGGGGTTGGCTGAAATAGGAACCACACTCGGATGCTTCACCGTGTAAAACTTAGAAGACAGAGGATTGGAGAGCTAGCCCCCAATCGGTGAAGTATTTGCCTTAGAAGTATGAGACTATGACTTTGCTCCCCAGAACCCATACAAGATCAAAACAGGAATGTAACCCCCAAAGTTGGGGTAAGATATGTGTTATTTGGGGCTCACTGACCAGCCAGCCTAGGCTACTGGGATAGTTTCCAGCCAATGAGAGAACTTGTCTCTAAATAAATAAATAATAAATAAATAAATAAATGATAAATAATAAATAAATAAATAAATAAACCAGAAACACAAACCTCACCTTTAGAAGCTTGGCTCATTAAGGAAGTCTGAGTGCTTTTAACCTGCACAGAGCCACGTTCCTATGAAAATCAGGCATATCCACACACTGTACAGTCAGCAGACGTGAGAGCTGGTGAGAGGGACCCAGGTAAACGCCACAGGCTATCTCTCTGTTCTTAAAGCCCATTTGCTTTAAGGTCTCAAGCCTAAAAGAGAAAACAAGCTACCTGGGGTCTTATCAAAAGGCAGGCTGCATCTGGAGGGCTGAGCCAGGGCCCTCTGCACTTTTTAGCTAGCTCCTCTGAGCTAAGCCCGGAGTAGGGCCACGACCTACACCCCGTTCAGCCTCTGCCATTCCTCTGCATGAGTGGAGGCCCCCAGTCAGGAGGATGTGAACGGCGGAGCTGTGGACCGCTTGCTTCTTCACCTCTGACCACTGGGGATAGCTCTAATAGACACATGGCTCTTCCGAGCTCATCACTTTATACTCCCCTGAAGAAGCTGTGATAATACCAACGTTGCAGTCTCCTAAATTTTGAGTCACTAATCCCAAATGTGATGGACGTGCAATGTATGCAGCCTTTGCTTGGAGCAAAGTAGGGGTTGTTTGTTTGTTTGGGTTTTCTTCAGTACACGAGACAGGAGTACACAAGTTGCCAAGGACTCCCCATGACCAGCATAGCACCCACAAGAACGCTCTGCTCACAATGGCACAGCTGTAGAGAAACCCTGCTGCATTCTGGGCAACTCACACCCAGCAACATTGTTGGCACCTGGGTGAATGAGATTTTAAAATATTGTCCCAGATCCCGGATAAGAGAAAGATGACAGGCAAGCCATCTGAAATGGGAGCCACAGAGGCCTCCTGCTTTCCATGAGGCAGGGCAATGGAGTGGTTGAGGGCCAAGTGACTAGGCCGCCTCAGCCGCCAACAATCTGAATGGAATTGGATGTGTTCCCCCACAATCTCTCAGCCTTTATTTTCTCAGACACCAAACGACTGAGTCTCTGAGCAAGCGCTGTTTCAAAAAGCCAAATGCGTGAGTTTGGCTGGGTTCTCTAGCAAGGGCTGCTCACTCAGAGAAAATGAGAGGTCCTTGATTCACACCCTAATTCTCTTGATGTTTTAAAATGTACTTGTTGACACTTTCATACAGGTATGTGGTGGCTTTTGATCATATCCACCGCCCCAGTTAACAACTTCTTCCCAAGTCCCTCTCCTGCTTTTATCATAATTCCCTTTAAAATCCGATGCAAACTATGCCTTTTAAATGTTGGTGGTTGGCTACGGAGATGACTGAGTCAGTAAAGTGCTTGTCACGAAAGCTTGAAGTCCTGAGTTTGGATCCTTGCACCCAAATAAAAGCTGGCCTCCTAGTCCCGGGAGGGGAAGATGGAGGAGATAGATGGATTGCAGGAGGTCATTGGCCAGCCAGACTAACCAGACACATGAGGTCCAGGTTTCAAAAATGCAATGGAAAACAATTGAGGAAGACACCAGTGTTAACTCCCGCCCTCCATATGCTTGTACACACACACACACACACACACACAGATACAAACAACACAAGTGTGGATTAAGGCATGAATATTAGGGATTAATGTTACTTGGAGCATCTTCTGGCACAACCAGACTTGCATTGATATATTTTACTTTGTATCATTATAGGGGAGACAACCATGATATGAGCTAAGATATTTGATTTTCCGTCTCAGGCTTAGTGTCTCCGTGTGAAAAATAAACAGTAATAACCTCTATCCCACAGGCCTCCCGAGAAAATTAAAATCCAATGAGATAATGGATGCAAGGCCTTTTTGCACAGTGCCGAGCTCTGTATAAAAGGAGGCTTTTTATGCTCTTGGCCTTCAGCCCCCAGATCAACACCTGACCAGTTACCTCTCTGCAGACAAGAGGAAGAGGAGACAGTACTGAAATCGGAACCTGCCCCGAGACCAAGCTGACCCAGCTTCTTTCTACTGGACAGAAATTCGGGACTTCGGCCATCTCCACCTCTGTTCCACGGGAAGAACAAGGGGGTTGGAAATGAATATTGCATGTTCTTCAGCACAGCCATGTCATCAGATTCATAACGCACCCCAGTGACTGGATACCCAGCGTTTTTGCTCTACCACCAAGCCAAAGACACTAAAAAGGATGGCAAAGCTGAAGGTTATTTGAAGAGCAAATAATGACGGGGACTTAAACACACACACACACACACACACACACACACACACACACACACACACGCGCACGCGCGCGCGCGCGCGCGCGCGCACACACACAACCTTTGACTACATTTTGCATCAAGGACTCCACATTACCGTGCACCAGAGACCATGCTTCTTCATATTCCATTTTTTATGAGAAAGAAAAAGAAACAGGAAACATCCAAACTAGTATCAGGACAGGTTTCGAGAAGGTAAGTTCCATCATATATCTGTTTATACTCTATAACACAGGGAAAGCTTGGAGCTGAGCAGAACCATCTAATCCAATGCCTTCATCTTCCAGATGAGCAAACTGGGGCACCTGGATTAAAGTAACTGATCCCATCCTTCAGCCTGCAGTGACCGATTTGGGAATCCCGGCATAGATCGCTCTTTCCTGTTTGGCGAGGAGACTGCACTCCCAGCATGTCGGGCTAGAAGGAAACTCAGAGTTCTACCCTAAACTGTTAAAACTCACATTTTCATTCAAGCAGTGGTTACTGGACTTTACCACGGGCCAGGCACCGTCCTCAGTACTTGGGCTAAAGGGGAGATGGAGAACCTCCTTTTATGTCTGAGTGTACAACCCAGTCCACAAAAAGATGGCTTCAGATAGCTATGGCCGAGAAAGAAGGACAAGTTAGAGAGGGTCTCCAGGAGGCAATATTTGCTAGACATGAGACTTGATGGAGCCAGGCGGTGGTGGCGCACGCCTTTAATCCCAGCACTCGGGAGGCAGAGCCAGGCGGATCTCTGTGAGTTCGAGGCCAGCCTGGACTACCAAGTGAGTTGCAGGAAAGGCGCAAAATTACACAGAGAAACCCTGTCTTGAAAAACCAAAAACAAAAAACAAAAAAAAAAGAAAAAAAAAGGAGACTTGATGGATAAGAAGCCACTGGTGGTGTGGCATTTGGAGGAAGAAGGGGCTGGGGAGGGGCATGTCCTAGTTAGGGTTTCTATTGCTGCAGCGAAACACCATGACCAAAAAGCAACTTGGGGAGGAAAGGGTTTATTCAGCTTACATTTCCACATTGCTGTTTATCACCAAAGGAAGTCCAGGCAGGAATACAAGGCAGGAAACCGGGAGGCAGGAGCTGATGCAGAGGCCATGGAGGGGTGCTGCATACTGGCTTGCTCAGCCTGCTTTCTTATAGAACCCAGGACCACCAGCCCAGGGATGGCACCACGCACCATAGGCTGGGCCCTCCCCCATTGATCACTAATTGAGAAAATGCCTTACAGCTGGATCTCATGGAGGCATTTCCTCAACTGAGGCTCCTTCCTCTCTGAAGACTCTAGCTTGTGTCAAATTGACACACAAAACCCTCAGTAACGGACTGCTACCAGGAAGTGTAAGCGGCAATAAACTCTTCCTCCCGTGTTACTTTTGGGTGTGGTGTTCTATGGCAGCAGTAGAAACCCTAAGACATCATCTCTCCAGGCCCCTCCAATTCTTTCTACATTACAACTAACGCCGCAGGGACACTTCTCCTTTGTGCACTTTTGTGAGGGTGCCTCTCAGAATGATGGAAGACTTGACTCTGAATGCAGTTACCCAAAGGAAACTGAGTCAGCTGTGGACATTTCTCAGCACCTAGTGATTGCCTGGACTTGGGAGACCCATCCTCCTTATCATGGCGGCCATCACAGCCTCACCGCATGACATCCCCCACCACTTTGCAATCCTGTACAAGGAAGAACCATTGGTTGACCTCTCGGGTTCACAGCTGTTACCCTCCTACAACTCTGTGGCTCCGTGAGTTAAGCCTGTGGGGTTCTCTCACCATCAGAGGTTTGATTCCCTTGCAGAGGTCACACGGCACATCTCTGTGTGTCTCAGCACACCAAGATCACAACGCGCCATTCCCTTGAGAGGAATGCATGTTAAGGGTGTTCCTAGGAACATAACTAGCGCATACATAATCACTGGCTTCTGTGGTCCCTTTGTTCATGCTGTCATAGAGACTCCATTGCTGTGAAGAGACACCATGACCACAGCAACTCTTACAACGGAAAACATTTAATTGGGTCCTTACAGTTCAGAGATTCAGCCCATTGTCATCATGGTGGGACATGACAGTGTGCAGGTAGACACGGTGCTAGAGAAGGAGCTAAGAACTCTTCATCTTTCATTTGCAGGCAACAGGAAGTGAACTGAAATACTGGGCAGTATCTTGAGCCTAGGAGACCTCAAAGCCCACCCCCACAGTGACACACTTCCTCCAATAAGGCCACACCTTCTAATAGTGCCACTCCCTATTGTGTGAGCTTATGGGGGCCAATTACATTCAAACTACCACACATGCCCTTCTTGGGGTCTCACCTTTGGCAATTCTGTGGTAATCCTGAGCCTGAAGTGTTAATCTATAGTGATATGGGACAAAAGTGGCCACACGAACTTTGCATATACTTTAATTTACAAGACATACTTCTCATTTTATGCCTGGATTAACCCTGAGACACACCTCATAGTATAACACAATGGAATAAATACTGTTGTTCATTGCACTTGAATAGACCAAGACAAAAATAATTCACTGCTTTCCCAGGGTTAGATAGCTAAGAAGTAAAGGAGAACCCACAACCCATAGGTTCTGAGTCTTTATTCTTTCTTCTTCTACAGGACAGCATTGGTCTTCTACTGCAGTGTAGGAGTGGAGACCCATTTGTAACCCTAAGTGATTAGAGGAGACATGCATTCTCAGCAGCTAAAGGTCTTAGCAGAAGACTTCATCCAGAAACAGAACTTAGATCCTAAAGAGCAGCCAAGTGGATGAAGAGGAAGAGAGTAAACTTGGAGAAGAGGGCATAATAACTAATTAACTGAACTCTGAGGAGCAATGGACAAGTCCGTGTGGGGTGGGAAATGTTGACCCCTCTAACTGAGGACAACTGGGCAGGCTACCTACTTTAGCCCTTGAATCAGGACTAAGAGGATGAGGCGGCTCTGGCTGTGCAGACATGGGAGAAGAGCAAACCAAGTATGAGAGAAAAGGGAACAGAGCTCCCGAGGGGATGGACACCTCCATTGAAAGTCCTGGGCGGTCAGTGTTAAAGGCACTCCAAGGAGGCGTTCAGGAGAAATGTGGGACTCGAGGAGATCCTGAGGGCATGCCAGCTGGGGTGGGCCCTGCCAGCAGGAGAGCTGAAGGCAGGGAGAGATACTGAGTAAAAAGCACGACTTGCTCAACCTCTAACCTGGAGGGCTAGAGTAGAACGCTCTGATGTTCCTTCAGGTTCTACCTATGGGGAAACTGAGCCACGGACAGTTGGCAAGGGAACGACAGGACTGACTGTGCTCAGTGCTCAGGTCTCCCTAGTGTTTGTACCCCAGCTCCTGCCTTCTGCTAGAAGAGCAGACAGCCGGAAGGAGCACCACACCATGGATGGACATACCCACAAGACCCCAGCAGAATCCTGCCGTGGGGACTTCCGCCTGAAGCTTCCCACATGATCACCCCCAATTCTCTGATCTAAAGGCCAGCCCTTTGTTTCCCCCCCTCCCCCAGAAGCATTGCAAACATCTTGGAAACTACTTTGATTATTTTTTTTCAACGTTTCTCCACAAAACAATGTAAGGAACAGGAGGAAAAGCATGGCTGTTCCAGCCAGGACAACAAGGCCAAGGCCTGCCAATTCCACAGAGGTTTAGGCATCTCCTGGGGTGAGAGGAAGGGGACAAGGCTGGGGGAGGGGACTTACCCAGAGCTAGGAAGCAGTAGACAGAACACTGTCTCCTGAGGGAGTTGATCTGCCCAGGGCCTGGGTCTCAGCAGAGACCTAGGGGATTAAAGATTCCCCACATGACCTTGGAAAATGGTCAGATCTGCCTAGCTCCAACCAAGGACTCTCCACTAAATGCCCACTAACACTCAGAGCCAATATCAGGCCTCAGGAGCCCTCTGGTATGATCATCCTGTTATAAATCTGGAGACCCGGGCCCGTGAGTGTCACCCAGCGAGTCATCTAGGTTACTCCAAGGCAAATAAGTAATAAACAGTTACTTGGGACTGGCTCTGGACCAAACTGTATTTTTGGTTCCTGTAGGTGCTCACAATGAGGTAAGTCTTGCTGAAGTCTTTATGTGTGAGGAACCTATGGGTTTGAGGTTTGGCCTAATGCCACACGGCTAGAAATAGTAGACAGAACTGGCCTCCAGACCATCTTATCCCACTATCTCTGCCTCTTCACCACCTTCAGCATGAAGGCTGAACCAGAACTCTGGCCTCCCACACCAGTAGAACCACTTGGGTCCCAGGCCCCTTAGTTCTGAGAGTGTGGCTCATTGTGACCATCTATATTCTTCTCGGTTCTTTCACATGAAGCCATTAGACCCATCAGTGATGTCCAGCTTTGCCTTCTCTCTGGTCTGTGGCCTCTCTGGTCTGTAGTGGTTTGAATAAAAATGGCCCCACCAGCCCATAGAGAGGGGCACTATTAGGAGGTGTGGTCTTATTGGAGGAAGTGTGTCACTGGGGGTGGGCTTTGATGTTTCAGAAGCTCAAGCCAGGCCTAGCGGTTGACTGTCTCTTCCTGCGGTCTGCAGATCCAGATGTAGAGCTCTCAGCTACCTCTCTAGCACCATGTCTGCCTGCATGCTGCCCATGCTTCCTGCCATGATGATAATGGACTGAGTCTCCGAAACTGTAAGCTGCCCCAGTTAAATGCTTTCCTTTCTAAGAGTTGCTGTGGTCATGGTGCCTCTTCACAGCAAGAGAACACTGACTGAGACAGGCTCCTCAGCTCTATGTACTTTACCTCCCCCCAGCTCCAAGCAACTCAGACTGCCCTTTCTCCTCCAGCCAGAGTCCCCTGACTGGGATGCTGCTCCTTGCTTGCCTTACAGATGGTGATCACAGGTCTGTCACTCATCAACATGATGTGTTCTCCCCTGTGACTCTGCATCGGGGTGTCTCTCGGCTGAATAGATGCTCAGTTAAAGGCTGTTAAATCAATGAATTAAAACAAGTGCCTACCAAAATCTCTTCTGTGTAGAACTTACACGACTAATTTTGTTAACCTTACATAATCCAGAAACGTTCATTCATCTGAGGACTGGTGGTTGGGAAGGCATCCATCTGGGCCTTTTTATGTGCATTACAGATATACAATCACACAGTTGCCACTCAGTGTCAGCAGGGGATTGGCTTAAGAATGCTCATAACCCTGACTGTATAAGCCCTTTATATACGATGGCATAATATGTACATATAACTCTTACACACCATCCAGTGTGCTTTCAGTAATCTTCAGATTACATATAAAACCCAATGCAAGCCAATGCTCTATAAGTAGTTTTACATGTAAGGAGTAGTGACAAGAAACACCTAGATATATTCAATACAAATGCAATATACTTTTTCAAGTATTTCCCACCTGGAGTTGGCTGAATCTCAGGTAGAGAATACCAGCTGCATGTGTGTGTGTGGTATCTACATAGGATCCACTTGTGGGGTAATAATGTAATCACTTCATGTGATATTATCTGTATTCTATATCTTACTATATGGTACAGATAATATATGTATCCACAAAGAATATTCCAGATACATTTTTCGGCAGCTTTCTTTTTCTCATTTAATCCCATACTTCCAAACCAGGTCCCCTTTGCTCTATATGTTAACTGCACATGATGTTTCAAGAGTAAGAGTAGAATTTCCCACTCTTAGTGAGGTGCTCCCACAAGCAGAGGGGGCCACTGCTATATTATGAGCAGCCCTCCCGTGTTCTTGTGCTGGCATCAAGGTAACGGTGAATGAGCACACAGTCACCAACGGCCAGCACCGGCACCAGAACAGGAGACGAGGAGTAGGCAGATATGACAGAGAGGAGTGTGGGATGCGGGGCGGGGTGAGGTGGACACAAAAGTTAGGGGTTCAGGACTGTGTTACTTATCAGCAGTGCATGGGGAAAGGGTGTGGGCAGAAGGGAAGCGAGAGGAGAGACATGACAGACATGACTCTGGTTAGGTTCAGGAGGTCAAGAAAGGTGAGCACCTGGGAGGAGAAGCCACATCACAGGCAGCCCCACAACAACCTCAGAGACCAAAACAATGGCCAGAGGTGAAGCTTGCCCCAACTGGCATCCTTTTCCCTGAAATGAAGGCAGAAAGATGGTCTTCCAGCAATTTTTGTCGCAGGGCTTTCCAACAAGTGGGAGTCTGTTTCCGAGTGGGACTTGTTTATGTCCATCTGGAGCCTCAAAGTTCAAAACAAACTTCCAAACAAAGAGCTTCCCGGCTCTATAGCTGTCGCCCCTGGGCTCTGGACCAGAGGGAGCCATGGCTGCGTTTTTTCTGATGACTTCCACAGCCACAGATGGCCGCCCCCACTTCCTCCTGTGTCTTTCCTGCTACCTCCGATTGTTGTGGACATCCTCATAGGAACAGCTTTGGGGCCCTTTTAAAAACCCTTTCTTCCTAGCTTTAGAACCATGAAGAGAAGAAAACAATATTGTTTCCCTCATGGAAGCTTCTTGGGTTTTTTAGAGGGGTCCATGGTCCAAGGGTCCCAATTTATCAACCTCCAGCAGGATATGCTGTTGAAAGAATCCCTGAGTAGAAGAACCAGTCGGTTTAAACTCGTGTCATTGAAAAACTCTATGGCATGAAAGGTTCAACAGGAGGCTGTCTAGGAAATGACAGGATTGTCACTGAGCGCAGCCGGAAGCAAAGGTGGCACTAACGATTAGTCTACAATGCACCTTCATGCATCCCACTATTTTATGCAGTAATCCAAAAGGTAGCTACTGCGAGTGTACTCATTATACAGATGAAGGAGTTGACACTCGTAGAGGCTGAGTATCTTGTCTGAGGTGGCGCAGCTAGGAAACGATGGAGCTGGGAGAGTCAATCATCTGGGCTAAAGACAGTCCCTGAGCTCCCAACCAGGCCACTAGTAATTGGGCCTTCCTAATCTATGCTTTGCATGGTTAACTGCCATCTTTTTCTCTCTTGTCCCCAGTGGGGCTGATGCTCTGGGAGTGTAGAGGACTTGTCTGCCCCCCCATGACCACTGTACCCCTCCAGGACTGGCACAAGGCTGGCACAAAATAAGCATTCTATATTGCTACTATTGAGTGACTGCATGGAAAGGCATGTATACCATTTTTTTATTTGACTTTGCTCTATAATCTGAAATATTTTCATTGAAGTTTTGAATGACAATAAATGGAACTAGTTTGGTTGTTTTTATGCATCTTGTTTACCAGAACTTTCTCCATCAGGGGTGTGAAGGGGGGAAGAATATAACTTTTCTCCAATAATTAGAACCTAGTAAGATAATTTGGGATTGAGTAAGGAATCCTGGTCTAGATCTATAGGGGTCTCCAGAGAGATCTTTGAGAAGAACTTAATAGTTTATTAAAAACTTACTATGTTTTCAATGCTATTCTAGGCCTCTGTCCTTTTCAACACAATGATATATCCAAAAATCCCTTGGTGTACCTATTGAAGTGCTTACTGGATGTCTATACTTCTGTAAGTCTATACTTCTGCAAGTCAATACTTCTGCAAGTCTATACTGCTGTGTGAAGGCTGGAGCTATTTTCACCCCACCTCAATGGAAAGGATAACCACAAGACACTATCAAAGTGTGTTTGGAATCCATTGATACCCAAAAATTGATTTAGATTTATCTAAAGATTCTGCAGCTACTGCCTTGCCTTGAGTTTAGGGCCATATCCACAGTCCCGGCTGTGGCAGGCACAAACATTCTATTTATCTAAAAGGTGTCTTTCCTCCTGTGCTAAGAGGGTGGCAATCTCACCCTCCCCAGAGCCCCCAGACTCAAGTGCATGAAGTTATTCCCACATAGAACTTCTGGTTAGCCCAGAAGGATCTGGGTCTGCCAACCAGATGCTGGGCCCTAGAACCGAGAATATTCCGTTTCCGGAGCCCATACATGCCCTAGCCAGAGTCACTCTATGGACTGGGGTGATATACACATTCTTCTAATTTGGTTTTTTGTTACAGTTTGATAAGCATAAATTTGACTGAGCTGATGACAGAGACAGCAGTCATGGGAATGTAAAGAGTCCCACCTTATTTTGGTAAGTTGTCACCCAAAAATATTCAAAAAATAGCCATGGATAACTAATGGCCAAAAAAAAGTAATAATAACTAGCGGACAGGCTAGTCAATTGTGCAAAAGCTAAAGTGACCTAATGTCATGAGGCCATGTACCTGCTGCCTTCCTCACATGTGAGAGAGCTTCCAGTGAAAGTGCCTAGACCTTCCACAATTAGGGTTGTGTCATATTAGGGCCACTTGCCCTAATACCTACTTGCCAGGCCCTGGTGGAGGAGGTCTACTGAGAAGACCCATTTTTTTTTTCCCATGGGTTCACTAACATTTCTAGTGAGACAGAGGAGGTAGGTAATTATAACAAATTAATCCAGTGATCTCGGGAATCAAGAGAGTAACGGGGGGGAGAGGGTGGGCACGAGTTGAAAGGATAACAGCAACCCCCTCCCCCGGGCATCTCGTTCCCTGGTCCAGCTGCCACATGCTCCAGTTCAGTAGGGACCTGCCCCAAACCAAATTGCACCCAGCTTGTCCTGTGCTGAGATGGGAGATCTCCTCCCTCAAAGTCAGTCTCTCCTTCTAAGTCCCTCCCAATGGTAACTTTCCTTTTCTGTATCGATTCATCCCTTAGACCCAGGTCCACCACCCCGTATTGGCCTCAGGGCATCAAGAGTCCGTTTTTGTTTTTTTTTTTCTCCCCCACCCACCACCCCCAGCACCCAGGCAGAAGCCCTGCAGGGCGGAGCCTCGGACACACGCCGGCGCGTCCAGCAGGTGGCAGCAGCGAGCGGCCGCGCCCCCCGCGCTGCCAAGCCGTAAGCCCACATCATGGATGGCGAGCTCTCAGGTTTCGCCTGGCTCGCCCTGGCATCCCAGGACCCGGACGACCAGCGGGATCCATGAGCCGCTCTCAGGGGCCAGGGCAGGGGCCTCTGGCTCCCAAAGCTGGCCAAGAGGTGGGTCCCGGGGCGGGTCGCTGCTCCGGAGGCCGGGCGGGGACGTTCTGCCCCCGCCCTTGCCTCCCTGTGGTCCACACCCCCTTCGGGCTCCGCAGCCTGCCGGCTGGGATAACGCGAGGTGCGCGCGAGCCGGCTCTGCCAGCCCCGCTACTGCTCGGGGTTCGGGTCCCAGGTTCCGGGGACGGGGCACCCGAGTCCTCCTCGCCTGCCCCTCCTCCCTGTTCACCTGCCCGGCTCGTCCACTCGCCTTCAAGGCCAGCGGCTCCAGCCCAGACGGAGAGGGGCCAGCAGGGGGAGAGCGCACCTGAGGATACACAGCTGGTTCTGCCCTGCCTTTTCACCCCTAGGTGATGAGTGAGGCCAGGAGAACGCAAGATTTAAAAAGCAACCGGGGCCTCCGTATTGAATGAAAGACCCAGAGCAAAGGCGTCACCATGAACACGAGCGGTAAGTGGATCCTCCTCTCCTTTGCCATGGGAACAGGGGTGGGGGCGGGAGGTTCAGGAGCCTGCGCCCCGGCTGCCTGGAAAGAAGAAGGAAGCCGGTATCTGCGGGGACACCTGACCCTGCACTCCGTCCTTTGGGTGCCTTCGGAGCACCCTGGCACAGGGAGAGAGCTTTGGGGGTCTGCCTTTTCCTGATGATTTTGCTCATGTTTAGTCGGCGGCGTCACTTGCCTCTGTCGGGAAAATTGCTGTCTCTTAGCTATGCCTGGAAAGGCCTAGGAAGCAGCAGTGTGGCCATTGTCTGACTGTGGGGGGCTCCCAGGAGACCTCCATGCCCACATCTGGAAATCCATGGAGGCCCTGCTTGTCCCGGGAAGAGCAGGGAGGCCGTGGGCGGGCCTGGGCGAACCTGGGATAGCAAAGAGCAATTTGATAAACAAATCCTCATGAAGCCACCTTTGGGTCTGGAAGAAAGATGCAGCTTCTGTTCCCTCAGTGGTCCAGGCTGATTGCCCACCTACCTGGAGGCTGCTTAGCCTACAGGAGAATGAAAGGAAGTGATAAGCCCTTTGAGCAACAGCCCTGGTAATGGCAGAGGCAGTAACTGCCCTGCAGAGTCTGGACCAGACATTTTGCTCCTGGTTTGGGCCCTAGCTACCATGAAATGCTCTCAGTAACCCAGGAAGGGACAATCTACCTCCAATAATGTCCTCTCTGACCATGGGCTCTGGCTGGATTACTGGGACCTGGGCAATACCTTAGGAGGACATAACTGAGTTCACATGTCACTGTCCTGCTCTCTTGTCAACGTGCATGCTGGGGTCCTCCCAGCCCCAACTAGGACTGTTGAAGCAGAGCACTCCTGTATGCATTCCCATTTGGGGGTTCTGACTTTGGGGGAATAGTCCCAACTCTGCCTCTCGGATTGCTCAGCTGTGAGACCGGGAGGGTTGAATCAGAGACCCTTCCGATCTAAGAACTGACAAGTTCTTTCTACAAAAGCTGGAGCTTAGCAGTAAGGACAGGGTGAGTGGGCCAGCACCTGAGTGACACTGTGTCCAGCCTAGCCCCCTGCCTCCTGACCCTCCCTCCACTGCCGGGCCTTGGCGTGGAGAAGAGGAAGGACAAAGCAGGGCCACTTGGGATGGAAATGAAATGTATTTATTTACTACGTATTTGCGTGACTCACGGCTCTCTCGTCTTCCTTTGTGTATGACATCGCTCTGCTAAGTGAGTGAGGCCGGGCTCCCTCTCCGTCTGCCAGCCAAAGAATTTTCCTCTTAGCTGCCAGGCTGACATACATGATGGCGCTGGCTTCGCACCAGACTTGGGGAGGGGGGGGGTAGGTCCTGTCTAACCTGTCACTGGAGGGCCGTATGTTTGCATCTGCGTACTTCCAGAAAAATTAAGGTGTGGATTGCCTGCCACTCCTTACTCTATCGGGAGGTGGGGGGGTGTTATTTATGGGAGTCTTTCCCGGTAACTGATAGACAAGGAACTAAGAAAGGCAATAAGAAACTGACTCTGCCTTTTTCAGTGTCTAGAATCCTGAGAAATGTTTCTCCTGTTAGCAGCACTATTTCAGACTAAAGACAAAAAAAAAAAAAAAAAAAACAGATTTTCCTTCATTCTGTCCTTCCTTCTCTCAAAATAATGATGGTCAATGTAGTTAAATGTTGTACATGACACAGACTTGGGGGAATGACGTTTTTCTAATTAGGGAGTATTAAGCTTTCAAGGGTCCTGGGAAATAGTCAATGAAATGACCAGGACAGCCTTGGGAGCCCCAAACACCCGGGAGGGAGGAATACTCGGGAGCTGGAGAACCCTGTGGGGAGACTCGGACTCAGGGTCTGAGAACTGGACTTCATGATGGAGCAAAGAGAACCCAGCAAAGAGAACCTACAGATGGAGAGAATATAAATCAGTCCTCATAGGATTGACAGGGCCACAGGGCCACAGAGGCAGAGTGTTGGCAAGAGGCCCTCGGCTAGTCTGATGGGATGAAAAATGTTCCCCTTTGTGTTGTGAAATTGCCTCATTCACAGAGCTCTCAGAGTGCTTCACTTCCAGTGAAGGGGTCCTCACCAGTTACTAAGCTGGACACTTCTGCTGGCTCCCCACAGGGTCTCCCACAGAAGCTGGGAGACTGCTCCAGCTCTGTAGATGAGACCTTGCTATTAATATCAGGTCGTTCCAAGTCATTTAGTTAATTGTTGGATTGCAAAAGGTCCTGGGGTGTGAACTGTATTTGACAGTGAGTCCTATTCCTAATCAGTGGTTCAAGTGGTTCAGGGGCCAACATGGAAATTCGCGCAAACCATCCCTTACCGCTCAACTCCTAATCAGTTCACCTGGAGAACACGGGGCTGTGGTCTGGAGGCAACTGTAAGAGCAGCTAGAGCCAGGAAAATTGTGGCACATGACCTGTAAACCCAGATTTCTGGTGACTGAAGGAGGAGGACTTCCCTAAGTTCAAAGCCAGCCTAGGCTACCTGGTAAGTTCCAGGTCAGCCTGAATTACAAAGTGAGAGTCTGTCAAGAAGAAGAATAAGAAGAGAGAGAGAGAGAGAGAGAGAGAGAGAGAGAGAGAGAGAGAGAGAGAGAGAGAGAGAGAGAAAGAATTGGTCGGGCTCACCCTGCATCAGAGGGTTCCCAGTTCAGTTTGTCTTTTTCATCTTAGTAACTATGTGATATTCAGCATGTTGTTTCATCTGCAAAAAATAAGACTGGAGTGAAAAGTCTGTGTTAAAATTTTGTGTGAACTACTTAGAGACGTACTTCTCTGTGGGCACAGCTGTCATCATGTCAGCAAAGGTGATCAGCCCGCCATCTTTCCTCTGGTGTCGCCCCTTAACCATGAATTGAGGAGCATACCTGAAGGATAGATTGGGAGGATTAAGTGGGATGACAAGGAAATGCTTTATACACATGTCTGAGTTACGTTTATTAATAAGAAAGTTGTTTCTCACATGACAAAACAGGGCAGTGCTCAGCCAATCATTGCTCAGTGTGGATTTCAGCATTATCTGGATCCTTGCTTCTGACAAGGCATTGGGAAGAAGAGTGATTCCAGGGCTGGGGGATGGACCTAAAGGGTGCAACAGGTGGGGCTCTGCCCTCAGGGCCAATGAGGGAAGAGGGAGGGGCCGCCTAGAGCAGGACTTCTTAAACTTTTCCACTCACAGTCTCTTTTCACCCAAAAGTATTCCCACAGCCCCAGGTGTATACATATGTAAAATAGTTGTAGAAATTAAATATTGGGGGCTGAAGAGATGGCTCAGCAGTTGCTACTCTTGCAGATTTTGATCCCCAGCATTCAAGTGTCCTCTTCTAGTCCCTGTGGGCAACAGGTATGCATGTGTTACACACACATACATGTGGGCACCAGGCATGCATGCATTGTACACGCATACATGAAGGCAAAACACTCATACACATACAACCATAAAATAAATAAATCTAAAAATGATTTCAAAAGGAGTCAAATTTTGCTGATAATATATTGTAAATTTATTTTGAGACAATTCCTTGATAGATAAATACTATAAATTTACTACATATTGAAGACTAAAATAAATTTGCATACTGCCATGATACAATTGTTTATTTTTACATAATTAATTAAATCTTGGTTGAATATTTGATACATCAGGGTGTAGAATATCTTCAGCATTTTTCAATAATAATCAATTTTCAAACATAATCAATGTTTTGGTTTTATAATCAATTCTGAAACACCACCTCACATAAATACACAGTACGAAATGGCAGAGATAGGTTTAGGGACATTTCAGAAGTTGCTAGAAAATCTGTTCTAATCCCAAGCCAAAATTTATTTAACAATTTCTCATGAAAGTAAAGTCAACAACTCAGATAGCAATTTTTAAAAGCAAATGTTCTGCCGGGCAGTGGTGGTGAATGCAGGGGATGCAGGGGGATCTCTGTGAGTTCAAGACCAGCCTGGTCTACAGAGTGAGTTCCAGGACAGCCAGGACTACACAGAGAAACCCTGTCTCAAAAAAAAAAAAAATGTTTTAACATAATGCAATCCAAAAAATACTAATTTGGTAGTTACATACTGAGGGATGATAGTAAAACAGTATAAAAGCCTTTGTTTTCCACGATTAAACTATTATGTTTCTATAAGAGAAATTTCTTAACATGCAACAGTTTCAAATCCGAGCGACGGACTGTGTTTGGGGCAGTGTTCTTGGCGCCTGTGTGGTGTGATAGCACTCTCGGTGAAGAGACAGGGCACAGTGAGGTCATGTGATGTAGCACAGCCTAGACTTGCCAGAAACACCGCATTCATCACCTAGTTGACTTGAAATTCGTCTTTGTCCTCTGAGCACCCAGAAACCTTTCACCATTGCCAAACTTTCCACACCCCCTGCGTTGTTGCCCAGCCCCATCTAAGTTGTAACACAGTTTCAAAGTTGTATCTAGAGGAGAGACAAGGTTTCAAGGCCACGAGTAGGCCCAGGCTTCTATGGCCGGCTCCCTGGTCTACCCTTTCTTTCCTCCTACACATTACCAATCTAATACCAGGCATCATTTGTCTCTCGCCTCACGGAGGCATCTCCTAACTGGTCTCTCCCATCGCCTGGGTCATTCCCCCATATTAACTTTTTGCGGTAGTTCATGCAATCCAGCACCACCCCTTCTCTATAGACTACACAATTCCTGTCCTTTTTGGGGGGCGGGGAATGAGACAATGTCTCTCTTTGTAGCCCTGGTTGTCCTGGAAGTTGCTTTGTAGACCAGGCTGGCCTCACACTCGCCTAGATCCACCTGCCTCTGTCTCCTGAGTGCTGGGATTAAAGGCGTGCACCATCACCACCCAGCTCTGTGTCCTTCTGTTTGCTTCTTTTGTCCCTCTGAGAGCCCTCTCCTGTGACCCTCAAAGTCCAGTAGGTCCTCTCCACATCACACCAGCCCCTCTGCCCACTCCCATGCTTCACCCAGCTGGCCTCTCCACCCTCCAAAGCTGCCAAGCTCTCCTCAAAACTCTGTGCTAGCTAACATCTCCATGGAGGATGTTCATAGTCTCAAAGCTTATTCTCTGTCATTCTTTACTCATGCTTATGGTCCCTACATGGGACCCACCTCTGCAAATACCTAATTCCGCATGGGCTGTGACATGTAACCTGTGGCAGTGACCTGTGCTGGGGTTTTCATGTCACTGTCACAGCCTAGAGTCGTGTATACCATCCATCAGCTGTGCATGCTCAAACAACAATAATCTCTTGTTTGTTGATACCAGGAGTTCCAAGACTGGAAGAGACTGAGTTGACCCCAGTATGCTTGAGGACCTGGACACCAGAGTCAGTTCCATGTCCTATAAAATGTCATATTACTCACTGGATGAGAGCTCCCAGAGCTCCTGAAGGCTCTGCTTCCCTATATGGAAAACTTAGGCATGGGTCGTCCTCAAGGTGGAATGAGCATCCTGCACACCACGGACAGTGCCCTCCATGCACTTTCTCAGGGCTTGGCATGCTACCAAAATTACTTTTTCTGAGTAGACTTTCCTTTGTTGGAAAGGGTATTCAGAAATTGTTTAACCCCACAGGAGTGTTACTGGCAGGGAGAAACTGAGCTTTGAAGTATAGATTCCTGGATTCAAATTCAAAATTGTCATGTACTCTGTGATCTCAGACATAACAGATTATATCTAGAATGTGATCAGTAAGATACAGACAATCAGGGTTCTTGAAAGAACCAAATGAAATGCTCAGGGGTGTTGGATCTCAGTGAATGGAGATGAATCTGAAGCTGGTCATTGAGTAAAGCAAGGTTCTGAACGGATGGTGCCATAGCAGCCAAGCTCTTAGCTTGACATCAGACTCTTTCATCATCACAATAGCCAGTATGGGGTTTTATATATCAATGAGCCATAACCTTCAGAAAGATTATTAACCTGGCATCGTATTTGACTTAAGCTATAAAGGGCAGTTAGGAAGTGAGAATCCTATGTGGTTGACACACGTTGTCCTGGTTCAGGAAAGGTACAAGGCCAGAGTTTATTGGTGATTACAGGATAGAAATAGGGGAAAGAGCCATTAGAAAATAGACCACGTGACCTGCCACCTTCTTGTAGTGTGGGGTTAAAAAACAAAAATCAGCTGGGCTTCCAGCTGGGCTTCTGGCAGAGGACAGAGGGGTAGTGTATAGTAAGTTTAAGAAAAACCATCTTCACAAATGTGTAGGAAACATGCAGAAAAATAAAAAGAATCAGCGACAGCCCAGGGCTGGGAGGCTAGTTATGGCAGCCATTCCACAACCCCATCATGATGACCCCTGGCCTGAAGCACAGGAGGATGGAGGACGGAGCTTCAGCTAGGTGCTGGGTAGGCAAGCACCTGAGTTCTAGAAAAGTAGCCAGGGGGATGAACACCATTCTGCCCTCTCTTGGGATCACCCCAGTGGCTCAGTCCCACCGGACGCCATAGGACAAGAAAGGCAGTTGACAGGACTTATAACAGCCACCATCCCACAGCCAGACAGGGCTCAAAGCAGGCTGAGAGGCAAGAGACAAGGGAAGTCAGTGTAGACACCAGCATAAGGAGAAAGATGTCCTTCCTCTGTGCAAGCCACTGCCTGCATCAAGTGTCCTGAACCATCAAGAGAAGGAGCCATTCCCAACACAAATGTGGTAGGATGCCACTCAAGAAATTCCAGACTTGGTGGGGGAAAGTGTTCCCAAATAATGAAGCGTTTGTTGATAATGACTACCCAGGGGGTCTAGAGGAATAACATAAATAAACCATTTTTTAAAATCATCCAAAATAACAGCACACATCTCTGAAAATCTCAGTGGGATTTCAAGAGCACTTGGATTATATAAAGGAAGTGATATCAGCTCTGAGTCCGGACTTCCCTGTCTGGCAAATGTTTCATCTTGCTGAGATAGCATCTGCTGTAGTGAACGGTCAACCCCTGGCTCTCACCCAGCATTCACCAGATTCCATTGTAAATGAACAGAAAACAACCAGAAGTGTGTAAGTGCCTTCAACTCGGGGTAGTTGGCAGATTAAACTGTCATCCTGTAGTTCTTAAGGGAACACTGAACTGGAAATCGTTGAGTTGAAACCCATCCCTACCCCTTACTTGCCGTATGCGTGTGTAAGTAAAGTGCCCCCTTTCTACCCCAGTTTCCCTTCTTGGATGATGATAAAGGGGTGTGGAGTATTAATAAGACTTCTCATGGAGTTGTTGAGGATAAATGAATCTGGGAGCTAGACAGATGGTTCAATGATGAAGAACACTTGTTGCTCTCATAGAGGATCTGGGTTCCGTTCCCAGCACCCACGTGGTGGTTCACAAGCATCCTTAACTCCAGTTCTAGAAGATCTGATGCCTTCTTCTGACCTCTGAGGGCACAATGTGTATATACATACATGCAGCTAAAATACTCATATGCATAAAATAAAATAAATCTTTTCAAAAGTAATAAATACATCTGTAGTTGTAAATTGCTTAAAGTGATGTCTAGCACAAACCAAGTGCTTATAAAATGAGTAAAAAGAGCATATTATTCACTAGGGTTCCCATGCCAAGGGTTAACATGCTGAGTGTTTTGAACAGCAATGTGTTGCTTTACAGTTCATGAGGCTACAAGTTCAATGTCAAGGTTTTACCCCAGCAAATTCCTGCCGATGATCTGAGGCTCCAAATGTCCCCGGGCCTGTGTCTAGCCATCTTCTTCTTTCTCTTCAGATCTTCCAACTGTGTGTGTGTGTGTGTGTGTGTGTGTGTGTGTGTGTGTGTGTGTGTGTGTGTGTCCAGATTACTCCTCTTGGTAAGGACACAAGTCACACTGGATTAGGACCACCCTCATGGCCCCATTTTTAACTTGATTATCTCTATGAAGGCTATCTGCAAATCAGGTCATATTCTGAGAAACCAGGTCTTGATATCTCCAGGTCTGAATCAGGATGGAGGACACAGGTCAGTCCCCAGCACCCTGTCTGTTAGGGCAAAGCTCTGAAAAGGAGGCATTCCCTGTGCATAGGTTTCTCCAAACACAGAGCCGCCAGAGCTGTCATACGATGCTGACAGGTAATGGGAACTGCTAGTGTCACCCACGTTTTCTCTCCAGTGTTGAGGCTTAAACACTCATTTTGCCGTTCCTGGCCAGAACAAGAGGTCTAGAAATAGAGCTCAGTTGGCAGAGTGCTTGGCTATGTGCAACAGGCTCTGGGTTGGGTCCCCAGTATAAACTGGGGGTGAAGGCATGCACCTGTAATCACAACACTCAAGAGGTGGAAGAAGGAGGATCAAAGGTTCAAGGTTATCCTCGGCTACATAGCCACCAAGGCCAGCCTGAGCTACCTGTGATTCTGTCTTAGGATGGGAGAGAGGAAGAGGAAGGGAAGGAGGGACGGACGGATGGACAGAAGAAGGAAGGGAAAGAGAGAGAAGAAACAGGAGTGAGAACTTCATACAAAGGAAGACCACAGGTGGCTTATCATGTTCACACTCAGTTTGCTGAACACACATCACACACACACTCAGGACATTATACAACTGTGGTGTTCAATAGTGTAAAGGAATTTACAGGCATGGTCTTGGTTTCCAGCTTGCCTGGCTCCTGGTAATGTCCAAAAAGGGAATCAAAACTGGATCATGTATGCACTCAATTATTTGCTAAAAACTAGGTCTGCACCAAGCATGATTCTGGTAACAGACAATAAATATAACCAGTGTGGCTCACTGTCCTGGACCATGCAGGTGGGCCAGCATGCTGTGTTTGCCCTGTACTGAATGTTCAATAAATTTGAATTATTAGCTAACTCAAACATTGGGATTTCTAGTTTAATCTTAAAAACAAAACTAGAGCCTAGGTGGTGGCAGTGCACACTTTTAATCCCAGCACTCAGGAGGCACAGACATGTCTGAGTTCAAGGCCAGCCTGGTCTACAGAGCGAGTTCCAGGACAACCAGGACTACATAGAGAAACCCTGTCTCAAAACAAAACAAAACAAAAAAACAAGATCCCAAAGTTCTGTTCCCCACTCCCTGCAACATGACCACAGTCAGTAGGATTTATATTCTAAGTAAACTGTATGTACACAAGTTTCTTTAGTCCCTACTCCCTATTAATAAAAATTTTTATGTTGTGTTGCCAGTAAGACACTTGAATTTTTATAGCCCAGTCTAGTAGATGATCCATGTAGAATCAAATGTGGAGAAATGCATCTTCCCATGGAGAAACTGCAGCTCATCCATGATGCTTATGGGAGAATGTCCTGCCTGGAGTTGGTGGCTGATCAACCTACCTCCTACTACCAGGTATTAAAGTCCCCTTGAAGGGAACAGACCCCACTGTGGGTCCTTATTTCCTTAGCTGTCCTACTCCCAAAGGGTGGATATCTTCTCCTGTGTTTGTTGGAAAGCAGGGTGCCCTGTCCCCTGGAGGTCAGCGTTAGCTTCCAGGGAACGTGGTGGTAGGCAGTATGGCCAAGAGCAAAGGAGACCATTTTTAGATCAATGGTCCTCAGTGCTTGAAACAAGGCATTCTTCGAGGCTTCTCTGATGGCCGTTCCAATTTTGTTGTGACATAGAAAACACGCCTGGTCCATCTAAGGGCATCCAGTCACAGTAGGAGCTCTGTGTCAGCTCAGGAAGACAACTGCCAGGGACTGAGTGCTGAGAGGTCACAGCAGGGATCTCACATAGCTACCTGGGGCAGGCTTTCTAGAATAGAACTTCCTCCCCTCCCCCTGAGGACGCCCACAGAAAGCCAAGCACAGCACCTGTTACACGCAGCTGCTCAAAAGACATCTAATGGATGAATTGGTTAATGAAAAGCCCATGTTCTCGGTGAAGCTCTTTGATAAAGATGCATGATTGTGCCCCTTCTTAGTTGAATGCTCCCATCCTCGACCACCATAACTCCAATATCAAGGAAGGAGAGGCCTCCTTGAGGTGGGCTGGTCTTAGGCTCACGGGGAGGCACTGAGCACTGTGTGCCGCTGGTATATTCGATTTAGGCTGGGGGGACATGAAGAAATCAAGTCACTGCTCTGCAGAACCCTGCTTAGGCTCCACCTACAGACCCATCGTGTTCAGCAAGGACAGTGACAACCATGTGCTCAGGAAGAAGTGGCCAAGCAGTGGAGGGTGCAGAACCTGCTGGGGAGCAGGAAGATCCTAGACACAGCAGCATCACATATTGGTCCATGTACGCCTCAGAGTGCAGCTAACCCCTCAGACATCTCAGTAAGGGCACAAACCAGACAAAGAGCACACACAGGCAGGCTCCCCGTTGCGGTGGGTCGCTGGGGACGGGATACTGCTTCTGCACCAGTGACCAGCCCCACCCCCCTCCTGGCCAACTCCCACTCCACGCCGGCAGAATCTTTCAGAGCTGTTGACTTGCACCTGCTTGCTTTTGTGCAAAGCAAAGGTCTTTCTCCACGGGCTGCCGTCGCTTGCCCTCACCAGCAGAGCCAATGAGATGACTGCTCTGAGTCGTCTAATGACACAGTTGATCTATTTTAAGCACCTGAAGCGTACTCCACCGAGTGCCAATCTTCCTGCTGCGAGAGCCACGCTCAGCATGCAGGAGCAGGGGCTGCCTGAGGTCTGCGCCTGCATTTTAAGATCCGGGAAACCGCCCAGGAATCCTGGCTGTGCCGTCCGAAGGTAGACTAAGGCATCCGCTGAATGATGTTATTTTCACAGTCGGCATGGAAGCATTGCCTCTGATGTTAGGATTATGTGGCACAGGCACCTCAGGTGACCATAAATCCCCCTTTCAAAGGGCACACACAGAGCTGGGACTGTCACACACATGAGAAGAGGAGACCTGGGAGGCAGCATTTATGGAACACCGAAAAGCCCAACCTCCCTCAGAGATGCCTCCTCCTTCCACTCCTCCCAACAAAGGCATTCTATTCTAACTGTCGCTTGAGTATTTCCTGCATATTACTTGATTGAATCCTTACAACACTCCCCTGAGTTCTGTATCTAAGAAAGGCCCCACGTTATGAGACCGTTCTCACCGCTCCTCACAGACAGATCTAGCACAGTCCATACCGATTACGTCCATTAGCTCATTGACTTCCTTTCTGTCTCTTGTCCCCTTTGAAAACTCCCATGATGGCTGAGTGACAGATCCTGCCTGCTTTGTTCTGCTTCATCCTGGGTTCCTAATTCAGCGTCCGATGAGTGCTGCCTGGGCCGGTGAATGTAGAACACAGGCCCATGGCTTCCCATGTACTAACCCCCTGAGTCCTCACAAGATTGTTGGGTGGTAGATACCATAAACTAGTAAAAAAAAAAAAAAAAAAAAAAAAAGAAAAAGAAACTGCCTCAGGCAGAAGACAGCTGGCTCCGAATCCCAGATTTGAAACAGGTGACGGAGACTTGAATAAATATATGAGAAGAGAAACTTAATATCCTTAGTTTGCATAAAAAGAAGCTGAAGTCCACAAGTAAATCACCTGGACAAGGTTCCACAAGCTGGGAAGCAGCCATGCAGGTGTCAAACCATGGCCATCTGGCTGAGGCCACCTCTTCCACCTTCCTGTCCCTCCTCGGCCACCATCGTTCCCTGTTTTCTGAGCTGGGAGCCCCAGGGAACACATGGATTGGATGTTAGTCTTGCAGTTGGATGTCCCAGCACTATTTGCTCAAATCCCCAATCTATAGGGCAGTGATGTTCCAGGCAGCAGAGATACACAGGACAGAGATCCCAAGCAAAGATTATTTTCATCCAGTGTCTCCAAGGCACAGGCACTGGGGACTGGTACTATGAGGGAAGCCTTCAGGTTTGGAGGGATGAGAGGTATGATGAAGACAAGCCAAAGTCCTTTGAAAGGCCTGGGAATGTACCATTCAATCTAGACCTCAAGGAGATGAACACACATGCATCAGGTCAAGAAGGGGCAGCATCGCATGACTTATTTGGTTATTCTAATTGGCAAGCATCCCCACAATTCCTTATTGTACAACTCCTGAGTCCTGGGCCTTTGGCTGGAAACTGTGATGTAGAAGAACGTAAAAGGACATGAGCATTTAGGGAAGGGTCAGGGACACCAGCCATTGTGTGCATGCAGTAAGAAACGTCAGTTGATACATGGGGTGAAACAAGGCTGGAGGGCTGGTGAGAATCGGGTCTTGGAGAGTTTCGGGTGCCAGCTCAGGAATATGTGTTACAGTCTACAGTCAATGAGGCGACATGAGAGGTTTTGAGCTAAGTAGTGACCTGACAGAGCCTGTGAATTATTTAGGGAGAACTCATTGCAATTCTTAACTGATACACTGCAGAGCCCAGGGGTTGGCAACTTGCAACAGTACAAGCAACTTCTGGGAGGGAGATCCTGGGACTGCGGGGAGGTGGTGGTACTGTTGCTCACCATACATGACTGTCCGCATCACTACTCTTGTGCCCACCAGCGGATCTGATGCCTGATTCTGCTTTCTGACACTGTGCAAACTGAGAAACTTTAAAAACTAGGTCACTGACCCCATCGAGAAGCCTAGATAGAAGTCAGTGCTGGAGCGCCACAGTCAGACAGGTAGCCTGGGTTCAGATTCCAGCTGGGTCCTCTGCTTGCTGCTGGCCGCGTCACCTACAGTGACTCCCTTTATCTCTCCCTGCCCACACTTCAGTTTCCTCTCTAGACAGGAGTAAGAGGGCAGTGAAAGAATGGGTGTGGGATACTTAGCATAGTGCCCAGCACATAGAAAACACTCACAAAGATAGACAGCGAGAACGCAATGAACTACAGTTGAGTGTGCTGGGAGAAGTCCCTTTAAATGTGTGACATAATCATCACATTGTACTATTGTGATCATCATTCATTCTCTTGGGAAAGGGGATCAGAAGCATATATTGATAACCCGAGACTTAATTGTTTTAATTGTTAGCTGGTAGCTAAGGACTTTATCACATGTTAGATCCCATTCTGAACACTCCCCATAAATAGTTTTTATTTTTATTTTTAATTGCAGCCATGAGTCAGAGGTCATGTCGATTTTTTTTTTTTTTTTTTTTTGGTTTTTTGGTTTTCAAGACAGGGTGTCTCTGTGTGTACTCCTGGCTGTCCTGGAACTCACTCTGTGGACCAGGCTGGCCTCAAACCCACAGAGATCTGCCTGCCTCTGCCTCCCAAGTGCTGGGATTAAAGGCAGGCGCCGCCATTACCTAGTCACATTGATTTTTAAGGTGAATTGCTCTCTTCATTAAGGCTACTGAGTTGAGATGATGATATAGGGACACCAGTGGCCATTTTATCTAACAAAAGTGGGAAAAAATAAAATCATAGCTGTGACCATATAGAATAATCCACGAGTCCATCCACACCTGAAGCCAAAGCTACCTCCCACCCCAGATCTTCCTATGGTAAGACACCCCAGATCTTCCTATCATAAGACACCCCAGATCTTCCTATGGTAAGACACCCCAGATCTTCCTATGGTAAGACACCCCAGATCTTCCTATCATAAGACACCCCAGATCTTCCTATGGTAAGAAACAACAAGTTCTATTTTACTTCAACTGCTTGCAGCTAGGTCCTGTAATCTACACTTGAGCAGATTTCAAACAAGGAAAGGGGGTTATAAGCCGTGTGTTTCACTCTTAACTATTCCCATTTATCACATGCCTACCCATCTTCAGAATAAAACAGTCTTCTGTACTACAGTTCTCATCCCTTAAAGTGACTTTATGCTTTCTCCTAAAGTCTATTTCATTTGAATATTTTGATTCAAACCTTTTTCTGGCTACAACTCATTTTCTGTAGGTCAGCGCGGTTTGCTAATACATTCCTTAGTGCTGCTCTTAAATCCAAAGCTCCTTGAGAACAGGGGGCACGTGTCAGTCAGCTGTGAGGCTACTTGCTACCCATCTGCAGCTCCAGACCATAGAGAGACCGGGGAATAGCTTCCAGAGCTTGAGAGAATGCCTGTACGTGCTGAACTTCAGATGCACGGCATCTGCCAGTGCATGTGTTGGGGGGAAATTCAACTTGACAGTGAGCTACCAGCAGATACCACATAAATGGAGTACTAATACAGAGAGGTTCAGAAATGGGAGTCCCCAGGGAACCTGAATATGGCTGCATACATGCATGTGGTTGGAGATTTGAAACTTTTATGCAGGATATCCACAATAAAAAGTTTAAAAAAAAAAACCTCGGTATGTATGGTGGCACATACCTTTAATCTTAGGATTTGGGAGGCAGAGGCAGGTGGATCTCTGTAAGATGGAGGCCAACCTGGTCTACAGAGTGAGTTCTATGACAGCCAGAGTTACACAATACCCTGTGTCTGAGTCACTGTTCTACTGCTGTGCAGAGACACCGTGACCAAGGCAACTCTTAGAAAAGAAAGCATTGAATTGGGGGCTGGCTTACAGTTTCAGGGGCTTAGTTCATTATCATCATGGCAGGGAGCATGGCAGCTTGCAGGCCAGTGTTAGAGCAGCAGTTGAGGCTACATCTTGATCCACAGGCAGAAAGAGAAAGATCTGGAATTAGCATGGGCTTTTGAAACCTCAAAGTCCACCCCCAATGACACACTTCCTCCAACAAGGCCACACCTCCCAATCCTTCTAATCCTATCAAGAAGTTCCACTTCCTGGGGACTGAGCATTCAAATATATGAGTGAGCCTATGGGTGTGGGGGGGGAGGTGCGTTCTTATTCAAACCACCACACCCTATCTCAAAATAAATGCCAAAAACGAAATTAAAGGATGTAAAAGACACAAAGAATAAATAAAAAGAAAGCTAAAAGATAAAATAAGGTTAAAGGAGTCCTTACAGTTGACAAGTCAATCCATCCCTGCTGCTATTACACAACCTTTGTTAATCAATATGCAAAAATTGATTTAAAATATATCACAGACCTAAAGGAAATAAAAGCTAAAATCATAAGACTTCTACAAGAATATATAGGTCAAGTATGTTATGACTCTAAAGTAGGCCATGACTCCCTTGACCACTAAAATCAGGAAAAGCAGGTAATAACCCAAACAACACATCCCAAAAGAATAAAGCTAAGTGGCCAACAGACTCCTGAAAAGGGACTCAGCATCATTAGTTTCTGGTGAAATACAGTTCAAAATGTCTGTGTACACCACCCAGGAAGCTGGCATCTCTCATACGTTATTGGTAGAAAGGCAAATGGCACAAGAACTTTAGAAAACTGCATGGGGGGGTAGTGGTGGTGCACGCCCTTAATCCCAGCACTCGGGAGGCAGACCCAGGCCGATCTCTGTGAGTTCAAGGCCAGCCTGGTCTATAGAGCGAGATCCAGGACAGGCACCAAAACTACACAGAGAAACCTTGTCTCAAAAAAACAAAGAAAGGAAGAAGGAAGGAAGGAAGGAAGGAAGGAAGGAAGGAAGGAAGGAAGGAAGGAAGGAAGGAAGGAAGGAAGGAAAAGGAAAAAAAGAAAAGTGCATGGGAGTGTCATAAAACTTCAGAATACACCTACCTGTGATCTAGCAACACCTTTCTTAGCTGTGGACTCACAAAAGATGAAAACATAGATCTGCACGAAGATTTATGCAAGAATGTTCTTGGCATCTCCATTCATAATAGCCCAGAGCTAAAAGCAACACAAATGGCTATCTGCACACAGCTAGCTAAGCAGACTGGGATCCATTCATACAATGGATTATCGCTTGCTAAGAAAGACCCAACCTGGTGATACACGCCACCACATGAAATAGTGGTAGAAGCTGGTGAATAGAGAAGTCAGACATAAGAGTATAAACTGTCTGATTCTGTTTATATGAAGTTCAAGAGCAGACAAAATTAATCACGGTAGGCAGAAATCATAACAGGGAACAGGCCAAATTAATCAACGTAGGCAGAAATCAGAACAGAGATGTCGCAATCCATTTAAATGCTTGCCTCGAAAGCCAGAAGACTTAAGTTTAGATGTCAGCGTTCATGTGTTTAAAAAAGAAGAAGGAAAAGCCAGGCCCAACTGCACACATTTGCAATCCCAGCACTGGGGAGACAGAGATAGGAGGATCCCTGGGACTCAGTGAACAGCCAGTCTAGTCAAATCGGTGAGCTCTGGGGGCCATGAGAGAGAGCCTGTCTAAAAACCTAAGGTGGATGTCAGCAGAGGAAGACACCAACACCAGCATTTGGCCTCTGCATTCATGTGTACACACATGCACATGTTTACCTGCCTGCATATGCTTGCACATCAATGAACACATGCACACAGAACAACATACTCATAAAGAAATAATGACAGAGTTCAGTTTGATCAGGAAAAGAGTGACTTAATTGCAGAAGGTCACAATAAATTATCAGAAGAGAGGGAAATGCACTTTACCTCAATTATGACCTTGTTTGCGCAGTTACCAAAACTCTTTGTAGGATCTATGTGTTTAGAAATAATAAGTTGTTCACGGTTTCAGTGTGCCACATGGTTATCCCCTTAGAATCAGATCTTAAAAACAGAACTGACTTCCAATCTCAGCTGTCCTGCTGAGACTGGCCTCTGAGGCTGGGATTTTCATCAGGCCCATCCTGTCTGCCTGCTTGGCTTAAAGGGCTAGTTCAACCAGGATACCTGTAGAAGTATCATTGGTTGATAGGCAGACCTGTAAGCATTGTATATTTCAAGAGGCACCTCTCCAATATATTTGTACAACTCTCCATGGCGCTGATGTCCCAACCACACTGGCATCCTGGATGTGAGCATGTCCTCTCCAGCCTCAGGTCCCTCCAGCAGGCTTACTCCTGCCCCTGATCTACCGCTGACTCAATTCCATCTTTGTAGCCTGGCTGGGATACTTCCCCTCCCCCGTTCCTCATGGCCTCCATTCTGCTCGCCCCTTTTTGTAAATGTCTGCTTATTCACTTACTGCAGATCTTTCCCATGTAATTATCAACCCCCAATGCCCAGGAAACACAACTGTCTCCCCAGCCCTCAGCACATAGAAATTACCCAGTCAATATTGATAAATTTTGCCAATGTGCATGAGCTTTAGCACATTAGCACATGAACTTTGTGATCTAATTACGCTCAGAACTTCCTACTTGAGGCTAGGTCCCCACTGGGGTTTGGTGGGTGTCAGAAAAGTGACACCAGAATAAATGTCACTTGAGAAAAGCTTTTTGTGTCTGTCAAGGGACTCTGAGAAATCTTTAGGACACCTTGACCTTGGGAAGACTGAGACACGTTCCATGTATATCTGTGCTGCATGGCTCCTCTGTTGGCCTATGGCCGGGGAGTCCTACATGAGTCCACAGGTGAAGAATCTAAAACAGGAAGAGACTGGCCATGTGTGACTGGAGAATTGTCCCCATCTCCAGTCCCTCCTCATCCTAAGCCTGGCGATGCGCCAGGGGTAAGTGGCAGGAGTCCATGACCATATTCATGTTTTTATCCAGGACCCTTAAGTCCCCTGACCTATTATGGGGCCTCACCCCCGTCATCTCTTCACTCCGTATCTGTTCATCAGACTACCTTTTTGTCTTGTGTTGTCTGGATCTGAGGCCACCACCTTCCCTGAGGCCATTTCTCCGCTTGACTAAATCCAGGTCCAGAGATTGCCTTCAAACCCGGAGCAGCCGGGCATCGCCCACAACCAACCTGCCCAGGATGCCCTCAGATGCCTCCAGACCTGCAGCTAGAATGAGCAGTGTTGATTGAGATTACCTCAGCATCTGGGACATCAGCACTATGGGGAAAATCCTCCTTAGCTGGTAGCAAAGTCCACAGCTGGGTGTAAACATAAATAATGCTTTGGAGAACCTCTGAGGGCTTTGAACTGGAGGAGAAGCTCACCCTCTTCCCGCCCACTTGCCCCTTAAGCACAGCTCCACTTGTCTCCGTGGCTGTCCCCCACAAAATGCATATTCTTTCCAACAACATGTATTGTCAATAAACCCTTTATGTGAGTGCGATCTGGGGTTTCTCTGTTAGTCATCTGAGAATCTGTCCTGTGCCAGTGAGTTTGGGCCTCTGGCCTACATGTTAATTATTGTACCAGAATTCCTGGAGTTGACTCTGGGCACAGGATGCCTCTTTGGCTAGGAGGAAGGCGTTCTGGTAGGGCTTGTGATGGCTGTTAATCTGGCTTAGAGAGGCTCGGCCAGTGAACGTGTTGGTGTGCCTTAAGGGTGTTTTCCCCTTTCTTGTCTGAATGAGCCACTTCACTGGGGTTTGGGAAGCAAGGGGCAATGAATTTCTTGGGCTTTCTTGACCTTAATGTTGCCAGTAATTGGCTTTGCTACCAATAGTGCCAGGAAAATTCTCCAACATTTTACAGGGCAGGATGACAGGAAGGAGTAGACCTAAATGTACGTTTTATGTAGGAAGGTAGCTGGCTACATGTATGAGGGCTGGGCTGGCATCGGGCACATGGCTACAGTACCCTACACCTCAGTCTGCTCAGCCACAAAACTGGTGGGGTGACCCTCTCCTTGCCTGCATCTTTGGGCCGGAGCCAATCATATGACACAAAACGTAAAGCCTTGCATTGACTTCTGATACTAAGCAGGTACCTTCTTCCCTTGGCTGCTTAAGAGAAAGAGAAGCCAGCAAAGATCTGAATTGATTTTTTTTTTATTAGTTCTGGTTATCTGTAGTGTTTCTCTTACCCATGAAAGTCTAGAACAACTCTGCCCACAAGCCGAGCACAAAGCAAACCCGAGTTTATTTGTGTTACAGGTGAAGGGAGAAAGCGTCAGTTCACTGTGATCTAATGTAATTACATACCACCGACCTCATTTCAAGTATTTTATAGTATTTCTGGGCCGTGCCACTGCTCACACATCCCAGTGTCTCATTTGGAAAGCATAGTGTCTCTTACTAAATGAAAAGAAAATGGTCTCAGGATGGTATCCATAGGGTGGAGGCTTAGCTGCTTCCCTTTGTGTCCGGAAGGGCAGCCAGCAAGCCAGACCAAAGAGAAAGAGCCCTTTCTTCGTGCCTGTCAGAGCAGGTGACTTGTCTTGGCCGACAGGCTCAGAATGTCACCCTTCAGCTCCTTTTACGGCTCCCAGGTGATGATGCTGTCACCAGGACTCACCAGCGTTTGCTTTGGGAAGAACATGCTGTAACCCTCTCAGGAGGACTCACATTTTCGTTGTACCTTTCCTCTTGCTTGGCTCTTAGCAGCTTCCTGAGGCTGTTGTCTACTGATTGGCTCACCTGTCACAGGCAGTCCAGTGGGTTAGGTATGACCTCTCCCTGCTGAAAGCTGTCAGCCTCTGTGTGCTCTCCTAAATGTGGAGCCAGGTAACCCAGAAGGACCTCCGACGTGCCTCTTTGGGAGTGGGGATCTGCCAGTGTGCAGAGGAAGCCAGATGCCAAGGAAAGAAGGAAGGAAGTCCAGGGTGGGTGCCAGATGAAAGCAGGTCTGATATGAAGCTAAGGAGGCCAACAAGAGCCAGGAGCTGGATCGGCATGGCCTAAAGGCTATGGCAAGGTGTCTAGCTGTGTCTCGGGATAGAGTGAAGCCACTGGGTAGTAGTCAGTGCCCCTGGATGGGAGTCAGAGGTGAGTGTCATTGGATTCGGATTTTCAAAGCATCAGATTGACTGCTGTGCACATAATAACTTGGAAGAAGCCAATTAGGACTTGGGATCCCCCAGGCTAGGGTTGGGCTGAGGGTAGATGGGGTAAATGCCTCCTAAGCCAGGGCCATTGGATGGCCTTGATTCCCTGGTAGCTATTTTTTAAGATTTTACTTATTTTTATTTTATGTATATGAGTGTTTTGCCAAGTGTGTGTGTGTGTGTGTGTGTGTGTGTGTGTAGATAACCTTTAGTATTTCTATTCTCCCCCCCCAACCTCCCCTCCCCGCCTGTAACCACACTGTGCACAGTGAAGGTTGTGTAACACTTTGATGGATTTCATTTGGGGTTTTGGTCTTCCACCCAAATGGTGGTGCGATTGTTATTATAACCATGGGGATTTCCTGTGCTGGTTACTGCTTTGGAACAAATCTGTTACATTTTACTTTCTCTGTGGCCTCAAGAAACACTTACTCTAGGAAACAGCTGTCAGGTCCATCCCTGAGGGAAAAAAAACTCTCTACCTCCTCATCTAATGTGTGGGTGTTTCCAGATGTTGGTTGTATGTCCACAGGAACACTGCAGGGCTACCCACAGTCCCTCCTCAAATGCCATACAGTCCGATGGCCAGCTGAGAGAAGCGCACAAATCACTGTACTGCGTGTGAAGTGTGCCGGAGGGCAGAGGTTTTCCGAGCGTCATCTTCAGGGTCTCAACACTGGCATCATGTAGGAATTGGCCAGAGTGAGGCAGGTTCTCGGCGCTCGTCCTAGAGCAGCTGAACCAGAAACCGCAGGGTGGAGCCTTGCGATCTGAGTTTTGACAAGACATCCAGGAATTTAGATGCCTGCTCAAGTTGGACGGCATAGCTTAGCCCCAAGAAACTCGTGCCATGAGATTTCAAAGAAAAATAGCTCATGTGTGGAGTGGGGACGAAAGGAAAACCCGAGACTATTTCTAGAAATGTGGCGCATATGAGAAAGGCCTCGAAGAGTGGGTAGGATTTTTATATTTATATGGAGAAGATCATATTTACTACAGTTGCCATCTGCATGTTTATGTATTTCTTTTGACAAAAGTAATTAGCAGCCTGGACTCTAACTAGAAAGATCTGCTAGCTGTCCCTTGCTTGCATTTTAACTGGCTCACTCTGCATGGAGGCTTCCGCCAACATATGCTCCGTTCTAGAACTGGTGATTGCAGTCGGGGGCACGTGGCTGGAGGCTTGCCCCCATTCCCAACACAGCTTGAACTGGAGGTAGGGATTCTAGCTCTGTATCTGAGACAGCGCCGTTCAAAGCGTCTTTGAATCTCACAGTGGGAAGGAACTGCCAAAGTTATCTAGTCATTTAACCCAGCTAAATAACCTCTGAGTCGGCCTTGAAGGATGGGTGACATCAGGACACAATGTAGACACATACCTATTTTGCCAGACCGTTGAATGACTCTGTAGAACCGTGGACACACCATGGCCTGAGGACCGGTTCTGATCTACCTCCTGTCTTCACAGGCACAGTTTGCTTGGAATACAAGCGTGCCTGCTCACTGATATGTTGGGCCATGGCTGTTATGTCCTATCATAGCACAAGTTCCTAATCCTCTCTAAGTGACCAAAACCCAGTACAGACTACAAGTGACCCTTGGTTCCTCCATCTTTGAAGTCCAGGATGGAAAACTGTGGCTTGAGATCCTCTGTGGGACAGTGGCTGAGTCGTGTCTATACATCCTGCTGTGGGGCTTCTCCCTGGTCACTCACCCAGCTGGACTCTCCAGGCTCCCCCACCCATGTACCTTCTGCTCCACCCAGGCCCCTCTGCAGAGTGCAGGTGTCTCTTCGGCTGTCCCGTGAACCCTAGACTTGGAGCCAAAAGTCCTGAGTTTGCTACTAAACAGCAAAAATATGAGATGGCAGGATACAGTGGCAATCAAAACAAAATCCTGGATGAATATAAGGGGTTGCTTTTATCCTCTTAGAATCAAAGCATATTTAAGCTGGCAAGAAGACTAACGTTTATCCCATCCTCATAATCTGAGTGAAAGAAAAGATCCATAAATGTGTTTTAGTTGGCTCATATTATATTCTTTTTTATTTTTGTTTGTTTGGTACTTAAGCCAAAATATTAAAAAAAAAAAAAAAAAACTGGGAGTTTTACTTTAAAATCTAAGTTTCCAATTTCACTGAACCTGTGTCCCCACAGGGTAGGGATCAGTTGAGAGCGAGTAGGGGCGTGCCTCCGGGACAACAACCTCCTTCTCCCTTTATCTTGTCCCAGCCCCATGGCTCATCTGTCGCCTTTAGCACTGAGTTCATGCTTCTTGACTTGATGTAATTGTGCATCTGCTAACCAGCGATCTGGCCTCTCACCCTGTAAACTTTATGTGCTCACAGCCTCAACCACACGTAGGAAGCATGCTACCCTGAGAGACCACCTGTGTCGTCACAGGGCGTCTCTGACTTGGGGACAGTTTTCTTCCCATGATCAACCTACTTAGCATGCCAAAATCGCTGTGGCTTACCACAAGTCTTTCAAATACTGAAGGGTTGGGAACAAAGTATTCAAGATGGTGGTCTGTTTACCCTGCCTGATGGGAGTATGTTTGTTCCCACCTTCCATCTTTATGAATGAACCCCCAACATGATTTAAGATGGAGTATATTTTTTGACATCAAGTTTAGTGTTGACTGAAATCTCAACTTTCACATTCGATTTTATTTTTCTTTCATTTTATTTTGGGGGTTGGTTTTGGTTTGGGGGGAAGTTTGTTGGGTTTTTTTGTTTGTTTGCTTTGATTTGTTTTTGTTTTTGTTTGTTTGTTTGTTTGTTTGTTTGTTTTGAGACAGGGTCTCACTATATAACTGTCTATTCTGGAATTCACTATGTAGACCAGGCTGGCCTCAAACTCCCAGAGATCCACCTGCCTCTGCCTCCCAGTGCTGGGGCTGAAGGTGTGCGCCACTATACCCAGATAACTTTCACATTCTGAAGAACAAAAACTCGCACACTTTTTCTATAATGAACTGTATGATAAATACCTTGGGCTTTGCAGGTCGTGTGGTCTCTGCTGCTATTGTAATGTGAAAGCCGCCATCAACGATACATCAGTGAATACATCAGGCATGGTTATTGTGACACTTAATCTTGAGGTCAACTTTATTGGACTTGGAGAAGCCTAGATTAATAAAAAAAAAACACACACACCACTGGGCGTGTCTGTGAGAGGATTTCCAGAGAGGGTTAAGTAAGAGTGAAAGACCCGCCCTGCATGTGAGCCACACCATCCAATAGATGGGATGAGAAAGCCAGATACTTGTTGCTTCCTGGCTACCACGAGCCAGTCAGCCTCCTCCACCACAGGCTTCTACCGCCATAATGTTCTGCCTCACTACAAGCACATATAGCAATGGACAGAGTGAACCATGGACCCAAACCTCTGAAATCAGAAGCCAAAAGCAAGCCCTTTCTTCCTTAAGGTGTTTTAGGTAGTGGTTTGTCATAAGCAATGAATGGTCTGACTTACACAACGGTGTCCCGTGGAATTGTTCACAAAGACAGACAGGTGTTGGTTTCATGCTATGGAATCATTCAGTAGACCCACAAAATCCGGGTTTGGGGCAGTGTCCCAATGCAATCCAGCTTTTCTGGATTGGCTTAAATGGAACATTTCCAAATATTTTGCCATGATTCCTTTGTGGAATTTTATCTCTCTAGCATTAAGACTCACATAGTACAACTTTTTCATTGATGTTGCAGGATCCCTCAGAGTCTCTGAGACCAGCTGAGAAGTCCAGAAAGTCGACATGATTTGTAAACTGACCTCAAGTTACTTTCCTCCCCATCCCCTCAGGAGTATACAGTAGAGGCTTCCAGAATCAGTGTGTGGCACGATCACCTTTCTGACAGCCAATGGATGCCCTTCTGGTTTTTTTTTTTCAATTCCTCAAGTATGATTGCTCATATAATAAGTATTTATATATACAGCTGATGTGGACAAAAGCTCTTTGGCATTCATCAGAAAATTTAATTGTACAGAGGAGTCCTGGAACCTAAACTTTCCAGAAAAGCTGACATGGTAGGATCCTGACTACACTTTCCCTAGGCTGCAAAACTCTGGTCAATGTCTGGTGTGGCCTTCCAGGTGCCCTCAACAAGAATATCACTTTCTCTTAGGCAGGAGCTAGGCTGATCACTGTGTTTCCTGTTTGCACATGGTTGGGCACTAAGCAGGCTTGTTTCATTTTTTAAAATCTTTATTGTACGTGTGCCGGGTGTTATGCTTGGCATTGAGACTAGAGAGCTGAGTTCAAAAGTACCCTCTGCCTTTGGTATTGGAGAAGAGTCTTTGAGAGACATAGAGAGCAAACAAATAATTATCTGAGTCCCTGCTGAGAATACCATCGAGAGAGAGTTCCTAGGACTACAAGAACCAATGACACAGAGTTGACATTGCTGAGGGGAGTTGGTAGACAGCATTTGCCCTGAGAATTGTGGGACGGAGAAGTTCTATCTAAAACAGGATTTCTTAACTTTGAAGTTCTATCTAAAACAGGATTTCTTAACTTTGACCCTTACAAACATCTTAGACCAGATAGTTCCATGTTGAGAGGAGGAGGAATTGCCCTGTGTGTTATAGAATGGTTACTAGTGTGAGATGTCAATAACATGTCTGCACACACCACAGTTTTGACAACCAAACATGTCTCTGGGTGTTGCCAAATAACCCTGGCTGGGAGTTGTCCCTAGCTGAGAGCTGGTGATCTAGAAGAGGGTTATGGTTGGAAGGCCACAATGGTGAGTGATGCTCATGTTTGAAACGGCCGCAATGGAGAGGAAGCTGATCTGGAGAGATACGGAGGTCATCTATCTGTATTCAGCTTGATAGTGGGTAGACAATGGAGGAGACTAGGAGGTGGCAAGGGGTGGCTTTTGTTTGCATAAATGACACTAATATAAGCTGACTATGAGGCCTCAAGGTCCAGGGCTTAAAATACATGACAGTGAGGGGAGACACCTTTGCCCTTCTCTCTACCAGCATAACTACCTGAGTTATTCATCTTTGCCTGGTAAGGGATGGCTACAATAACACACCCAAAATATGCTTTCTAAAAGAAATGACAAGTTTATGGGTATAAGGATAACCCATTGGGAGTCAGCTTGATACTAGGCCGGTTTAGCAAAGTAATAGTAGTAGGTTCTCCCTTTGGACCTATGACCTGTCAAGCCCCGGGTTCTCAGTGCATCTCCCAAACCTCATCAGAGAAGCTTCCTTTAGCAGATGGAGATTAACACCGAGATCTGCAGCTGGTCAAGAATAAGACAAAGAAGACGAGACTGTGAAGTTCTCAGCCCGAAATAGGACATCTGTATCATATCTCCCTCCTTCCAGGGCTCAGGGATCATTGCAGAAGAGGGGGCGGGAAGGGACTCAGAGCCAGAGGCAGTGGATGGATGTCAGGAAACACTGTTCTTCCCAGACATGACAGGGACGTCCCACGTATGAACTCACAGCAGTCGTGACAGCAGGGACAAGACATGCAAAAGCTCAAACCCGACGAGAGACAGGAGGCAGCCATGGAGTGTCACCTCTGGCTGAGAAGCCGTGGGTAATTGATAGCTAACAGGAAAGGGAGAGTTAGTTTTCTTTAAGGATGTAGGTCAGCCACACTCCAGTGGAAGGCCACATAGCCAAGAGTGTACGTGTAGCACAAACTGGACCCAATGGTTATGTTTTTTAAGGAGCATATCAAGTTGGGTAGGTATGGAATGAAGAGCTAGTTCTTGGAGGAGTTGGAGAAGGAAGTAAGTATGCTCAAAATACAATGTATGAACTTCTCAATGCATTAATAGAAATAACTTAAAATAGGAAAAGAAATGATAACTTTGGAGAAGAAAAACCATCTGCTGTGGCTGAGAGAATGAAGTGTGTATTTAATCTAACAGCAGCGGGACAGTATTTCAATGCCAGTTGATTTTTTTTCAAACATTCATGAAAGTTGGCAAACATACTGCAGAAATATACTTTGTGATACCCAGGAGGAGGCTGGCACATTATCTGATAACACGATTTGTGTTCTCGCCTTAGCGCTGCGGAATGCTTAGCTTTCCTTTCCAGTTACGAACTCAAGGGTTCTCATCTCTGGGTGAGCAAAGGGATGTCCAGAGGAGTTTGTTTAGAGGGTGACATCTGTGGTGGAGCCCCACCATTGTATTTTAACAATCCCCAGCCCACCTTCGGGAATTCTACAGCAGATGGTCAGCTGACCACTTTGAGAAATGTCTTGCAGTGAAAAGTGCCTTGGAGGAAACTGTTGTGATTCCTATCCATCATTATCCTTTGCTCTGGGACAAGTTTATATCTCCCAGCACTCCTGTTTCTATCCAGAGCTGTTCTGACTAGTTTTCTCTACTGTCTAGATGTGCGCAGACCATAGTCCCCCAGGTTCTGTACAGTGCTTGTGGTAACAGATGCTGGGTCCTAGCTAGACTGGCCTTAACAATCTAGACATATTTATTTTATATCACAGAAAGCAAAAGGAGGTTCAAAGGAGCTCACTGAAGGTTCTTAGGTCCCCAGATGGTTTCTAAAGTGGCTTAAAATTCAACATGAGCGCACAGTTCCACCATTGAATATGGATAACAATACGCACTGGAGAAAACCTTCCCAGGACCCCATTCTAACCACTTAACCTCCAAAAGATTTCTCTGGTGTCTCATTGGCCAGTAGTACATCACATGTCTTTTGCCTAAATCAACCCATTGGCAAAGGAAAAAAGTTACTAGGATTCATTTTCACCAGTCAGGATTCCCTCCCCAAGATGAAAAGGGATTACCACCTTCTCTGAAAGCCATGTCTACTCTGAAGAGAGTCTAGTAAGAAAGAAGCTCAAGAAGCAAAAGGGAGAACTGGCTGTGGAGAAGGCAGGTGCTGGGTCTCCTTCCTCTCCTATGAGACCTTCTCCATCCTTCCCCAGACTAGAGCCAGAGTCAAAGGCAAGCAGGAGTCGGGTCTACTTGGACCATCCCATGTCTTCAGTTAAGCTATGGGTCATGTTATATCATTACACACACACACACACACACACACACACACACACACACACACACACACACACTAGTGACCCTAAAGTACCTACTCAATTTAAATTGATGGCAAGCTATAGTTTGGATGGAAAACTAAGTATGAGGACATAGCTTAGCTATCTCCAAAGGACAAACCCCAACTCAAACTCACATCTTTCTAGAGCAGGGGAAGAGGGTAGACTATACCATATTGGTTTGTATAATCAGAAAGTTCAGACACACAATAGCTCTAGGCCCGTAAAGATCCACAGACTCCAATAAGGCACTCAGACACCTGTTCACACTCCAAGAGGAGACAAAACTCGGATGGCATCAAACCCTCAGACTGTCTCCTACTGCCTCAGTAAGGCAGGCACCTTCCCCAAGAGCTCCTCCAGAAAAAGAAAAAAACAAGTCAGGAGGGTTAGGTCATGTGCCTGCCATTAGCCTAGCAAGGGGCTAGCACCCTCTGGATGGGCCAGGTCCCGACTGCTTGGCCATTGTGTCCTGGGACAGTGTCGATCCTACCCATATTCCATGGAATGGCTTCTCACAGCAAAGAGATTCCATTGCCAGAAGAAGCTGAGAACAGACGCTGAGCATGCAAAACAACAGATGTCCACTATAGTTACGGGTGAAAAAAGCTGTTCCCAGGGTACTATACCCAGACTAAGCCACCATCGAGAGCCTCTTGTTCACACACACAGAGATCAAACATTTCCTCCATATTGTAAAAATTAAATTTGAAAGTTGAAATGATCATTTGTTGACCAGATTAAAATGGGAGCTTTTGTCCGTTGGTGTAGTAAAATCTTTCTATTGTTTTCCTCATAAATGATACCTAAAAGTTTTCTCTCTCTCTTTCCTCTATTGCCTTTTGATCTTTTTCTTGGCTGCTTATCAGGTCTTGACTTCTTGGTCCCACAAATCAAGGACCAGCAACCTATTAATAACTATAAAAAATGGCCTTTTCTTTCCAAGGGCCAGCAAGATGGCTCAGCAGGGAAAGGAATTTGCCCTGCAAGCCTGGTGGTCTGAGTTCTATCCTCAGTACCCACGTAAAGACAGAAGGAGAGAAACAACTCCACAGGTTTTCCTCCGACCACGTGCTCTCTATGACACCTGTGCTTTGGGACACATGCACACATGCACACACACACACACACACACACACACACACTAATTAAATATTTTAATGCCACTTCTCCATGACACTCTTCCCAGTTTTCCTCTTTCTCTTTCTTTCCCTTCCCAGTTAGAAATAATTCATGATCCTATCATGCCACATAAGTACAAAGTTCTTCCGTAGAGGGTAGCTACTTAGTGATGTGTTTCAGTCAGTCATTCTCCTGACAAATATGAAGTGAGTTCCTGTTATACCTAGTACTAGATCAGCGGTTCTCAACATTCCTAGTGCTGTGGCCCTTTAAAACAGTTCTTCCTGTTGTGGTGACCCCCAACCATAAAATTATTTCATTGCTACTTCACAACTATAATTTTGCTACTGTTATGAATCACAGTGTAAATATCTGGTATGCAGGATATCTGATGTGCAACCCCTGTGAAGAGGTCATTCAACACTCAAAGAGGTTGAGAACTGATGTACTAGATGACCCACTAGAGACAAAATCATCACCACCGTCATCACCACCAACATCATCATCACCACCGTCATCATCACCACCATCATAATCACTATCACCATCACCATCACCACCATCATTATCATATATACCTTACTGTAGCCTGGAACTTCCCGTGGGGTAAAAAGTGCGTTCATCTTTATAGTTCCTCAGTGTTTAACTTTCAGTAATAGCGTCATAATTATGATTATTGTGGCAAGCTTTCTGTTGCATGTTCTGATTCTTTCAAAAATCCTGGAGTAAATACTATTATTCCATCTTACAAAATAGAAACCAAGACTCATGACATATCACTCACAGCCTGTGAGAGACAAAGCCTACATATGAGCCCTGATCTGACAGGTTCTGTAGCCTAGTCTCTCTCCACACTTGCCCAGTAGGAAATGGAAACTGGCTTCTGTTTTCCTGTACAGATTAAAGTTTGGATGCAATACCTCACATGCAAAACCTAGGCTTCAGACTTGGAGCTATGACTGTTGGAGTGAGGATAAGCCTTTAAGGCCTACTCCTGGTAGCCAAATGCTCCTAACCACAGGCAGATATCCTGTGAGGCTTCAATTAGCTCCAATTCCATGTGTCTCCAATCTCATAACCCTCTTTGAAGGACCTTGGATTTCAGGCTCTTTATTGGAAAAATTATGAAGCTAGATCTAAACCAGATGTCAAATAGAACAATCTAGAATAAGGAAAACACTCTACTTCTGTGTTGTCCAGGATGGCAGCTTAGTAGTCTGTGTAGTTATTGAGCACTTGAACTGTCTAATATAACTCAGAACTGAAGGTTAAATCCTTCTTGTTTTGTTTTATTTGTTTGTTTGTTTGTTGTTGTTTGAGACAGGGTTTTTCCGTATAGCTCTGTCTGTCCTGGAACTCACTCTGTAGACCAGGCTGGCCTCAAACTCAGTGATCTGTCTCCTGTGCCTCCTAAGTGCTGGAATTAAAGATGTGTGCCACCACCGCCTGGCTTGAATGACAAATCTTAATGAATTTTCATTTAAATGACCACATGACCAATGCTTCCTACCACATTAGACAGCCTATAGCTAGAATCGTCTCTGTCTCTCTTCCTGCCTCTGACAGACCATTATCAGATCTTGAAATCAATTTATTTGGCAGCAGACAGCATTTTTTTAAAAATGGAATAAAATAACAGGATGGAATAGAACAGAAAAGAAAAAGAAAATGTGAGTATGTATTATGTGTGCTAGGCTTTCATAGTGATACCTTGCTTCATAGATTTATATCCTGAGTCTTTGTGTAAAAGAAAATTTTTCCAGTGGGTCACAGCCCAAAAGAAGTTAGAAAATTGTTTCCTGGCCCTGAGTAATGTCTTTGAAACCTTGAGAATATCAAGCTTATATGGTGCATCCTTCTCCAGCCCGGAGCTCTGCAGGACCTCATTGCAGGAATAGTCTGTCCCTCTAGGTCCTACAGGCATGTGAACAGCATGTGGCTTGTCTCAGATAATAATTGAAAGTGACTTGGTGGTCATCTGCCTATATGGATGCTGAGACCCAAGATGATGACCTACAGGCAGAGTTTCATTTTCACAGACAGGTCCTCTTTAGGATTGGCAGATTTTTTTTTCCATGACCAAAGTCCCCGGGACCCAGTAGTTTCCCCCCACTTTGGGTAGCTAGTCTCTTCAGTTTGGGTACCTTGGTTCGGTTTTGCCATCCACATCATCTGCCCCTGAAGGTACCATGTGTTACAACCCGTACTAGCTATATATTCAATTATCTAGAATCTGAAAGAAAGCTGGGAGATCCCAGAATGCAGCTATTAACTTTATAGGTAGGAAAACAAGCGCCCAGAAAAAGGGAAGGGAAGTCCTAAGACTTCCCAAAGAGTGAAGTGTGGAGGAACAGGTTCTCTCGCAAGGAAGACAGAGGAACGATGGAGGGAGGGGGAATGGAAGGAGATAGGAGGGGATAAGAAAGCAGAGGCTGGAAGGGGAGTTGGAGATGTTAGCACCCTCATAGCCTGGGCAAGGGGAGGCCTGCAGCTAGGTCGGGCATCTGTGGAGCAGTACAGAGAGGAGATTCTTGTGAATATCATGGAGGTCATGAGGGGAGCATTGCAGGACTCTGAGCATTTGGGCCAGGACTTTCCACCCCCAAGAGAGCCTCAAGAAACCCCAAATATCTGAGAGAGCTTAAAGTAACTTCCGTAATTCCATAACTTGTGCCCTGCCCTCAGATGAAACATCCCTGGCCTGAACCCAGGGATTTCCCCATGTTTCCCTCGGCTCTGATGTAGCCAGCATGATGAGGACCATAGGTGACTTCTTCCCTTCTCAAGGGTGCATCTGTAAAGGGAGAGGTGTGGCTCGAGTGAGGCAGGAGCAGATTGGGGTGAACATGATCTTTTTCGACTGCCATGGCTCTGAGTCCAGCTACCTGGCTTCTCAGCTAGGATCTGAACTCTGAGCCTTCGAGTGCCTACAGTTCCAGAGAGAGGCTGATCATGGCTAAGGAAAAGGGAAGAGCGGGGAGCCATGGTGATCTTAAACTCAAACACCAGGCCACCAAATAAGGCATGTCTGGGAGGTGCATCCAACCAAGCAACAACTGGTCCAGGAAAATTCCCTGAATAACTACCAGGACAGAATATATTTGCAATCTATGTCGGGGGGAGAAGGGAGGAGCTTAGAAACCTCTAGGTATTTCTAGAAAATTAGATGTTTCTCTGTCCCTCCACTCTAATGAGAAAACCTTTGAATGCAGGGGAACCAGTTTGCTGGCTGATATTCCCAGGATTTCTTTACAGAAATGCATGGGAGCTGGATGGCCTGCCGGGGTCTCAGGAAGCAAACATTGTCTAAATATCGAAGCCTCTGGCTCAAGGGCCAGGGCACCGAGTCCTTCAGCACAAAGTCAGCTGCTAACTCCTGAGTGCCTCCATTTTCCAACATGGTTCCCGGAAACCCAACAAAACCCGAACGCTATTTTTTTTTTCAGATAAGCAATGAAGTGATCCTGGAAAACGGGGGGCCGCCAGGCTAGAGTGAGACAGCCACATTCTCCTTGTTGAGGATGCCCAGGCAGTCCCGACATCCTGATGATTCAGCAGGGGAAAGAGCTCTTCCCTTTCTTTGGGGTGCTCTGGACAGGAGATACTGCTGAGGACACCCCACCAAAGAGGGAGGACAAAAGAGAAGGATGGGCCTCTTCTGGACCTACTGATGCCTAGCACACTCAGCTCCAGCCTTTCTCTGGGTGGTGACTTCAGTCACATTAATTATCCCCTGTGGGCCTTGGAATTCCCTGCGGTGTCTGTCTCGTGGGTGGTTGTGAGAATTAAACGATATGATGGCCGATATGATGACTGTAAAGCGCTTAGCGCGGGTTTGGCACGTGATGATTGCACAATTAATGTTAGCCACTTTATACACTTTCCAGGCTTCGCCGTGTTACTCACTGGGTGCTTGTGAAGGAGATGAGGGATAAGAGAGCTGGGGTTGATTGATGGGAGCCCTCTCCAAAATAGAAAGAAAAAAAAAGAAGAAAAAGGCTGGCAGAGACCTAATACAGTCTCCCTTTCTCCACCCATCTCCCTTGCCTGTTCCCAGCCACGCTTACACAGCTTTGGATAGCGGGGTTGGTAAAACCCCATAGCCAAGATGGCCAAGCAATATCTTTGAAGCGCTGAAAGCTGGCGCCTTCCCTCCATTCAGTGAACAAGGCCTCGGGGTCAGGAAGGGCCGCAGAAAGCAGGGCCGACCGAGAAGTTTCCTGGCTTTAGAATTTCCAAAGCCTGTGCCTTCAGAAGAACAGAAGGGCTTTTGCCGCCACTTCAGATGGTCAACACAAAGCGTAAATTAGGGAGGACAGAGAGAACTCCTATCTCGGAGCTAGCGGGATTATTCCTCTGCCTGGGGGCAGGGAGGGGCCTCAGTGGCACATCTAAACGGAGTCCTTAGACGGGAACCCAGCGCCAGCCCTCAGGATAGAGCCCATGGACACAGGCACAGTCAACAGCAGACAGGGTGGGAGGGGAGGCAGGAAGGGGTAGTGACTCAAACAGGGTTTCCACTTATAGCAAAAGAGAAACAGATGTATATATATAGAGAGAGACCTAATTCAAGTCAAGCCAGGGGGACCTGTGAGAAATCAGTGTGTCCCTGAGTGTGTGGCGGCCACTTGTGCCTCCTCGCTCACGATGCTCACTGCCATGAAGCCCATTTCGTGTCAGACCCACGTCCTTCTGCTGTAGCTGTCTGGGGCAGCAGCTGGCAGGCGCGGGCAACCTGTCTGGCCAAGAGCTTGTTGCTCTGACATATGTAGCAACAACACTCTCTGGAAGAAGGCGGCCGTGACTGGGAAGCGTGCTGGTGAGCCTGGCAGCCGGGCTGCAGAGGGCATTCCGTTACCTTCCAAGAGGCCTCGTGTGTATCAGCCTGTGCTCTCAGCCTGCTGATGTGGGGAACTACAGCCAGGCCAGGGCCATCGGTAGGGAGACCTGGGGAACGGAGAGACTCATACCTCCACCCAGCTAGAGATGCCAGCCCCTACAGAGTATGTCTCTCCTGAGGATCAGCATGCACACCTGCCAAGCTCTCTCGGCCTGTGCCAGGGAAACTGCTCAGGGCTGAAGTTCTCTGGCCTGAGAACAGTCATCATGGCTTCTTCGTCCTCTGGTAAGGGTCCTGGATGGCATGAGTCCTACTCTGTTCTCTCGGATCCTCTAGTCATCGTTTCTGGATCTTTTCTAAATGGCTCTTAGCTATATAAATGGCCATGGTCCGAGGAAGCTAGATGTCCTTGCAGCTGCCCATCCCCGGTGCTCCTCCAGAAAAGCCTCTGCCCGCAGACCACCGCTGTGGTCAGAGCATGGGTCTCAGAGTCAGACTGGCTGGCCTTTTATTAATGGTGTGACCTTGAGTATGTAGCCTCGTCCGCTGTCCCACAGTATCGTCACCCATAAAATAAGGGGAATGGTGTTCCTCCTTGAGTGACGGAAACTCCTTGGGAGGACACGTGCAGCTTCTTGAGCTCGCTTCCTGACAGAGAGGAACCCCTCTGAATTTTGTCTATTTCCCCGGCAAACTTTACCTCTGTTTACCCTCCTGCTTCACCCTAGGCTTCTCAATCTTGGAAACTGACCTTGGCCACCCATGTGGTCATTGGCTTAGGATAAGCTCGCCCTTTGTAAACTCTCTATCTTCCTATGACCTGGGCTCTGGGCCAGCCCAGCTAACCTCTGAGTTTACCTACTCTGGTCCAGTTGCTCTAAAACAGACATCCCTGAACTCTGAGGCAAACCGCCATGATTTGTGCAAGTTTGACAACCCCCTCTCCTCCAGGGCTCAGCTTATTCATTTATTCAGTGGTTCCATGAATCAGTTCGGTCCTTCTTTTATTCATTCATCAAATGAGAAGGAAATGGCAGCATGGTGAGATGAACATGTACTACATGCTTGGTGCTGAGGGTAAACTGGTAGACAGAAGCGTGGTCCTCGCCCTCCTGAGGGCTCCCAAGCAGCTCCCAAGCCAGTGCATATGTATGACCTCTCAGCCCCTTTCTGCTCCAAAGGTCTGAGCATTGTTGTCAGGACACAGACATGGCCTTCTGAGGCCACCAAAACCCAAAAATCACTCACTTATTCTAAATAAGCTCACGCTACCAAAACCCAAACTCTCTCTTTGGGAACAACAGGTGTGCTCAAAATACATAGCACAGATGTATCTTGTCTCATTCCCGCAGCAGGAAATGCCCAATTCATACATTCTTCTGCAGCCCACAAAGAGCCTTAAACAGAGAGCCCCAGAGAAGGATGAGGTTGCTCAAGATGGCTAGTGGTCAGCAACCAATAGCTTTATTTTGACAGCCATCAGGAAGGGACAGAAAGGAACCCTTGCTGGATTTGCCCAACCATGGATTAGAGAACTGTCTGAGCAAGGTTCAGTGACTGGCTGATAGGGGTAATTTCAGAAGAATTTCTACAATGGATTCAAGATAAGGTCTTTGAAATTAGTTTTTTTTTTTTTGAGCCTAAATAATTTGTCAAAGAGAACCCTGAGCACAATTTAAGTTACTAAATACAAATGCTGAATTATTCCCATTCTAAAGATAAGGAAATTGAGGGCTCAGTTTTACAACTTGCTCAGTCACACAGCAATCAATTTAGAAGGCTAATCCAAAGCCCAGCCCATGCCAGCATACAATCGTGCTTTTCTTCTTCTCGTGCAGAGATTAGTGTCTCTCTGGGTTCAGCTTAGGAAGCTAGATCATGCCAACAGGACTGTTTCAACTCTGAAATCAAACCCAACATCCCACGGTGCGTTACCAGATCCATTCCTGTGCAAACCTCCTTTAAACCTTTCACACCACCGCTTTGTGCCGACAAAGTGCCAGAATCCACACTTGGGTCTCCTTGGTACTTAGCTAGTACTTGAGAACACACTCGGGGTACTTTGGGTTCTAATGAAGTCAGCACGCTGCATGTGGCAGCTGCTGTACCCTGCACCCTGCCTAGGTGTGCATTTCTCTGGGCCCCGGGCCATCGCCAGCTCATTGCTGAAGCAGTGGCTTCTCTGCTGGATGTTTCACCTTGCAACCAGAAACTCTGCTGTTTTTATTACACGTCTAGCCAATTATTCAAGCTGTTAGGCTGTCTCCCAGTCAGTTTAGTTGCTCTTTTAATTATACTCCAGCACAGCATAGGTGCCTCTACTTTTTAAAGAGTATTCTAAAGACACTCTATTAAAAATATGAGAACACTTTTATCTCCAAGGTCAAGAGACCCTTGGGGAGAAGGAAGGAAAGATTGTACAGGTGGCCCTTGGGTAGAAAGAACATAACTTCAGTTGTAATGCTTACAAGTGAAACTGTGCCATTATCTGCTTTTAAAGAGACTAATAAATCTGATAACATAAAACAGAGTCTAGTTTAGATGTAAGACCATTTAGTAGAGGAGATTGAGGGTGGAAGAAGAGAAACCCAGGAGCAGACCACAAAGGCAAAACCATTTGTTAATTAGAGCGAGCCTTATAAATCATGTTGTCTTAAGATGCGTGGTGGCCAAGAACATAGCTGAGACTGGAGAAGTCATATGATTTATCCAAAATTAGAAAACTAGGTACCAACAGAGAGGGAAACAAAACCCAGGTCACTCCCAGCCCTCTCAGAGAAAGGCTCATGAAGGCGTAAAAAGATAGCCAGGGAGGAAACACAGGTGCGGAATCAGATGCTCAGTCAGACTCATTGGAAACGAGCAGATTCTGGGGAGGACGGAGTGGGGGACCCTCAAACACAGTGGGTGGGGATGTAAATTAGTGAAGCCACTATACAAATCAGCACAGAGGTTCCTCAAGAGCTAAAATTAGAACTGTCATGATCCAGCCATACTTCTCATGGGTATGAACTTGAAGGGATCTAAGTAGACATACAACAGACATGTCTGCACACCACTCTTCATTAAATGACTCTTCTCCAGAGCCAAGTTAAAGAATCAACCTAGCTGCCTATCAACAGATGAATGGGTAAAGAAAATGTGAGATATATACACAATAAAGGTTTTTTTCAGCCACAAAATAGAAGAAATTATGTCATTTGCATATATACGTATATATGATTTTTTTTTAAATGTGTATGTCCCTTCGTACATATCTGTGTGCCATGTGCATGGCATGCCCCTGGACACCAGAAGAGGGCATCAGATTCTGTGGAACTGGAGTTACAGATGGTTGCGGGCTACCTATAGGTGTTGGAAATGGAACCCTGGTCCTCTGGAAGAACAGCCAGTGCTCCTAACCACTGAGCCATCTCTCCAGCCCATAAAAATCAGTGCTTTTTACACAGCTCAGAATCTTGTTTCAAGACCAAATTTAGGATGTGTGGGGGTGTGTATAATTGGTCCCAATTACAAATTGTTTAACAACTTTAAAACTTTGGGGGATAAAAAAATGAATAATTTGGGCCAGGTGTGGTGGTGCACACCTTTAATCCCAGCACTCGGGAGACAGAGGCGAGAGGATCTCTGTGAGTTCTAGACTAACCTCTGGACTTGATAGAGAGATTCTATCTTGGGGGGGGAGAGAATAGTTTATGTCAAAGGTGGTATCTGTGAGATAATTTATATACTCTGTTTTTGTATTACTAGAATATTTACTGTCCAATATGGTAGCCACTGGCCACATATGGCTACTTATATGTAAGCTTATATTAATTAAAATTAAGTTTAACTCAAAATTCAGTTTCTCAGTCTTGCTAGTCAGATTTCAAATGTCCAGCAGCTACCTACAGCTGGTGACTAGTATACCGAACAATGCAGATGGAGACTGTTTTTGCCAGCCCACCCGGCATGCACCACTAGACAGCACTTTCTAAGGGCTGGCAACAGCGATGACTCTCCCCTAAATAATGCAAAAAGACGCCAGAGGTGCCCTGGAAGCATGTCGAGAACATGTCACATAATAATCTATACTGCCTACACTTGACAGTGCCATGCATGGGTTATATCACAAGTAAAGAGAACTGCTGTCCGGAAAGGCTTTCTACCACCCTTAAATAGTGCCCTCATGGACAGGGTTCTCACACCTGAGGTAGTCTGGAAATCTCTATGTGAATCAACTTGGAATCTAAAAGACCTTTACCCATGAGATAAATGTAGTAAGTCATGTGAGTGCACCTCACTACTTTATAGGTTTAAAAAGGTGGTGGGGGAATGGGGATAACCAGGAGAAAATGAACAAGTCAGATCTCAGCATTTGGAGTATGGAAGAGTTCAGTGACGGAGCTTGTTGGGCACATATGTGCAAAGCCCCAGGTTCTGTCTGCTGGCATCACAACTAAAATCAGAATCCAAATAAATAAGCATTTCACAGGAGCTACACATTGTGGAGAGAGGGGGAACATGTTTCCCACACATCCCCGTACACATCTACACAAAGAATAAGGTTAGGTTAATTTCCTAATCTAATTAGGCAAAAATACAAAATCTCACTGCTAACAAGATCGCTGTCAAGGCAGGTGCATATGTGGCCTATCTCAGCCCAGCATCCCTGACCCCCCAGAGTTCTTGTTGACACACTCTAGTATTTAAAAAAAAAAATCTTAGCATACCTGTAAGATCAAGTCACACCACCCTTTTATAATCAGCCTCTATCAGCAACCTGGAAGAACTCTCACAGGGGTGCATTAATGTCTGCTAATGATCTACTTAGAAGCATCACACACTCCTGGGGCTTTGGCCACACACAGCATCCTCACGGCAGCATCCTCATCCTGGAGGTGGGATGGAGGACAGAGTAGTTTCAGCTCACAATGACCTGTTCTCCTCATCTACCCACCCCCCACCCCCCACCCCACCCCGTCCTCTAATTTTATCTCTTTTGATCAGGCTCAAGACTGAATTCTGATGGGGGATCATGCCTACAAATCTACTTCCCTAAGTTAGAAAAAAATTAATTGACCTTGCATGGTGGCTCTAGAACTATAAGACAGATTGAATAAAAGTCGTAGATGAGCACGTATGCTGCGGGTCTGGTGGGAACTTGAGAGTCTTCCAAGCTTTCCTCACTGATGGGGATGGCTGTACTGTTTGTTCTTATTTCGTTTTCAGGCTCGCAGCTTTGCTTGCCTTGGCAGTGGTATACCACCATGCTGCTCATATGAGCACGATTTATATTTTCTCACGAGCCGGAGAGGAGGAGGGAGTGTAATACTTTCTAGGGGACTCTGAGCAGAAATTAGAAAAGAAAATGTATTGGACTAAAGGGAATGCTTCATGAAATATTCCAGGTGAGGAGAATTGTTTTGAGCTGTGGAGACATGATTGATGGTCATGATTCCAGTCAACATTTCCAGGACAGACACAGATACACACACACACACACACACACACACACACACACACACACACACACACACACACACACGCATATGCATGGGTGCATATAGAGACCAGAAGAGGATGTCAGATTCAGAGATGTCAGCTGAAGCCGTGAGCTGCCTGGTGTGGGTGAAGCAAGTACTCCTAACCATTGAGTCATTTCTCAGCCTTTGGCAAGGCAGTTAATGCATTTTTTCCGTGTTAACTCATTTAAATGAGTTAATGATTTCTTTACCTGGCTAATAAAGGCATTTTTTTGATTTATCTTTTCTGTCTTCAATTTAAGACAGAAAAGAAAAAATGACTAATGAAGAGAAAGATTATGAAATTGAGCCAGGCATCTTGGTGATACTATAATCTTAGCACTTGAGAGGCAGAGTCAGGAAAATTATGAGTTCAAGGCCAGTGAAACTGACTTTTTATGATATTTTTCTTCCACCTTAGCTACAAATTCTCAGAATCCAGTTTCAGGCATAAGCAACCAGGCCATTGCTCTGCAGCACAGTCTTAATTCGGGACACCTGTAAGTAGGAAAGAATTAGAAAGAATAAGAATTAGAAATTTATTAGTTGTTCTCTTGTCTTGAAGAAGAGAAGAGAGGATAAGATGAGTTGAAGAGATCATAGACCTCCTGACCATGAAGCTAGCTTGAGGATGATGTGGGTAACACCAGATTTAGTTAGGGAAAACATCAGGTGCCGGATGGAGCAGATAGGACAGTCTTGGTTGTGCTGCACTAAGTCTTGGAGCCATGGCAACAAAGATTTGTTCTTGCTCATGAGGGATGCTTATGCAAGGATCCAGGCTCTAGCATCTTGGGCATCATCAAGATCTCCTTTACTCATAGCTAGGTGAAGAGAAAGGCAATATGCAAATCGAACACTGGCTCCTTGAGGGAAGGAATGCACACAATTTCCATTCAGATTCCAATGCCAAACAAGTCACCATGTACACTCCATGTGCCTAGAAAGCATTCAAATGCCAGTGAACAGACAACCACATAGGTTAAGAACCTTGAAAGGATGTGCTCTTTAGATGCCCTCTGTAGTTCAAGAGTCCAAGCAAACTTATTATAATCCATGAAGTCCACATGCCTAAGTGGTGTTTTCAGAACAAGTGTGAACCTGCTAACAGAGTGTGAGCAGATGGTTTTTAACTGTGTCTCTAATTTTGAGTGAAAATAAAGGAACTGAATAATGTTTCATCAAAGACCACTAAGGCTACTACAAGAAATGGAAAGTTACTTCATCAGGTTGCATCAGATGGCTATAAATATCATTTCAACCCTGAGGTCTTGTGATCTAGGCAGGTACCTATTATTCAATTCCAAGATTTTAGAGTGGTTAAACTAACTACATCTCATGAGAAGTAGATGTCAAAAGTAATTGTGAGCAGGTCTAAACAGGAGATTAATAGTGAATAGATCTCTCCAGCACCGTCCTATAAGCTGACATTTTTCCTGTCACAACCACTTGCTCCCAAATAACCAACACAGAGTTTTAATATTAATTCTAAATGCTTGGACAATAGCTCAGGCTTATTACTAACTAGCTCTTACATTTTTTTATTTAAGAAAGTTTTTTTTATTTGTTTTACATACCAACCACAGATCCCCCTCTCATCCTTACTCCTGCTCCCCTGAACTTCCTCCCAACCACCCACCACCCACCCTCTCCTCTGAAAGGGTAAGACCTCCCATAGGGAGTCAGCAAAGCCTGGTATATTCAGTTGAGGCAGGACCAAGCCCCTCCCCCCCTCCTCTGCATCAAGACTGAGCAAGATATCCCAGCGTAAGTAATGGACTCCAAAAAGCCAGCTCATGCACCAGGGATAGATCCTGACCCCACTTCCAGGGGCCCCTCTACACAACTGTCTCCTGTATGCAGCGGGCCTAATTTGGTCCCATATAGGCTCCACATTTTAAATTAACCCATATTCCTTATTTACGCTCCGCCACGTGGCAGTACCTTTATTAGCATGGCACGTTTATCTCCTGTTCCCTCTGTGTCTGGCTGGAGACTCTTGATTCTGCCTTCCTCCTTCCCATTATTCTTAGTTTCGTCACCCAGCCTATACTTCCTACCTGGCTACTGGCCAATCAGCATTTTATTAAACCAATTCAAGTGACAAATCTTTACAGCGTACAAAAGGATTATTCCACAGCACCGCCCAGTGTTGACAGTGGCACTTCGCATAGATATGTTGTATAAAACCGCTAACGCATTGTTACAGCCGTTTCAGAAATCATTGGAAATTCTGCCTCAATCCAAAGTCAAAACTGATTTAACTATTTCCTTATGGGACTCAAGTGAACAGCTCAAACAGCAGTTTTTGAAATCAGGCATGCTAACACCATACGACCCAATGATACATTTATTTGCTACTTACGTACTCAGACCTGAGCGTCGGAAAGTAGCAGAAGTCTTTGTTTTTCCATAATTAAACTATTAGGTGTCTCTGAGAGGAGAAAACCTTGTAGATTTGTAAACCACTGTAGTTCAGAACACATAGTGGTCTCAAGTCTGCGCCAAGGTGACTGAGGCAGTGCCCCTTAGCACTGCATCCAGTGAAGGCCTGAGCAGCGGAAGTGCCCATAGCATCTTCAAAACCGAGGCTTCGGGAAAGTCCCACAATGCAACACAGGTGAGCGCTGCCAGGAACAGCTCGACTCACAACACATTTGATTTCATATTCATCTTTTTTTTTTTTTTTTTTTTTTTTTGGTTTTTCGAGACAGGGTTTCTCTGTGTAGCTTTGCGCCTTTCCTGGGACTCACTTGGTAGCCCAGGCTGGCCTCGAACTCACAGAGATCCGCCTGGCTCTGCCTCCCGAGTGCTGGGATTAAAGGCGTGCGCCACCACCGCCCGGCCATATTCATCTTTTTTGCTGCATATTCAGAAATCTTTTAATCATGCCAGATTTTTTTTTTTCTTTTTTGGCATCCTCCCCGGTTCTGTTACATGACCCCATATGAGGCTTTGACCCACAGTTTCAGGAACTGGGCTATACAGGAACAACAGAAAGTATAGTATAGGAAACGCAGAATGAGTAACACGCCTTTGTTATCATTGTCAAGTATCTGTACTATGCACGACAGGATCCGCTTCCCGAGACTGGCCGTGCAGTGGGTTTGTTTACGGCCATGTCACACACGTGACTGACACCTCCATCTAAAGCATCACTCCACCAGAGCAGCATCAGGCAATAGGGCCTTTCCATCTCCCTTCTGATGCCAAGGGTCCCTTGTCAGGGATCTGACCTTGGCCCGGACCTTATGCAGACCTTATGGCTGCATTCTCTTTCCTCTTTCGTTTCTCTCTGTTCAGCAATTTGGCTTCTATTGCTGCAAGGAAAGGCTGGGTGCACGTCTGAGTCCTTGCCTGTTGGAGGAGGCTCATGGGCTCATCTCAGTGCCACTCAGTGCCACCTAAGTTTGGCACATACGGTGTGCTGTGGACTTTTGTTTGATGGGGGGATAATTTCCACCCTTCCTGCTTTTTTATTCTTCTAGTTAAGATTATGATACCTTATGAGTGACTTTTCAAAGAATTAGAACTTCCTAGACAGTGATCTCTTGTTTCTTTTTATTACAGTCCCTTACCAGCAGAGTCCTTACAGTCCCCGGGGCAGCTCCAATGTCATCCAGTGCTACCGCTGCGGAGAAACCTGCAAAGGGGAAGTGGTCCGTGTCCACAACAACCACTTCCACATCAGGTGTTTCACCTGTCAAGGTAGGAGGCCCTGTGGCAGCTCCCTTCGCGGATTCTTGGCTGCTCCCTGCCAGTACATGCCCAGGGACGGGAATAACAAATGGTTGAGATAGCTGTAGAGGCCAGCACTTTCTTCTGAGAATTCACTCTCAAGCGGTGTGGAGCCCAGGGGAATGTTTGAGTGAGATTGGAGCTGGAGGGGTGGGTGTGAGGGGTAAAGAGGGGGTCCTGGCCACCTCAGAGAAACAGGGGCCGGCCAGGAGAAAAGGACAATTCTTTAGGCCGACTCCTACATCTGAAAAGACTTCTGCTTGTGACTATCAGTAAATTGAAGAGTGAATGATAGTTTAAGCTATCACGGGTAAACCCAGTCTGGCTTTGAGATGTGCAGCTGTTCCGCGACAGTATGGCAGTCCTCAACAGAGAAGCCTAACGGAAGAAAAGATTTGCCATGACTTTCGCAAGGTCTGTCATTTGGAAACAGATGTTCTGTTGCTACAGCTTTACCCACATAGAGGTGACTCACAGTGTCCTACATCCTACGCCAAGGCTAGCTCACCGTTCCCAAACAGAAAGGATCACTGCGGCAGGAAGGGAGAGGGACTCATCAGAAAGAGTCCTGTCACCCACAAGCCATACCCCCCTCCAGGGTGCTGACAAACACCTCTCCTGATGCACCCCCATCACTGCCTCCAGGCAGCCAAATCCACAAAGCAGCCGTTGTCATGGTGGACTGCTTGTGAATTTGACCTAAAACCTGTGACTTGTATCTGTTCATCTGGGGTTGGTGTTCTGAAAGTTGGATGTGTGTTCTCTGTTCGCTGTTCCCGTGACTGCCCTTCCGATACTTGTATCCAGGTCTTCCCAAGACAAATTATATCCCAGGTCGTCAAATTGAGCCTCATCTGAAATGGCTCCTACTGTGTCATTATCCTGAGGCTTCCTCTTTGGTCCATTCTAGGTTGTCAATATTAGTCTTAACTCATGATCCCCAGAATATGTCACAGTTCTCAAGGTGGGACAAATACAGCAAGCACTATGTTTCTGTCAATGGGACTCACACTGACTTGATTTCTTAAGGACTTATATTGAATTTATGGTCAGTGGAAACTTCCAGATTTCTTCTTATCAATAATTACCTCCAGTCTCATGTATCTGCGATTGGCTTCCCTTGCCACAGAAAAGAATCCTAAATTCCTTTCTTTATGCTCCAATTGGGCTTTCCATTGAGCAGTATGTATTTCATGTTCTCCAATTTGTTTATAGAAGCATATATAGGATATGTCTTAATTTGTGTGGTTTAAATTTTATATTTATATTAAGAATTGGGAAATCCTTTTCTACAGTTGAGCTATACAAGTATTTTGGTGAGTGACTATTTCAACATCTCAGAAATTGGGGCAGGACAGAAAGTAAAAGCAATAAAGATGTCATAAGGGAGGGATGTGTAGCTCTGCAATTAATTTTCTGAAGAGAGCAGTTACTTTTTGCTCACAACAAAATGTAACCTTGGGCCAGTGCCTGCACGTGGCTTCTCACTTCCAGCAGGCTGGCCTGGCCTCCTGCATGTGATGGCGTCAGATCTCGGAGCACAAGAGGATACACTTCAGTAATCAAGACCTTTCACACCCCAGCTTGGCCCATACTTGTTAATGTCCTACTATTGACAAAGCAAGCCAAGAGCCAAGCCAGACTCAAGCTCCTGGAGAAACTTTGCCTCTTGTGGGGAAATCTGAAGCCTCGGATCTCAAGGGTGTGAATGCAGAGAAGGGAATCATTTGGCCGTGTTGACAATCCCCACAAGGCGGTTATAGAGTCTCCTTTGATGGAGATTTTAAGGAGGAAAATAGGCCATTATTTTTTCTGAATATTTCTAGGTCAGCTGCTTGGTGGTAAAACAAATGATAGGATTTGGGTTTCCTTCACTAACAAGGAAGGAGATTCGTTGCCTTCAACAGGCTCCTCGTTTACAATTCTAAAATGTCTACACATGCCTCTTGCAACTCTTCCAACACGCTGTACTGTGCTGAGATAAAAGGAAGGAATCCGCAGAGGTCAGAAACAGTCAGGGGAGTTGCTGGAAGAACAGCCAGTGCTAGATTTCATCCCCATGGTTTGTGCAAAGCCTTGGAGACGTCAAGCTTACGTGGATCATGGAGAAAAACAGACCATGCCAGAGCCACCAAAGCTGGGATATAATAGACCACTCAGCAGAGGCCCTGCAGAGGGCCTACTCGAAGTGCATGACGGGAAAATGGCTCTCAAAAGCAAAGAGGATGGCAAGGAAGCTTGACTGCTGGGTGCAAGGGACTAAAACTTCTCTGCAGCTGTTGAGAATCCATCCTTTACATGATTCATGGGTGAGACTCATACTGTGTATACATTTTATGAGTCAAAGTATATTTTTAGTTCCTATGAATAATTTTATTTTTAATATGCCATGGCTAGAAATGAAAACCCAACAGGTCCCAACAAAGCGAGGTTGAAAAGAGTTAATAAACACACACACACACACACACACACACACACACACACACACAAAAAAAAAAACACCCTAGGGCAAGGTGGTGCATGAAACTCCACAGAGGAGAGGAGATGACCAAAAATAAAAGGAGTGTTAAATGAAAAATAAACATCTTATAATGGAAAAAAATCTAAACAACCCAAAATCTCACCAACAGTTGTTGAGCCGCCTGGCACCTGAGAGGTGGAGGCTTCAGATACCAGACCAGAAACAAAACAACTACAAAATAAAACAAAAATCCAAAATGGGAGGGCAGAGGCAGAAAAACTAGGGATTGGAGGTCATCCTCAGCTACACTAAGTCTGGGGCCAGCCTTGGGTATGTGAGCCTCTCAGAAGGCACCTTCAGATGAGGGAATTAGATGCTGCTCTGCAGGGTTTACAGAATGCCTTCCCTAGAGATTCAGGAATCCTTGGAGATTGGTTCACTGTGAGACATATCACCTTGATAACCAGATTCTGAGCCTCCTTAACGCTTCTAGAACTTCGAGGAGCCAGGGGTTATGGTTGTTGCAGGAAGACTCTCATCTGGACCCACACTCTGGCACTAGTAAAAGCAACTGTGCTTGCTGACCAGCAAGGAGGTCTTCTTGGATGGATGGAAAGGACCCTGGTTCTCCATCCTTATTGCAGGCACTCAGGGTAAAATGACTAGTAAAAGGTAGGGCCAGTGGCTGAGTTGGGTAGGATAGGGCAAGGGCTCAAGGATGCGAATTGGCTAGTTGAGCAAGGTTGGACTGGATAAAATGGGGCGCATGCTCAGTGGTGCCCTTCTGCTTTGGCTCGTGCTCCTACCATTAGAACTAAGTCTCAGCTTGCTCCTCCAGGTTGAGTCTGGTGGCCAGGACCTTCCTTGCAAGCCTCCTGGTCAGGGTAGGGGTCCACTCTGAAGTGTGTCTTCAGCACCTAGTGCTGTTCCAAGGTGGTATCAGTGACTCAATGCGAAGGCGCTTCCATCTTGACTGTAGCTCAGTTCAGCTCAGTTCAGGTGTTTTCCAGCGTCAATGATTCAAAACGAAGTTTCACACTTGACAAAATAGTAAAAGCAAATAATGATCCTTTTGGAAGGAACCCAGCTTTTATGCCAGATTTCAAAGAATTAACATAGAAAAAAAATGAGTAAGTCAGAGACAAAAAGAAATGCAAATCATGGAGGAGAGAAGTGGCAGAAACAACGGAGAGTAGAGTATGTATTAGAATATACATTAGCTAAAAGTGTATAATAAAACTGCAGGAAAATATAAAGGAATCGGCCTACATACATCACAGTGAAAGCTCAGATCATCAAAGATAAAGAGGTGATCTCAAAAGCAACCAGAAATAAAAGACAGAGCATCTGCAAATGAATGGTAAACAGAATGACAGTTGACACTTTAATATCAACAAACAAACGGGAAAACAGTAGGATGCTTGTTCATGTTTTGGAGAAGAAAAAAAACTTGTCAAAGCAGGATTATGTATTCATAAAAAAAACATTTTTCTAGAACAAAGGCAACCCCACATATAACATCATACTTACTGGTGAAAAGACTGAATTTTTCTTTATAAGATAAAGAACGAGATAGGAATGTCTGATCTCACCACTAACGCTCAACGATATACTGGGTAAGGCAAGAAAATTAAATTTAAAAAGTATGTAAGTTGAGAAGAAAGGATAAAAACGGCTTCTATTGCAGATAACATGATTTCATGTATAGCCAAACCTATGTAATACATAATACATAAAAAAAACTATTAAAACTGATAAATAAAAATGTTTCAGAACACAAGATCAATATTCCAACCATTTGTGTGTTTGTGCACTGGTAATGAACAAATTTGAGAGAGCTAGGGATGTAATAGCCCAGCGGTAGATCTCTTGCCTAGCATACACAGGTCCTGAGTTCAATTCCCAGCACTGCTAAAAATAAAATAAAACTGAGGAAACAATTCCAGGGGCTGGTGACATGGCTCAGTAGGTCAAGGCACTTGCCAACGAATCTGCCAAATTGAGTTCAATCCCCGGAGCCCACGTGGTGGAAAGAGAGAATTGATTCCATAAGTTGTTCTCTGGCCTCCACACATCAACTATGTCATACACACCCACACACATACAACACACAATAAATACAGTTTTTAAAAATTCTTCTTACAAATAAATATAACAACATAAAAATTATGACAGCTAGAAACTGCTACAGCAAACAGACAGCCATCCCATCTTCATGAATTAGACCGTAATGCTGCTAAGAAAGCTCGAGGTCAGTTAGGTCAACATAGTATAATGTCTAGTCACCTCCAGTTCTCATAACAATACCACAGACTGGGTGGCTTGAAAATAGAAATGTATTTTTTGACATTTCTGAAAAAATGAATAGTACAAAATCGGGATGTGTTCGGTTCCAATGAGATCTCCTCCTGGTTTGCAGATAGCCACCATAGCAACAGTATCTCTACATGGTAGAGAGAAGGTGGAAGGGGAGGGAAAGAGAGAGGGAGAGGCAAAGGGAGAGGGAGAGTGGGAGGGGGAGAGGGAGAGAGAGAGAGATCCTTATAAGGGAACTAATGCCACAGCTTACAGGCCTCTACTCTCAAGACCTCATCTAAACCTAAACCTAATTATCTTATGACAACCACATCCCCAAATACCATCAGAGTTGGGGGGTAAAGCTTCAGCATATGCATTTCAAGATAGCATAAATCAGTCCATAAAATTCATATCAATTTACAAAGAGCAAACAATGAAAAAGAACACTGAGGACCCAACATTTCTCACTTTTAAAACGTGCTGCAAATAAAGCTAATAAACATGCAGTGTGGTGCATGCACAGGGATTGACATACCAATCAATAAAATAGAATCAAGTGTCCAGAAATAAACCTTTATATTTATGGCCAGTTTATTTTCAACAAGGGTGCCAGGATAATTTAATCGGGAAAAAAAGAATCTTTCTATAAATGGTTCCAGGAAAACTGATTATTCACAGACAAAAAAGAAAGACAGAAAATAGACTGTTTCTTACAAACATAAAAATTAACTCAAAATGGTTCAAAGACAAACATATGGGTTAAACTGTAAAATTTTAAAGAGAAAATAGATGAGTAAATTGTTGTGACCTTGAGCAGGGCACCAGCTTCTCAGATAACATGAAAAGGAGATTCAGCAAAGGAAAAACAGGCCAATTAAACATCATCAAAGCTTTATTTTTTTTTTCTTTTTTGAGACAAGGTCTCATTTTATAGCCCTGGCTAACCTATAACTCCCTATCTATACAAGGCTGACCTCGAACTCACAGAGATCCACCTGCCTCTGCCTCTCAAGAGCCAGGATTAAAGGAGTATGGTACCATGCCTGGACTAAATACACTCTTAATGTGAACAGATAACAGCCCAAATGTAATAAAATATTTACTCATCAGATATCTGATCAAACACTGTGCCCAACCCATGTAAGGAATTTTTACAATGTAATGATTAAAAAAAAAAAAGATAAGTTGGGGATTTAGCTCAGTGGTAGAGCGCTTGCCTAACAAGCCCAAGGTCCTGGGTTCGGGAAACAAAACAAAAAAAAATTGCCAAACTTTTGGGCAGTGGTGGCGCACGCCTTTAATCCCAGCACTCGGGAGGCAGAGGAATTCGGATCTCGGTGAGTTGGAGGCCAGCCTGGTCTCCAAAGCGAGTTCCAGGAAAGGCGCAAAGCTACACAGAGAAACCCTGTCTCGAAAAACAAAAAAACAAACAAACAAAAAAAGATAACCCAGTTTCAAAATGGGCAAAGGAAATGACATTTCTCCAAAGAAGTTATGCAAATATCCCATAAACACATAAAAATGCTCAGTAGCATTAGAATTCAAAGACAGCAAATCAAACCACAAGGCACACAAGTTCCCATACACAAGGATGGCTAAAATCAGAAAAGCCCAATATAAGTGTTGAGGAGGATGTAGACACATTGCGACCCTTGTGTGTTGGGAATATAAACAATTGTGCTGTCTTAGAGACGTCTGGCAATTCCTCAGAAGATTAAGCATAGAATTCAAAATTCCAGTCCTAGGTGGTCTTTCATTTTAAGAAAAAATGAAAACAGAGTCTGAGGAGATGAGTGTCAAGAGTGAATACTGGATCCCCAAACCATGTAAAATGCAATTAATCCAAGAGATGGTGAGAGGGGAAGTGGAGACAGGTGGATTCCTAGGAGCTCGGAAACCAGCTAGCCTGCCGTGTGGAAAAGCTGCAGGCCAAACAGAAGTTAGAAGGCAATTAAGGACCAACAGCCAAGGTTGTCCTTTGACCTCTACACCTGTGCCATACACACTGGTACCTACATCCCCCACATACACAAATGCAAACACATGCACATATACAAAAAAATGAAGTAAAAATATTTCCACACAAAGCATTATACATGATGTTCATAGCAGTCCTACTCATAGTAGTTGAAAAGGGAATTATCATATAGCCATCAGCTGATGAACTGATAAATAGATTCTGTCTATACAATAGAATATTATTCATCAATAAACGAAATGAAATACATTCTCCAATGTAAACAAACCTTTGAAACATGTGGGAAACCCATCACAAATATGTATTTCAAACTACATACATGAAATACTCAGAATAAGCAAGATTACTGGTTGGAAGAGGTTGTGGAAATGTAAGTACTGATATTAATGGTATTATAGTGTATTTTGGATGTGCTGAAAATACCAAATATACTAAAGTATATGAAATATGGCTGAGTATACATTTTAAATAGTTGGATTTTATAGCATGGAATTGTATGTCATTGAGACTACTCAAAGAACATTTTTTTTTTTTTTTTTTTGGTTTTTTGAGACAGGGTTTCTCTGTGTAGCTTTGCGCCTTTCCTGGAGCTCACTTGGTAGCCCAGGCTGGCCTCGAACTCACAGAGATCCGCCTGCCTCTGCCTCCCGAGTGCTGGGATTAAAGGCGTGCGCCACCACCGCCCGGCTTTCAAAGAACATTTTTAGACAAAAGCTGAATTTTATTTCCACAGACCCTCATTAAATGAAATTTTGGAGTGTGTTATATAGGCAGAAGGAAAAAGACTCCAAGATGGAAGAAATGAGATATAAGATGCAATGATCAGCAAAATCTTAATGGAAAATAGAAAATGCTTAGCAGTGATGAGAGATAAAGATATGATGTATAAAATACTTATATTAGAAATGTTAAGTGACCGGGTGGTGGTGGCACATGCCTTTAATCCCAGCACTCAGGAGGCAGAGCCAGGCAGATCTCTGTGAGTTCAAGGCCAGCCTGGTCTACAGAGTGAGATCCAGGACAGGCACCAAAACAACACAGAGAAACCCTGTCTCAAAAAACAGAGAGGGGGGAGAGAGAGAGAGAGAGAGAGAGAGAGAGAGAGAGAGAGAGAGAGAGAGAGAGAGAGAGAGAGAGAGAGAGAGAGAGGTTAAGTGGTGCTCAGGAAAAAAGCATAGAGCCTTAAATAGTCATAACAGAAAAGAAGTTTGAACACTAGGGCACCAAATACCCCATTTTACAAGTTTGAAAAGCAGAGTGAGGTTGAGGGAAACAAGAGGAAGGAAATGGTAGACACCACTGGCAACCACAGAAGAACAAAGCCAAAGAGAGCTCTTTCCAAATACAAGTTAAATGGACAAAGAGATTGAAAACCATCTAAGAAGAAAGAGGAAGTATGCGCGTGGACAACGTTAAAGAAGAAAGATACTGCAAGAGCCATTGTAGTGAAGACATAACATGTTAGCAACAGTTCAGAATAATAGATTTGAAAACTTGGGTAAAAAAATTAATCCCGTCAAAGTGAAACTTACTAAACCTTAGCTTTAAAAAATGTTAAAAGCTGAGTGGTCCTGCAGCTCCCCCCAAGATATTGAACCACTGGATCTGTAGCTGAAACTCTTTTTCAAAAGGAAAGGAGGGTCAGCAGCAAAGAACTGGATAAGTAGACTATCTTAATTTTCAAACCTCCAATAAAGTGATGTATCAAGACAGTGGTAGTCAATAGCCAATTCTACCCATGTCCTCACCCCAGACCTCTGATGAAATGATGTATCAAGACAGTGGTAATCAATAGCCAATTCTACCCCCACACCCTGATGAAGTAATGTGTCAAGACAGTGGTAGTCAAGCCTATTCTACCCACGCCCCCACCCCAAACCATTAAAGTGTAATGAACCAAACATCTACTGGCACTTCTAGACTTAACTATCAAGCCACAGAAGTGTAATGTGGGGAGCAGGTTAATCAGTGCCACAAGGTACAGCCATCGAAACCCAAACTCTAGGGAACTTCAGAGGAAAGGAGGCCCGCTGAAGAGATGGCTCAGTGGTTAAGAGCATTTGTTCTTGTAGACCAGGATTCGGTTCCTAATGCCTGTACAACCATCTGTAACTCCAGTTCCAGGGGATCTGATGCTCTCTTCTCACCTCTGAGGGCACTAGGCATGCACGTGGTATACAGGCATACATGCAGGCAGAACACTCATACATACAAAATCAAATAAATGCACCTAAAAATATAAATTTAAGATCACTGTGCCATACTGGATAAATTATAGATTCAAAGCAATTCTAGTGCATACCATAAAGTCTCCCATGGAAATTAGGAGTCTGTTAAAATTGAAATCTTGGCAAAAGGTCTGTGATTGTCCACGTCCCTGAAGAACAGCAGCAAAGTCAAGAGCCCGTCCAACCAGCTATCACTGCTTATTGTTAGTGTGGAAGTTATTGACATACAGGGCCTTGGAATCAGGATGGTTAGATAGGCCAGCAGAACTGAATATAGAACCAGAACAAAGAGCATAAGGAAACAGATCTGTTGCTGATCAGTAGAGAACAATTAAGCTGCTTCATAAACAGCACAGGCATGATTAACTATCCATGTGGGGGAAATTGAATCCCTACTGTATATTCCTCACTAATGTTGATTCCAGATGGGTGGACTGCAGCCATATGAAAAGCAATACAACTAAACGTCTAGAAAACAACATCGAGGCATCCTTTCAGGATTTCAGAGTAGAGAAGCGTTTCTTAAATGAGGTACAGAGCATTCAAGCCATAAAGAAAACAATGGTAAATTAACAACATAAAAACTGAGGTTGTGCACCAGAGTCTTCAATGATAAAGCTCATGGCTGAGCATCTTACAGACACGTGTTGCTCTGAATAATTTTAACTGTTCATTTGTCACAATAGAGAATCACCTCGGAAGGAGATCACAGTGAGAAATTGTCTAGGTCAGGGTGGCTTGTGGATATGTCTATGGGGGTTTGTCTTGATTGTTAATTGAGGGAGGTAGACCCACCCTGGGGTAGGTAGAGACACCCTTTCTCAGGTGGACCCTGGACTGGATAAGAGTGGAGAAAACTCACTGAATACTCAGTCCAGGCTATTAAGCACAAGCAAGCTGGGAAAGGCAGGTGTATTTATTCTCTCTGCTCTTGACTGTGGATGTGATTATGGACATGCTGTTGCTTGAGCGCCTGGCTTGACTTCTCTACAATGACGGACTGGAACCTGGACCTGTAAGCTAAATAAACCCTTTCTCACTCCCCCATAAAAACAACTGAGGATGTGACGTCATCGGAAAACACAAAGTGAGAGGACTGGAACTACAGGTGTTAACAGTGACAGTGAAGAGGATCCGCTCCTAAGAGATAAAAAACACCACTAAAAGCCTCAATGGGTGAATGATTTTAGCCTTTTACCGTGCAGGAAATACAAATGGCCCATAAACATATGAAAATATTCTCAAATTCACTAGTCATCGGGAAAAAGAAATTTAAAGTCACACTCTGGTATCATTTCCCATGTGTCGTGTTGACAAATCAGGTCTCTCCAAGTATTGGTGGTAATGAGGATCTATGGGATCTGCTGGTGGGAACATCAATTAAGAAAAAGAGGGGGAAAAAAACTAGAAGAGAGATAGCGATGCTCGTAGCAGCATTTTTATAAGAGCAGTACTTGCCAAAGCTATGGATCTCAGCCGTGGGACAGCCTCTGCAGCTGCGTGCGCCCCACGTGACCTAAGTACCCAGCCCCCAGAGACTGTGCAAGCACGGAAGGGTACATGCGAAGGGGTCCAGCAATGTCAAGCTCAGACACAGGCTATACTCAATGATCTGTTATGTGTGGACATATCATAAATGGTAAATCTATAAAGAAAAGCAAAAGGATAATAAACACCCAATCAGGGACTGTGTGGGAAAGGGGCACTAGCAGGGAGCCACAGACAGGTTCCTCGGGTGCTGAGAATGTCCTAATTCAGAGACTTGGTAGAGGTGTGTGGACATATGTTTCAATTATTCTTTAAACTGTGCAGATGTATTTTTCTGTGTGTTATATATTTCACAATTAAAATATTTCAAATGTTGAATTAGATTGACCTCCAGGCCCTTCTAACTATAAGCTTGAAATTTTATAAAATCTAGTCTTGAACGTCTTGATTGCTCTGGCAGAATCCTAGACTCGCACACCTGGTATTTCCATAGTAACAAGCTAGCCCCCTCATCTTACAAAGGAGCTACAGAGAAGGGAGGGAACTTTTAAATTAGGCAACACTCGAGATGTAGACAAGGACCATCGACAAAAGTCCAGCGACCTGCAAAATAGTACATTTTTCTTTGGCATATGCTATGGCTGTGCGTGAGATCTGCTTCCAGGTAGTGTGTTCACAGCTAGCATTCATGTGCATTTTCAACAAGCAGTTCTAAGTGTGTGGGAATCTATCTTTCTTGCTGCCCAGCCATATGACCTGCTTCGGCTTTGTTTTTATCCTTTGAGTGAGTGAGAGTGAGAGAGAGAGAGAGAGAGAGAGAGAGAGAGAGAGAGAGAGAGAGAGAGAGAGAAAAGTGTGTGTGTCCACAAGTAGAGGTCAGAGGTCAGAGGACAACCTCATTTCCTCTCTTGTTCATTGCTGCATACTCCAGGCCAGCTCTCTATACCTCACATCTCACTGTAAGAGTGCTGGGATTATAAATGTGCTCCACCCGGCCGGCCTTACATGGGTTCTGAGTATCCAAACTCAGGTCCTCACGGCCAGGTAGCAGTGGCTTTACCCATTCATCTCCCCAGCCCCAAGTGGTTGTTTTTTAATCATTAGACTTTTATGTGTGTTGTGATGTGTAGTGTGTGTGTGTGCGCGCGTGCGCGCGCACATAATGGCTACCCAGATGTACGTATCCTCATAAGTTCTTCATATAGCATGTGCCATGTGTGAGACTCTGCCTGGCCTCATCCATATTTGCTGTCCTGCTCCTGTTTGCTCCTTGCCTCCCATCCCTGCTCCCTACTGTATTTCCAGGAGTCCCTAAGATTCTTATCCACTTTTACATCCTTCCTACCAGAAACTTCCTCCTCAAGCTCCTTGGAGGAAATGAAGGAACTGATTGTTCCGAGTTTTCTCATGGCCTCCTGGTTTTTCTCCACTGGGAGAGATGCCTCTGGAGGTGGAGTTGGCAGAGAAAACAAAGGAGAAAAAAAAAAGAAGGGAAAAAACAGGAGCTGTTTCCAATGAGGTAGTAGGCCATGACCCAACTAATTCCATGAAGCAATTGATCTACCACCTGCATGCCCAGAACAGCCTGTGCTCTGCCTGTGCCTGCTCCCAAGGCCAGGTATTGTTTGAAAGGATGAATTTTCATGGTGCCTGAAAGCTGAGCCCTTCCTGGCCTCCAGTCACCATGGTCTCCACCATCCACCCTGCCTTCCCCTAGCCCAGCAAGACTCCATACCGAATTCAAAATGCTCAGACACATGGGCGGCAAGCCCCAAGTTCTGCTCGTGGACCCACAGGAGGTCAGTTCTAAAATTTCAGCCTCTTCAGTTTGTACAGAAGTAAACTGAGGCCCCAGAAAGGAGAGGGTCCAGTTCACGGTCATCCAGAGACTTAGTGGCAGGGATGAGACTAGAGCCGGGTGATCTAATTCCTAGATCAGCCCGTCCCCCCCTGCCTGTTAAGCCTGCTGCCAGCCTACAGAAGTGAGCAAACACTGGCAAGATATGTTTGCTCTAGACTTTCCAGCCTGGCTTCTCTTGCAGAACTCTCAGTAATGAAATGGTATTTGCTGAGGTGATGTCACCCATTACAAGCTAGCTCCACAGATCAACAGGCTTGGAAACTAGTGTGTTGGTTTCCCTACCACTGACCTGCCTTATAAATGCCAAAATCCTCAGGGAACCCGTGTCAAAGACCAGAGTACCTGTTGGGTGCTGTACAGAGAGCAGTAACTCTTTAGGCTAGTTGTATTATCATCCAGCCCTTTCCACCCAAAGACAGCCTGTGTGGAAAGCCAAGCTACCAGACAGTCTCCAGACAGGTGCAGACAAGGGGGGCCATAAGATACAGGACCCAAGGGGCTTTCCAGTTACCTTCCTTTGATTCCTGGCTGACCCATTCTGGTTTTAGCTGAACTGGTACAGCTTACTGTGGTTCCCTTGTCTCTGGGACTCTTTTCGTTTCCATGGGAGAAACAGCTTCTTTCCATAGCTTGTTGCGGTCATTTCATAAATTAACTTCCTATGGGGCAAGCTTATTCCCACACAGCAGATTCCTCTGGTGGGGCTTGCGCCCCTGCCATAAATTCAGTTGTTTGGATACCTACGAATTCACCTGTTTTTCTCTTACCAAATGTTCTTTATTTCTACACAATGCCAGGCTGGAGAAAGCTTCCCAATCAATATCAGCTTGATATCTGAGTCCCGTGACCAAAGTGTGTGTTGTTTTCAGCAACAGTGTGTAGCCATCAAGTTCTGGTGGATAGCCAAGAGTAATAATGGCAAAGCCCACATTGCCTTGTAGCCTCTGGGATATCTCACCACCACCCCCAGCACCAACCAACAGCCCAGGAGCTATCCCACACATGCGAAACCTGAACTTGTTAAACTGGACCGTTGCCTTCCTCCTAGTGGGCCGAAACCATCTTTTCCTGTGTGACTTCCCTTCACTCCCTCAGACTCCGCTGTGTCCCAGTCCCACCCCACACAGCTGTGGCTGGCAACTTCCTGCCTCTGTGCTCTGTTGCATTCCATGTTCGCTTGGATCCCACCTGAGCCAAGGATCCTCCCATAGTCCCTCTCTCCACACTGACAGGGTTTCTTTCTTCCCCCCTTCCCCCCCCCCCCCCCCGCTGTCTGTACCCACCCCATCGCCCCATCACCCATAATGCATGGCATCTTCTCTCTGTAGATACGTTTACCTCTCTGCAGTTCAGAGATTGTGTATTTTGCATCCATGTCTGGGAACAGACCCAACCCTGCTGATTGGCTGTAGTAAGAACCAACCAGATACCTCACATTTCCCATCCCATTGCCAAACCAGATTATCTCCTGTTTAAGGATGTGGAGCCTGTGGTCTCCACATTGCTCGTGACCTGGTGGGAAGTCAAACACAGAGCAAGCTCCTAGATTTTTTAATGAGTGATTCTTTCTCAGGTTCATGATACCACCAGCTGTGTGGCATGTCATGAGTCCTAGGGCCTTGAAATACAGGACATTGGAGTACTGTACAGTGTCCATGATCTCTAGGGAATACACATCAGAATCAGCTGAGCAGAGTGCAAATCCAGCCCTGGCCTCTGGGAATCCAAACCAGGCTTAGGCATCTACCTCTGAAGAGCTCCATATGATTCTAATGCAGGTGACCCAAAGGCCCATGAGCTCTGACATGCCACCACCCCATGGCTCCTAATGACAACGTCAGACACCAGCCTTGCCCCTGGTAAGGATCTTCTGCTTGCAAATTCTCCCTGGACTCAACCTGCACTGTGTCTTCCTTTGTTTCTGCAAGTGTGTGGTTGCGGCCTGGCCCAGTCGGGCTTCTTCTTCAAGAACCAGGAGTACATCTGCACCCAGGACTACCAGCAGCTGTATGGCACCCGCTGTGACAGCTGTCGGGACTTCATCACCGGTGAGGTCATCTCCGCTCTGGGCCGCACCTACCACCCTAAGTGCTTCGTGTGCAGTTTGTGCAGGTGAGTGTCCCAGGGGACGGGGGGGGGGGGGGGGGGGGGGGAGCTCTGTGTAGGCCCTGGGGAAGAGGAAGATATGGCCTTTCCCAGGCAGCTCAGGAACATAGAGGCCTTATACGAGGCTCTGGCTTTCTAGAAACTTGAGGGTGGACTGCTCTGGTAGGGCTGTGGTTTTCCAAACATCTGGCAGCTAGATAATGTCTTGTCATGTGCAGTCTGGTGTAAAAGCACTAGTGTGTCTATGGTGACATCAGGGTAAGTTTCCAAACGCCATGCTCAGCAGCATTCCATTGCCCCTCAAAAGGCTTCCAAGAAAACCACTGAGTTCCCTGCCCCGCATAAGTCAGGCTGGAAGCCAAGTATCTATCTGGCTCAGGCTTCCACACTCTCATCCTCAGGTACCACAGGATGTCCCTGGATAGCCTTCCTTCATCATCCCAGCAGTATCTCTTGCTGATAGAATGACCCTAGTATGTAAGTGTGAGCCAGTATAAGGGAGGTCAAAAGCCTCCTCTGTGTAAGCCGTGGTAACGGAGGCCAAATCCGCCACAGCCTCACTGGCTTTCATGGAGGAGACTAATGGGAGGTATGCAGAGACCTGTGCCCAGCGGCTGCCCCGCAGTGTGCCTGCTCTTCCCACTGTCACGGTCATCCGACCATTCTCGGGACAGCTCCTCTCGGCCTGCCTTCCTGCCAGGCAGCTCAGCCGTGTGTTAACTTAGCAATGTGCACTAAGGCTCTGCTGCATGCCAAGCAACACATTAGGGAGATGGGAACAAAATGAAGGAGACTTCAGCCCTGCCCGCAAATGTGTTAAAATTTAATGGCCATCTCCAATTGAGTCGTAAGCAAAATATGATTTGAGTGCATGTGCATCTTTATTTGGGAAAAAGAAAGTCTTGATTAATTATTTTTTCCCTATAAAGTAACCACTGATTTGTTGCCAAATAGAGTAACCAGTTAGCATTTCTGACTGATAGTTGTGTAAAAAAAGGAATAACAAATCGGGACAGTGAGGATCTAGCTACCCAAATTCCCACCCCAGAATTCCCTCCACTGCCCCATGTGGCGGATAAAAAAAACAGTGGGGCCACTTGTGGGGGTTAAGCTGGGAGTTCACGGGACAGGTACCCCATACCACATGAGCAAAAGCCACCATTCAGCATTGGTGGCGGTGCTGGGGATCTGTGTGTAGTTTATCATTCTGCTGGGTGGGCAGATGTGTGAGCTTGAGATCCCCTTGCTTGGCTGGAGAAACAGAACAACCACAGAGGAGGAGGTGGAAATGTTGTGTGGGGACTGATAATCTTTTCATCAGGAAGAGGGTTTCAAGAACTGTCTAGAGAGCGAAAAGGAGAAATTGGCAAGTTTGGGGCCCGAATGGTCTCTTGATGGGGGGGGGCGCGGATAGGACAAACTCTGTGAGGAGGGGTTTCCTCTCTCCCTGTTACAGCTGGGGAGCAGGAGCTGACAGCCACAGGATGACTTGCCACTGTCACGTGATATAAATAGCCCAACAAATGGTCCAGTTCTGGCCCCCTGGATCCCGAGTGCTTTAGCGAGTCTATTACTCTGAATGGCACTTGCTTTGTCTGATGCTCTAGAGAGCAAGCTGCGTGTCTTAGAGAAGAGCCAAGCACATGCTTCGGCAGTCACTGGTAGCCACAGGATCTTCGGAGAAACCGACTCTCTGCCTCCTTTCATTGCAGGAAGCCTTTCCCTATTGGAGATAAGGTGACCTTCAGTGGTAAAGAATGCGTATGCCAGACATGCTCCCAGTCCATGACCAGCAGTAAGCCAATCAAGATCCGTGGACCAAGCCGTGAGTCCTCCCCATAGACACCTCTCTGTTTATGAGCACTGTTTCTCCCAAGGACTCTGTCCTGGAAGGAAGTGGGGGAGGTTCCCACCCTGGATGGATACTGAAGCATGACCCAGTGGGCATACAGCCCCGACACAAGCTCCCCAGCACAATTTGGGGAAGACGGGCTACCTGGCTTTAAGCAGTGATAGCCAGAGCCACCTACCAGCTGCTTGAGTAGATCTTTTCCAGGAGGAGCTGGGTTCCTGGTCCTATGTACCGAGGGCACTGCAACACGGTCAGTCGAGTGTTTTGTTACCAGTAGTTCTCAATTTTTAGAAGCTCCACTAAGCATTTACAGTTAAATCTCGTGAAAGAAGTCAGGAGCGCCCTGGGAATAAGTCCCAAGGGCTATGCTGGAGCCTCACAGGGTGTGTTTCCGGGACCGCTATGTCAGCCTTGTAGATCATCAGCTTGTGAAAAGACGTATTTCTGGGCTCATCTTGAACCAGTGGGAACGGAATCCTGATGTCATCATTCTGCGTGAGCTTTGTGGGTGCTTCCTTAGCTGTTCCTTAGATTAAGAATGACATCTAGTCATGAGAAAGGCATCCGCCATGCCATAAGAGTGGTGCTTTATCAAGCCACAGATGTGAGGGGGAAGGACAGGTTGAGAGTGTGCCTTCCAGCAGCCCTACTCCGCAGAAGTCCATCCACTCAAGTGTGTGTCGTGGCCGGATGTTTAAATCACTGTTCCTGGATGTCCTTGTAGAGTTGTGGACTGCATGCACCCACCAGTACACACAGACCCAGCCCCCTGGGCCTCCTAAACCACATTGAGTTCCAGTGATCTCTCATGTCATATGACACTCTGGCTGGCCCCATCAAGAGAATCAATGAAAACCCATTAAGCCTCCTATGCTGCATTCCTGTGTGGGTACAGAGGCAGTCAGCCATGGCACCAGCACAGTCAGCATGCTGGAGATGCATCACACCAAGGAGGGTGAGCCAAGAAGACTCTACGTCAGCAGCCCTCAGCTCCCAGGGGCTCCATTACAGTCTGCCTAGCCATGATGAGCTGATGGGGGAGGCGATGAATGGGCTCCCCCACCCCCCCGCTTGCCTGCCCTTCCTTTTAGTGGAGTATGATCTGTTCCTGGGATGTGATGTTCAGGGCTCTTCCTCCAGTGCCCTTGATGATACTCAAGAACAATCTATTGCTCTGGCCAGGTTTCACCTCAAGGTGGCTGAGTGTGCACACAGCTCTCCTTCATAACTCCTTGAAATCATGTCCCCATGACAAAAAGACTGGAGACCAGGATAAGGGCTGGAGCCCAATGGCTTATGCCTCTTGGGAGCCCAGAGACCAGTCCCATGTGTGAAGAACAGAGGGAAGCAAGCTTGAGTTGAGAGGCTGCCAACTTTATGCAGGAGATAAAGTGGTCTGGTAGCCTCTCTGAGACTTGATTTACCCAGCTATGAAAACAGAACAGGGTTGCCTTCTCATCCTCGAAGGGATGTCGTAAAAAGCAGCTGCGTTCCTGTACAGGGATCAAGTTAGCATGACTGTTTAGATACACCTTAAAATGAATACAAATCAGAGAATTAACCAAAGAGGGAGATTCACCCAGAATGTGGGCCGCATTGCCCTTTAGGCTGGAGAGACAAATGGCCCACCGTAAGGAGCTGAAACATTCAAAGCCATGAGCCAAAATGACTCCTTTTTCCTTTACATTGTTTTTCTCCGGTATTCGGTTGCAGCAATGAGAAAAGTTTAATGTAGAAAGCTTACCAAAGAAGCATCAAGAATAAGATCCCTGAGTCCACTGTTAATTCTCTAGGGTGCACTGTGTGTTTCTTTGTGCACTGGGGTCTCTCATTCAAGGAGTAGACTTTCTCAACTGAGTGAAAGTCTAATCTGGGAACAAGTTCTAGAAGAGACTTTTTTAGAAGAGAGATTCTAAAATGTCTCTCCCATAATTTTGCAGATTGGGATAGTGAGAAAAATGAGGGAACGTTAAAAGAGGAAAAAAAGAAAGAAAGAACAAGCGAGCATTTGCGTAGTGTCCAGGGGAACCAAGGTCTTGGCTTATCTCAGAAATAAAGGTATCCATCCATGGATCCACAAGAGCATCTTTCTTTGGAGTATTTTCCCCCAAGATGAACCCTGACTGGACTGCAAATGCAAAGGCGCCCTGACTAGAGGGCTTAGAGAACGTCTCCTGAGCTCCCACAGAATAGAGAGAACTACAGCCAGATCCGAAAGATGGAGAAAAGCCTACCAGGGGGAAGGAACTGGACAAATAACAGTCTTTTTTCAAGCTATGAGAGTCTGAAGTTTCCTCTCTGTAGGGTGCATATATTCTGGAAAAGCAAGAATGTTTACTCAGAGGAAAATAGTCATGAACTGTCAAGAGGGAACAATTGTGTTATCATAAGAAAAGAAATGCCTCCTCATGGGTCTCATAAAGAAGAATCAGTACCAGGAGAACCATCAGCACCAGCATTATCACCACCACCATCACCACCACAATCACCACAATCACCATCTTGGTCATTGCCATAACTAGCACAGGTACCATCCCTAGCAACTCCTCCATCCCCACTAATCCACCATCATGTGTATCCCCTCACCATTTCCAGCATTTATTCTATGGTCAGGCATTGCAATAAATGAACAGTCAGTATCTCATTTAATCATTACAAGTCTATGAAGGTAATAAGAGTAATTGTTTGAGAAATAAGAAAACCGAGGCTTAAAGATTGACTTTTCCAAAGTAACGCTGATGTTAAGGCGTGAGATCTGGCTCTAAGACTATCCCCTTAACACCCTCTGTCAAAAGCATGTCTTTCTAAATGGAGAGGCCCTGTCTTCCTAGGCTGGTGGCCTAAAGCAAGGGGAGAGTAACTTACTGTGCCTCCCAAAGCCCACTGGCCTGCGCTGACCTAAATGGAATGGATGATGTAGGCAAGAAGACTAAAAATGGCTGCATGGGATCTCTAGGGGCTTGGCTAATAAAGTGAGAGATTGCAGAGAAACAGGTGGGGGCCCTGTGTTTTCCGCCAGCTGAAGACTGTAATTTTGGAATCGAGAGGAGTGGACAGCTGGCTCAGCAAAAAAAAAAAAAAAAAAAAACCAACACCAAGGATAGGGAGTGCCTCTCCCAACCCTGCTTATGGCACCAGACCCACGGGCTCCCAGAGGGGTGTGCCCACCAGTGGACAAGACTGGAAGAAGGAAAAGGGAGGAGAAATCCCAGAAAACAGCATGCCAGTACAGTGGAAGACCAGCAGAGGAACGTGGTAAGAAAAGCCACAAATGAAGGGCATCCCAGAACCCTCGAAAGGAAGAAGCAGGGCTTCCCTACCAAGGAGAATTACTCAGGCTCCAGAGCAGAGATTTGGCAATACATGGGATGTGGGTGAAAAACACAAGAACGTGAAAGAGAACAATCACTTGTGCGAGGCCTGCGTTATAATGTTATTATAATAAAGTTATCCCGACCTGGTTGTAGGGAAGACATTGAGAAGAGTAACTGAGGCTGCCGATGACTCTTTTTTTTTTTAATTAATTAATTTATTTTTTATTTTTATATTTTATTTTATTTTATTTTACAATACCATTCAGTTCTACATATCAGCCATGGGTTCCCCTATTCTCCCCCCTCCCACACCCTCACCTTACCCCCAGCCTACCCTGCCGATGACTCTTGCCTGGGCCAGTTTCTCACTACTCACGCTACGCTCTCAGCCCAGCCTCCAGCCAGCCATTCCACGCCACCAGCTCCCAACTGTATGTAGCTCAGAGTGCCAAATTCATCTCACGTGTGTCCCTATCGCTTCAAGAAATGGTACTTTTACTGGAATGGAATGCCCATTTCTGCAAACAGCCAGCTACCAAGGAAGCCCTATGGAAGAGTCAGAGAGCCGTGTTAACGGCTAATATGATGCCTGCCACATGGAGTTCTCAAGTGAATGTGGATGACCACATCAAGTGAAATGTAAGGCATGAGGGATGAGAGAGAGAGACAGACCATGGTTGCCTTTAGTTATTTGAAGGAACTGTCATGAAGGAAATGAGAAGATTGTTAATGGATATATAGAATAGAAGTGTGACAGGGTCAGACCCTAGCTCCACAGAAGGGAGACATCCTTGACAATCATGCCTGTCCCAACGTGGCACAAACTAACTCAAGAAGGGCTGAGCCTTTGGCATGTGATAAAGGATAAAACAGGCACCACCTGTGTGGCTGGGAAACTTGGCCTAGTGCTCTGTGAACTTGGGGCCCCTCTGTAATTGTTAGGTCCTGTTGCGTGCCACAGACACGCAAGTGTCATATTTGTGACCTAGAAAGTGTGACCGGAGGCTGTCCGTCTATACACAGAGGAGACACCTGACCTACCAAAGCCATTGAATTTTGAAAAACAAAATAAAATTGCAGGTTTCAAAATTCAATGGCTTTGGTAGGTCAGGTGTCTCCTCTGTGTACTATTTTGTTTTTGTTAGGGTTGTACTGGGGGAGGGAGGGTGCTGGGTGCTACAGGGAGACTTACATACGGATTCCAGAAAAGTGAATGGGAAAGAGATAAATCTCCAAACTCCTTGTCCTCTAGCCTATCTGAAGGCTTAAAGCATTTTGCAGTTGGAGACCTTCCTGCCCCAGCTAATGCTCAGGGGTGTTAGAAAGGTACTCGGCAGCTAAGTGTTCGGTATTGTAGGAATTGACTCTGCAAATGGATCAAGTCCTAGATGCTTCCCACAGCCTTCAAAACACACCACCCACCCTTCCTAGACACACCATCTCCTCTTCCAGGACCAGATGAAGGACTGTCCAGCCAGGCTCCCCCAAGTCTATATGTGGCCTCTCCTCATATGTTCCAAAGTGTGTGTGTGTGTGTGTGTGTGTGTGTGTGTGTGTGTGTGTGTGTGTTATAATGCCAATAAGGAGGTTTGACCTCTGATAAACTTTGCCCTGGTGACCATTTTCCTCTTCTCAAGTGGACCATCTGATCAACAAGGCCTGAATTCCAAGCATTTCCCAAGGACCTTGGATGCTGGCTGCATTTCCTGCCCCTCCCCACCCCTCTCTACATCCACTGAACAATAGACAGACCAGACCACTGGGCTCCAACCAACTCTCTGTCCCAGCCATGGTTTCAGGGTGACAGTGACCGGGAGTGGAAAATCTGTTTCTGGTTTGGGACAGCCTTTTCGGACTCTGATCGTTTCATGCTGGGGAATTTACATGGTAAATTCCCTCCTTTTGCCTGAGCACGGTGAGATCCAGTCATTCGTGTTTTCTTCAGCAAATACCCTCTGAGTTCCCACTCTGTGCCTAGCACCAGGCGAGGCCAGAAAATAGACTTAGCACAGAACACAAGTGGCCTCTCACTGGTTACTCGTGTCCTGGTTGTGGTGAAATACTTGATAAGCAGCCATTTAATAAGGGAAGATTTCTTTTGGCGCATGGCTCAGAGAATATAGTTCATTATGTCAGGGGAGACATGGCAGCCGAGGCAGTGGCCACGCCCACACATCTCAGCAGACAGAATGGCAGAGAAAGAGAATGCAGGCATCGGATAGCTAGCTTTCTCCTTTTCTCTTTTTTTTTTTTTACCTAGTCCAGGATCCCAGCCCACAGGGTGGTGCCGGTCACACTCAGGGCAGCGTCTCCCTCCATCAATTCAAACTCTATGGAAATACCCTCGCATCTGAATGTGTGCCTCCATAGGGTTCTATACCCAGTCAGCTTGACGGAGCAGAGTAACCTTGCCTAAAGAGGAATGGAAAGATGCAGCCTGTCTCCAGAAACGGGGCTTCTCAAATGTTACCATGCAGAGATCGTGGTGAAGTTCCATGGTCTAGATGGGGGCTGCGATGGGGCAATATTCGAGCTCCGAGGTGGTGCAGATAGGTCAGGCACTGGGTGATGAACGGGAGAAAGCTTGGACAAATGGTGGCCATGGTGAGCAGTGAGGGGAGCCCGTTCCTTCCTCCTCACTCCACGGTCCTTTGTCCCCAGGTCGGAGCTCTGGCAACCTTTCCTCTTGCCTGGTAGTGTCTCTGGGTCCTGGCAGTACCAGGGTGGCCACCCGTGGGGGAAAAAAATGGCCTCCATGGATGGGTTCCCTTGGCATGGGATGACGGCAGGAAGTCAAAGGGACCCAAGATGTTCTGCTTCCTTTTGTCTTTTCAGACTGTGCTGGGTGCAAAGAGGAGATTAAGCACGGCCAGTCACTCCTGGCCCTGGACAAGCAGTGGCACGTCAGCTGTTTCAAATGCCAGACCTGCAGTGTCATCCTGACGGGGGAGTACATTAGCAAGTGAGTCTCTCGCCCTCTCTCCACCTGGGCTACCTGGGCCTCTACATCCTAGAAGGCCTGTCCCACTGTCCTCGCCCTTCATCATCACCCTTCATCACAGCCATTGGAAGCCACACTGGCCACACTGGCCACTCTCCCAGCCTCTTTCTACCTTCAGGCCTTCTTCCCATGTTGTTATCTCCCATGATGCACTGGTGGTCTTCCCCTGTGGCCGCTTCCCTTCTTTCACTATGCTTCCAACTCAGAGGTGGCTTCACGCTGTCTCTCCCCACCCCCATTCCTCCATGCCTACCCTCAGACTGCTCCGTTTCTTACACAGGCTACCAGCATTTATAATTATATATAATAACACGTATGTTTTAATAATGTGTATGTGTTAAATGGTTTGCCATTTACTGAGCTTTCACTATGTACAAAGAACTAACAAACAGCTTTGGATGGATTATGACATAAGACCTCCAATGGTCAGGCACGGCACACGCCTTTGATCCCAGTACTCAGCAGCAGAGACATGTGGATCTCTGTGAGTTCAAGGCCGGCCTAGTCTACATAGTGAGTTCCAGGACAGCCAGAGTTATAATAGAGAGACCATGTCTCCAAAATAAAAAACAACAAAACAAAACAAAAAACTTCTCGTGGTACAGATACTCATAGGAGTAAGCAGCTTGCGCGGTGACAGTTTTACCCTCTGTCCCTCCCCGGGCTGGGGCTTTGATTTAGATATTGCTGTATCCCTGGCATTTAACACAATGCCTGACTCGAAGTCAGTACAGTTATAGCATGGGTTTAACTGAGATAGGAGGAGATGGTAGATAAATAAAATTATCAGAGGAGAGGACTCAACCTCAGGGACTTGCACATGGAAGCTTTGGACAAGTTCTAGTGACCACACATGTATATATTCAGATCCCCAAAGGCAACTGTGAGCAACGCCCCTCAGCACTGGGACACTTTCCGATCCCAGATACTTGCCCTGCCCCATGACTGGCCCAAAGCCAGGAGACGGTGAACTTGTAGCGCTACAGTACACGGGGTGTTTGCTGTGGAGACACATTCAATAAGGGAGACAGGCTGTAGACAGGAGGAATCGGGACACCAGGGGTGGGTGGGGAAAAACTGTGAATTATGAGTATCCATCATGGATGACCAAAAGCCCAATGCAACACACTGAAAAGCAACAACTGGGTCGTTTGACTCAGACATGGGAAGGTCACAGGTGTATTAGCTCCCTAGAGATGTCGCCAAAAGAGTCTCTCTCCTCCCCTACTCCCTTCTTCTCTCTCCATCCTTCCCTCCCTCCTCTGCTTTTCTCTCTATTAGATTTATTCCCAGGCAGATGAAACAGCAAAGAAAACCACCAGTGGTGCCTGGGTCTTGATCATCGGTTCAGCAAGCCTAGCAAAAAGCGAGGCCTTTCTGCTGAGGCTGCCACACAAGACCGTGGCTGCCTCTGATTTGCTTCACCTGCCCATTCCTGCTCAAACACTAACCAGGAGGGCCCAACCCTAAGGCAGGCCTTGGTTGACGCTTAGAAAACTGACGTAGGAAAGGATGGCCTCCAAAGGACAAGTCCAGGAAGAGGAGGTAGCTGCCGGCCAAACATACCCACCTGTGCCCAAGGTGCAAAAAGAGGGCTATGGACAGTCAGAGAAAGGAAGGGTCCCTTCTAACTAGCTGCCAGTGGCATCTGGAGTCTGTGAGAGCCTTGTGGAAGGTTTGAGCTGAGCCTTGAAGGAGTGGGTAAGATTCAAAATAGAAAGTCAAGCTTGGAGGTAGAATCCTTGCCCATCCAGGGCAGAAGGGTGAGCATGGGTTAAACACTACCATCCTCTTTGGGAATGCAAGTGTGGACACAAGTGAAGCAGCATGCCAGGCTGCAGAGGTGAGCTGAAGTCAAGTCTCTGAAAGCCCTGGATGCCATGTCAGTAGGTGTTAGACATTCCTCTCGAAGCATGCTGGGTAAGGAATGTCTGTGGGACATTGCCAGCCAAGAGTCATTGGTCCCAAGTTAGAATTCTCTGGAGCAGTAAGGACTTGCACAGAACTCTGGAGCCCCAGCCTAGACTACCTCCCTCCCTGGGTGTCTGCAGTCTGGCTCTGGGCCACTCACCTGCTGCAGCAGAATGGTAGGAGTCATGAAGCTATTACAGATACTCAAGGCAGAAATCCTCCTGCCTGTGTGACCTTGGCCACAGACTCAACAGCTCTGCGTCTTACTTTGCTCATTGGTGAAAACAGGGCTAATAAGATGACTCCAGAGCTCTATGTTCCATATCTAATAAGGACACGGTAAATGTGTCCTTTCCCATCTGCCTCTGTTTATAATTGTGTCTATTTCCAGTTCCCTAAGGTGTCCCCAACCCAGGAATCCAAGTGAAGTTGTGTTAGCATCTTTCCCAAGAGGACATTTTTTTTTTCTTTGCGCAGTTACCCACACTTACATCCACAGAGTAAGAACTCGGTTAGAGGTCAGGGAAGTTGAAAGAGTCAGGGAGGTTTCCTGGGCTCACCGATGATGACGATGATGAGTGCTGTTTTAACTTCAGATAATGCTAACCACCTTGCTACCTCATAGAGCTCTGGGTGGAGATAGATAAATAGCATGCCTGCTCTTGAGGTCTATCTGTGTCCAAGCCCTGTCACCCTCCACCCAAAAGTGGGACAAGTCTCCTTGAGGACTCTCACAGCCACTGTGGTGGCAGTGAGCCAGGCACTGACTAAACCCTAGCGTACTGAGCCCATCTCCTTCAGCCCTCATGAAAATGTGGGGAGAAGCCAGACCACCTGGGTTTTGAGCCGCAAGTGTAAGCAGGTCCTGGGTGACCTGGGGAAGTTACTTACCTATTCACACTTGGGCTTGCTCATTCACACACTGGGAAATTAATAATACTGACTTCCCTGGGCTGCCATAAGCCGTAAATGAAGTGACCCACGCACATCACTATCAAAGCAAGAAATGTCAGCTATTAGCTGTAGAGAACAGGATAATGAGCCGTTAGCGGGGCTGCTGAGAGAACTCAGGGGATAGACACTTACCTCACGGGACTGTGCGGCACCTGAGTTCAATCCTAAGATTGATCCCTGGAACTAATGTAAAAGTGGAAAGAGAGAGCCAACTCCACAGTTACCCTGATATCCACGTGCCTACTATGGGATCACACACACACACACACACACACACACACACACACACACACACACACACACACGGCAATCTGACCTCTGTCCACTGAGCCCGAGTACTGGATAGACACAGCATATAAACAGTGCTCATGGGAGACTTCTTCTTAGGTGCTGGTCCATCAGCTCAGCCAAGTGGTTCTCTCAGTTATGGATAAAAATTTTTGGTTGAAGGAGGAACTCTTAAGGGTCTGTGTGAAACTGATCACATTCTTACACCCTGGAAAGGAAACCAAGACAGGCTAGAAGAAAAGGGGAGACATTTCCCTTATGCATTTTGAGAATGCTGTACCATGTACAAACATTATATTTTCTACAGGGAACAAAATGTGTGTTAAATTGTGTCTTAAATGATTTTTCAAAAGAGTCCTTTGAGAAAAGGGAAGTAGGTGGGTCTGGATAACTCATGGGGAAGGGGAAGGGAAAAAGAGAAGACATCCAAAGTGACAGCCCAGAACAGTGGTTCCATCAGTGCCTAGGGACCTCACCGGATGCAGATTCCCTGGATTCTCTTTACCTGTAGAGCTGAGAGGCAGTTTAATTTTGAAAAGCATTCCCAAGCTCCCAGTCTTGGCCAGTCATCACAGACCAGGTCCTGGCCAAGGACATCCTCCCCACTCTACTAACTTCCTCCCCCTATGTGAACTTCCTCTTGCAGGGATGGTGTTCCATACTGCGAGTCTGACTACCACTCCCAGTTTGGCATTAAATGTGAGACATGTGACCGGTACATCAGCGGCAGGGTCTTGGAGGTAAGTCTGAGTAACCACATATGAGCAGGATGGCCTGTGACTCCAAAAAAGTCATCACCGAAGAAGAGAAAGTCACCCCATGCCCTTTTTTCCATTGTTTCAACCTCCCAGAGTCAGCTTACTGCATGGCCCTGACCAGATAACCTTGCCAAGATCTGAGCATCCCCAAAATAGAATGTGGACAAAATAATTCTTGGTTCAAAAACCACTGTGCTGGGAAAATCAGCTGCTTCTTTGGGTTCAGACTCAGACAGATTTCTAAGGAGTAACAGTTAGGATTTTCCTCCTGGCTCTGCCTCAGGATGGAAGCCCTTTTTTTGCGTTTTAACTGTTTGGTAATGTGCTGATTTAAGATCCAGCTTTGTCTAGCAGCTTGCTCTCTAAGCCCTTCTCTGGCTGGTCCATCGCCATGGCAACAGCAGCTCTCCCCAGCCTCTGATGCGCAGCTCTCTCTGCCAGTGACAGACAACCTACAGCCCCTTGCTGAGTCCTTGGCCTTCCTAGCCTTTCCTTCCACACCCTGTGGGGCTGGATGCTACCTGTCCATACTTCGGGGCCATCTACTGTGAGGAGCTCGGTGTAAAGGAAAAATAATAGCCTAAGGATAGGGACAATTGAGTTGTGGCATATCTCTACTGCTAATTCATACTCCTATTTGTGGTGAGGATGTTTGCATCTGTAGGCCTCGGTTTTGCATCTGACAGTGGCTAAGGAATGGCAGGCTGGTTCAGCTACTGCAGGCAATATTAGTGCTGCCAGTTGCTTGTGGTTACCATGAGGACTAAGTTGAAAAAGATTCTACAGTCACATGTGGGCTCAGCAGGAGAGCATAGGAATCAGGACAGGCCTGTGTGAGGGGATGCGCTGAAGCAGAGCTCTAGGGATGATGAGGTCAGTGTATGAAAAGCAAGGGGGCAGAACAGGGAGAAAGGCCAGCATGGCTTTGAAAATTGAGTGTGGGAATGCAGGCTGTGTCACAGAAGGCCTATTTCATGGGACTTTGTGCATCTTGTTTAAGAGCTTGGGTTTTATAGTAAGTGTAGAGGGAAGCCCTCGGAGAACTTTAAAAAGGAGCAGCGTGATAAGATGGCATGTGTTTGAAAACTACGCTGGATATGATATGCAAAATTAACTGTAGGGAGTTGGAGAGCATCAGATAAACAAATGCAGGGACTTACTAAATGATTAAGCATCTCTAAGGACCAGTGAAGAGTGCCAGGCAGAGGAAAAGGAATACACACAGGAAAGGTGGCTGGGCCCAGGTTTCCAAGGGTGTCGGGCACAAGAATAAAGAGTCTACGTATGATTCACTGGGCACTGGGGAGTTGTGGGGAGACCGAGCAGGGCTGACCTGATTAGAGCTACACCACGGAGAAGATAGTGTGGTGTTCACTGGAGGAAACTAGAAGAGAAGCCATCAGGGAGCCACTGCGCACCAAGGGCATCCACCTTTGTCTCCAGCACCATGGAAGTTGGAATTCAACAGCTCAGCCACCGTGGGGCAACTTGAGAATTTGGGGACTGGGGAAGAAGAAGCCCAAGTTGTCCCAAAGTGTTGAGTCTGGGTGACAAGAAGCTCAGTACGGCATCTACGGAACTGAACGTGGAAGAGAAGCCAGGTGATCCAGGCAGAATCGTGGAGAGCGTTTGAGATGGGGTGTGATTGGAATGCCAGGAAGGTTTCAAGAGGACAGACAGGAACATAGGTCAAAGCCCAGAAGCAAAGCCTCGACCTGGAGAAGGCTAGCCCTCAGAAATGAATAATAGCACAATGAGAGTAGTCAGGTTTTCCGAGACAGAGGAGAGAGATTGGCAGACTGGGCTAGCACCAGCCTTGGGAAACGGTTGCCTGCGGGTGGTACAAAGAGGTGGGAGTTCTTCTAAGAGGAGAGACAATCAAGGATATAGGAGGAGGGTTGGGGAGGTGGCTCCGTTGGTAAAGTGTTTGCCTTTGAAACACGAGGACCTGAGTTTGATCCCCAGAACATGCACTAAAAAGTCAGGTGCAATGGTTCATACTTGGTAGTCCCAGTGCTGGGGAAGTAAGGATGGGCAGTTCCCTGGGGCTCACTGGTCAGCCAGCCAAGCCTTCGTGGCAAGTTTCAAGCCAGTGAGAGACGCTGTCTCCAAAGTCAAGGTGAAGGGGTTATGATGGCTCAGGTTAAGAGCACTGGCTGCTCTTCCGGAGGATCCAGGCTTAATTCCCAGCACCCATAATGCAGCTCACAACCATCTGTAACTCCAGTTCCAGGGGATCTGGTGTCTTCTTCTGGTCTCTGTGTGTACCAGGCATGAAAGTGATGCCCAGACATACATGAAGGCCAAGTAGTCATACACACAAAATAAAACTATTTTAAAAAATGGACAGCTTCTGAGGATTGATAGCTAAGACTCCCCTCTGGCCTTCTCAAGCATGTGCACACACATGAGCCTGCATACATATGTAGACCTGTTATGTGCATGTGCATACAGGATGTGATAGGAAAACTGAGGACAGTGTAAAAGATGGAGCTTCAGGAAACATGGCAGGTCAGTCGGAATGTTGGTCAGAATTAGAGAAGTTAAGGGAGAAGGGGGCTGGGAAAGGCTGGCACGAGTGGTGACAGTTTGCCTTAAATAGGAATTGCTGGCTGCTTTTGCATAAATGAGGAAGAAGCACCCAGCAAGTTGTAGAGCCGGTGGGGTGGAGGCCACTCAAGCTGGCTTTTCTTTCAAGAGAAGAACCTTGATGCACACTGGGCTGTGGCTGGCAAGGTTTTCTAGAGGCTGCTTTTTCTTAAGCAGAGCTATTGTTTCTCGCTGGGGCAGTCTCTCCCTTCCAGGCAGCTGTAACTGGGTTCCCGTTGACCCCATTTGTACCAACTCCTTCAGCCTGTTGGACTTGCTGACTTTTTCTTTTCTTTTGAGCTGGGAAAGACATTTAGCAATCAACTATCCCAGCCTCCTTGTTTTACAGATGAAAAAAGGGGATACCCAAGACAAATGGTGTGCCTTTCCAAAGGCAGAGACAGAGATGGAGTCTGGGACTCCAGCCTTCTGGATCCCACAGTGGTGCCTAAGGCTCTCAGATATTCAGGGGGTGGGAGAAAAAAATCAGGAATTTGAATTCTAATTTTACCACATCTAGCCAAGAAACCTTAAGCAAGTTAGTTTCCGGTCAGTCTTTGTCAATAGTGAAGACTGTCATTTCATTCCTAATGGATATGTTAAGCAGGACTTTGTTCAGTTGGAAGGCAGAAGCTACACTCAAATCATGGGGGCTGAAAAGGACATGTATCCATTTCCATAATAAGAGTGTAGGCGTCATTCTGGCTTTAAACACAGCTGGAGAATGGGACTGATTAAGATCACTTGAATCTCTGACCATCTTGGCTCTGCATTCTTTTGCATTGCCTTTATTCTGAAAAGGATTCTGCCTTGTGGTTGGGGTATTGGACACCAGTTGCTCAGGCTTATATCCTACCAGCCACATCCGTGGTGGATAACAAACTTTCATTCTTAATGGCTCAGCAAACATCTGGGGGCTCTCTGGATAACTTCAGGCCCATCCCTGAGCCCACTGTGCCCATAGAGTTGGAATCAGCTTATTGGTGGGACTAACACAATATAACCATATGGCCTGATGGCGGGTGGTCCAACTGAGCAAAGCTTAGTGCTATTTCTGGAAGATGGGAAAGGATGCTGGCTGGCTAGGCAGTAACTGCCCAGTACAGGGCTAGCACATTTCCAGTATACTGCAGACACTTAAAACTGTTTCTTATCTTCTCATCCCAACATTCCCGTTCTCTTCTGAGGCCATCTCATGACTCCTTCTTCCAGGTCAGAACTCACTATACTGAGTGTCAGCCAATCCTTCCTATGTCCTCAGCAAAAAGAACCACAGCCTGCTCTTGCTCCACATCACACCTTGGCCACCATTCTCGGGGCTCTCTACTATGGCCTCCTTTAGGGATACCAACTCTTTGCTACTTTTCTTCACTGCTTTCCTGACTTCAGCTTGGGAGTAAAATAGCTCACTGCATCTCTCTCCTTTGTTCCTTCATGCTGGGTAAAGTCTACCCTGGCAATCTCCCTTCTCTCCCATTGTTTTCTGAACTATCCAGGACCAAGGTTGCTGAGACAGGCATGATGTCTCTTTCGTCTGGGGCAGGGTGGTGGGGTGTGACATTTAAGAAGATGTGCTCTTCAGTATTGTGAAGCTACTGTTGCCATGATGGGGGGAAAAAATCAGGGCCAAAAAAAGGACCTATAATTGAAATGATGAGGATACACAGTAGGAAGAGGCTACTAATTAAGCTGATTATCCTTGTCATGGTACTAGAGGATCAGTCCCACGACTTCCTTGCTTGGGAAAATAGCAGGTTCTTTCTAAAGTTTGAGCACAGCTTACTCGGTTGACAACAAGGACATTTTCCCACTGGTGGGAGCCACATAAACAACCAAGAATGGAGAAGGGGGACATTGAGGATTGTTTTGCTTTTGTAAGAATCTGCCCTTTTCACATTCTTGCTAAGTTTTGAGATAAAAGAGTTTCTCCTGTTCCCAAGAACCCCACCCCTAAGATTGTTTGGAAGTAAGATTTCTTTACATAGTTGTGATTTTTCATGACCCCCCCAATAGTCACCCATTTACCTCATCCCTCCCCTAAAAATACCTGTCCTGACATGGAAAAAAAAATCATTCAAAACATGCTTCACCTCCCACCCCAGCCTCTGTACTACCCTTCCCATGTGTCAATTCTCTGTCACCGAAGGGCCCTTGCACATCAGGTCTTCTGGGACAGGATTCTAGCATCTAATGCAGAAGTGAGATGGGGGGGGGGGGTGAGGGGAGGAGCTGACGATGCTACCTATTTCCAGGGAGACCTTCAAACACAACTTTCTCAAAAACCATTTCTCCCCCCGCCCCCAAAAAAGATGTGTACTCATTTCTATTTTCAAATGAAATAACGGTAGGGAAGAAAAGTGGGAAAAAGGAATGGACTTCCCAAAGCCAGGTTAGAGTAGGCCAGGCTCAGGCTAAGAGATCCGGGTGCAGTCATCCAGCCTAGGTATTAGGAGCTCCCTAGCAGGTCCTGCTCTCACATAACATAGTTTATACACTGAGCCCGTTTAAAAAAAAACTATCCTTCTTAAGCTATTCTCATAAATTTTGCCGTGTTTGTAAACCTTGAACACCCAGCCTTACCTAATACTTTAATCTGTCTGTACGTTGACTCACTTAGCAGACAACTGCTACAAAGTAACAGGAAACACAGAGTCACTTGCCAATTGAAGACAACCCAAGAGGAGTCTCATTCTAGCCAAATTTTCTTGTTAGTGAAGACTCTAAGCCTCATGCTTGTTCTCATTCTTAGATGAGTGTGTTTTCAATAATGCTGCAGATGCATGGACTCGAAACTGGTGTATCTTCCTTGGTGAAGTCAGAATTCAAACAGGGTTGAAAAGGATCTCTCTTTCTCCTCTCCTCTCCTCTCCTCTCCTCTCCTCTCCTCTCCTCTCCTCTCCTCTCCTCTCCTCTCCTCTCCTCTCCTCTCCTCCTCTCCCCTTCCCTCTCCTCTTCTCTTCTCTTTCATTATCCTGGGACAATGTTATGAAATCTCAAGTTCATATACTAACACTTACAGTCACCTTCATTTTCACTAGTGTTAGGGCCCCACACACAGTTGGGAACAGGCTGGCAGTCCTCAAAACATTTCCTTTGGGCAATGAGGAGATGGGGAATGGTGACCTCTGATTGCCCTGCACATATCCAGGGAAATCCCCTGAGCTTCCACCAGGACCCATGAAGGAATCGCCAAGCTCTCTGGATGGACTCTCATATAGTTGTGGATGCCCCCTGGGAAGCCTCCTCACCAACAACAGGGCCATGGAGAGAGTCACCAACACCACCAGTGTACTCAGGAAGTATTCACCCACCAGCCCCTACTGGACAGTAGCCTCAGTTCTGATGTTCTGCTTCATATCCTGATTCCCACAGGCAGGAGGGAAACACTACCACCCCACCTGTGCCAGATGTGTACGCTGCCACCAGATGTTCACTGAAGGGGAGGAGATGTATCTCACAGGTAAGCAAATCTGACCCTCGGAGGCGTTCTGATAGGCTCATGGTTGGAAAGGAGATAACTCCGTTCCATTGCGGTGTTATTGTTGCGGTTGGCTCGTCTTCAAGATTGCAATTAATTCTCTCCTCTCTGGGTGGATGAGGAAAGTTGCCCGAGTGACTAATATGAACTGACATGTAATCTGCCTTCCATCCCCGTGTGCCTGCACCGGCTGCTGCACTGGCCTGCTTCCCTGGCAATGCTCTCAGCAAATTCCTCTGGCTCCACCTGGGGGTGGGAGGTTGAGCTGTACAAGGCCAAGGAGTCGGAGAACCTCAGGGGGGGATGCCCAGGCTACCGAGTCCACACGGTTTCTACCCGTTCTGTTCCATTCCATTGCAACTCCCCGCATCTCAGATCGTCATAGGAGGCCATTGCTCAGGGCTCCCAGGGTGGAAGCCACAGGTGGCTTCCCCTCCCAGAGTTAGCCCTTCTGTCCCAGGATTCCTGTCTCAGCCACCCAGTTATCTTCAGATTCCACTCATCCATCTGCCCTTTGTCCAGCCCCTCATCCCAGTACGTCACGGTGCTCTTGGCTCTGCTCTTCTGAAAGGCCTTTCAGGCCCCTCCCATCCCACTGATTGGATAAAAATCACTTCGGCTTCTCATCTGGGGCCTTCTCGCCAAGGCACCAAACCTTGTTTCTGGACTTGAACTACCTACACTGCCAAACCAACTTCATGTTAGCAATTACTTCTGGGGCCCCTAACGTCAAAGCCCTGTCTCATCACAACCCCACAGCCCAAGGCAGGAACTAGGGGTTACTCGATGATCACATGAACGACTGTCAGTCATGACAAATGATGTTAAGGGGAGGGTACGGTGGGAGGCGTGCCAGGCATGGTCCCCTACAGAAGGGCCAAGAGCGGAGCTCCTGGTGAGTGGCGGTTAACTGGTGTGCTCATTTCTCTTTATAGCCCTGTTACCGACACACTTGACAAGAGCAACTTCAAGAGAGAAAGATTTCATTTTGCTCAAAGGGCTTTCAGCCCACCGTGGCAAGGAAAGGGGTCATAGCAGTGGACCTTGTGATGTACGCTATTTCTATCGCGGTGAACGGGGAAGCAGGGAGCCAGAGAGGCCTGAACCAGGGTGCAGGCTAGAACTTTCAAAGGCCCGCTTGTAGTGAGTGATCTACTTCTGCCCGCCAGGCCCCACCTCTTAAAGGTGCCTCCGCCTCCCACGGTACCCAGCTGAGAAATGAGCATTCCCAGTTTGAGCCTATGGTAGACATTTGAGATTCAAAACATAACAGCTGATCCCTCGGTCTGTTCAGGCTGCAAACGAACTAACATAGATGGCGGCTCATAAATGATAGAAATGTATTCTTGCTGGTAGTTCTGGAGGCTGGCAAGTCCAAGATCAAGGTGCCTACAGGTTAACTGTCTTGGTGGTGGCATACTTTCACACCGATGCTACCTTCTTGCTGGATCCTGACATGGTGGGAGGGACAAGGTGGTCCCCTGAGGTCTATTTCATGAGGGTATTGATCTCAGCCATACACATTCTGCTCCCATGACGTGGTCATTTCCGCAAAGCCCCCTCCTCCTAACATTGTCACATGAGAGTGGTGGGTTCGGTGGGGCCAGTGTTAAGGCTGAGAGGCAAGGAGAAGGCCAACAACTCTTAGACAAGCCAGGGAAAACCAAGTCCAAGCAAAGTACAAGAGGCCGTGGGGACTCCGAAAGGAAGAGATTCAATTCTGAGTGATACTGAGACTGTCTAGGGTGTTGACCGAGGCACTCTGATTAGCCTTGCCGAGAAGGCTCACATGGGCTCTTGGTGAGGAGTAGGAATCCTTCAAGGTTCCCCCCAGAAAATAATCCTGAGTCCAGAGGCCAGTTGCAGGGAGTGGTCTTCTTTGGGATTTTGTCCTTACCACAGATGCTCAAGCTGTACTTTGCCCTCTGTCCCTACAGCAGAGTTTCTGAACCTCAACACTGTTGAGATCTAGGGCTAGGTAATTCTTCGGCGTAAGAATTGTCTTGTACATCTGGTCCCTGTCGCTCCCCATGAGCACCAGCATCCTCCACGATCCTGAGCAATTCCTGCATCAGGACCCTGTGTTACAAGTCTTAGCGAGCCAGCCACCGCTAGGATGTGAAGTTTACACTTGAACCTCTGCTGTGCAGTGTTCCTTTCAACTTCTCAGCCTCCTGGGGTTGAACCTGCTCTCGCACCCACGTTCCCATCCATGCACTGCTTAGCAATCAGCATCTTCACCTTCCTGCTCAAATTCCAAATCCTCACCTTTCCCCTTGGCTACCTGGGCCTAGACTGCTTCCGACTGAGTCCTGGAACTATTGCTTACTAACTTGTTTACCTTCGACAAACCCCTTAACTCTCTGGGCCTTGATTGTCTGTCTAACCTGCATGATAGACTTCAAGCTGCCCCTGTAAGATACAAGTGTCGTCAATTTCGGATCAAAGAAAGCCCTCTCTTCGTTCACTTCTATATCTACTGAGGCCTCGCATGGGTCCAGTAGTGTTCTAACAGCTGGAGAGGCAGGAAGGAGCAGCAGAGACAAAGGCCCTGCCCTCAGGGAGTTCCCAGCCATGAGTTAGGAACTCTGACGACCCAACTTCCCACAGATGCTGAGGGAGTTAAGCAATGAAGTCAAGCCAAGAGCTCGGTGATTGTGAGAGAAAATGTACCATAGAACTCAGGGCAGAAATGCCTCCAGGAGGTGGGAGATATTCTTGGTAATGAAGAAGAGCTGTCGCCTTCTCATTAATTATCCCCATCCCTACCCTTCTGGCTCCTAGGAGAGTGGGAGTAATTGCAGAGTACAGAGGACCTGCCTCAAGGGATGCTGAGTGATCTGGAATGAGGGGGCTTGGGCCATGGGTGCTAGAGTCATAAATGATTCTGGTTATGGGTGGCATGTGTGGGTGGCAGGCAGCAGGAGTTTCAGTTACCGCTGGGAGCTGAGCCTAGAATACCCTCGCAGAGTAATCGCACCAGGACCCAAGAAATGGCAGTACAGGGGTGGGATGAGCCCGCAGAGAGCTGGGAGTCCTGAGTTCAAGTGTCAGCTCTTCCACTAATGGGTTGTGATCTCGAGGAGTGACTCCCTCTCTGGGTCTCTCCCTTCCCTTGTCAAGCGAGGCTGGTATCAATCTCTCATTGATCCAGTCCAGTGAAGGTCACACGACTCCAGGCTCTCTATTGCATGCCAAGCACTCTGCTTGGAGATGAGCAAGGCAGGCATGCTCGGTGCCCTGCTGGAGTTTCCTGTCAGAAAGGAGAGACTGGCATTAATCAAACAGAAGCAACAATACCAATAACGAAGGGGGGAAAGTGCTCTGAGGAGAAAGTTTGGGGGCTTTGGGGGCAATGGGAATGTATCAGAAGGCTAAGAAGCCGGGGGGGGGGGGGGGGCGCCTCTGAAGAAAGGACATTTCACGCCAGGATCCTGAGCATGAGTAACGGGGAGAGGTGATGAAGAGGAGAGGAACGTGGTGGAGGCAGTGTGGATAGCAGGCCCAAAGTCTCCAGGTGGAAGGAAGCATCCCACGGAGGGAAAACTGAGGCAGCCCATATACATGGTGCAAAAAGGACAGACGAACACACCTCAGGAACACTGGGGGACAGAAGGAACTGGAAGGTGCTGAGAGCCCTTGCAGCAAGGTGTGGAGGTGAAGCGGGCCAGAGACAAAGACCATTAGGGCCCACGGTTATGGACCCAGCCTCAGGGTTGTGTAGCAGGACAGGCCGGTTCTGGTAGATGACCCCTGGTATATCTTTGGTTCGCGACTTTGTGTTTTGCTCACGGTGCCATGGCTTTCTGATGGGCTCTACTTGGGAGATGTCTGTCCGGGGAACTTCTGAGGTCCCCGGGAGACTGCGGCCAGTTTCTTTTTCTTTAAGTTCTGTTGCCCATTCTGTCTTTCAGCTGTTTCCATAAAGAGGCCAGACTTCTAATCTGTTTGTTATCCAAACCCTTCATTTGGGCTTCCCCCTAGGAAATTAGGTCACTGGTTTTAGTGCAGCAGAATAAAGCTGAAGTACTTCAAGTTCAGAGCAGAACTGAAAGTCACAAAGGCCAAAGTCGCTGCAGACTTGGGCTTCGTGCTGGACTCTAAATGTTGTACACGCCCTCTCCTCCTAAATATGCCTCCGTCCAAGAAAACGGAGTGTAGTCTGTATCCAGCCTTCCAGCTGCACCACGGGCCACTCCCCTCCCCATTGCATGGATCTGAGGCAGTGAACACTGGGCTGCACAAGGTCAGCTCTTACCATTTGCCTAGTCGATGAATTCGGTTTGAAATCCTGGGACAGACCCTACACTGCTAACGAAAGTGCTGGAGTGAAGTATGAGTCCCGCCAGGGTTAAACTCGAGAAACAGTGGTTATCACGGGTCTACCCACCGCTTCAGCATGCGTGCCGTCCAGTACAGTACTGAGTCTTCAGGGCTCTGCCCCATTCTGTCTATTGAAGTGGAGGCGTCACTAGCAAGCTGTGGAAAGGGAGAGTTTGGAGACAACCGGAAGGTGTTCTGATCTGTTCTAACCGGGTGATCTAAAAACATTTACATTGTCATTTCCCGGAAGGACTCGGGATTAGGGAATTTACAACACTTGATTAGTGTGTCTACTAGGGTTTCCTCAAAGCATTTTGCTTTACCTGTTACAAAAGTGTGTGTGTGTATGTGTGTGTGTGTGTGTGTGCATTAGAAAACAGCCCCCAGTGACCTTCCTCAGACAGTATACAGCTTTGTTTGTTGTTTGTTTTGTCAGTGGAAGGAGAGGCAACTGAGCAACACTGTATGTGAAGCTCAAAGGACAGCTTTCAGGAACTGGTTCTCTCCTTGTTGAGGCAGGGCCTCTTTTCTATGAACTTCGATGTATACTCCAGGTTAGCAGGGCCATAAACATCTAGGTGATTCTCCTGTCTCTGCTTCCCATTCCACCTTAGGAGTCTTGGGATTGCAGATGTGTGCCCTGAGTGCATCCAACTGTTTTTTTAATGGGGATTCCAGGTAACGAAGTCAGGCTGTTGGGTTTGTGGGCACTTTTTCCTGCTCTGCCATCTCCCTCGCCCCCACATTGGGTTTCGAGTCGGGGGCTGTCTCTCACGGGCCTAGAACCGGCCAAGTAAGGGAAGGTGCCAGGCCATCGAGTTCCAGGAATCAGCCTTTTGCCCCATCCCCTCCGGCACTGGGATTACAAGTGTAAGCCACCGTGCCTGGATTTTCCACATGGGTTCTGGGGATCGAACTCAGGTCCTGTTAACACAGCAAGCGCTTTACCAGCTGAGGCGTCTCCCCAGATCCTCTCTTACCAAACTCTTACCTGGAGGTTCACAGCAGGCTTTCTGAACACTGTGCACCTCCTGAAATTGCTTGCCAGATTTCACATGCAGACGTTCCTCTAGAAAGAAGGTCTGTTGTGTCTTTCACCGGATTTTGAGCAAAGCCATGACCCAAAAATAAAGCGAAGAGCCTCCGTTCTGTGTTTAACGCAAACCCCACAGATCCCGGGGCTGCCGTGGAGGGTTTACGTCAAGCCTTCTCTGTAGAGCCGAGGCTATTTCAGACCACATTCTTTTTAGTTCAGATGATACAAGGACCTGGTAGTGGGAGGCACGTCCTGGCAGAGCAGGAGGTGCTACTGATGTTCAGCAAAGGCCTCCTTTTCCTGACAGGTCACTACGACAGGTGCACCAGGCCGGTAGCTGTCCCACTGAGGGCCTGCAGTTGTCGCAGAGGATGGCATACCAGCCCACATTCTTGATCTTCCAATCCTCTGCAGCCACACTTGCTGAGGCACAGTTGCCAAAGGGGTTGCTACCGTTTCCGCACATCAAGGTTATTATTCCTTTCAGTTGGATCTCTCTAGTGACAGTTCAGGTTGTAGGAGTTGTGCTTAAAAACTTTCAAAAGTATGTTTCCCCAATCCTGCTATATAATTTTAGATTTTCCAAACATCTTATTCTTTTACCAAATTGCTATTTCCTTAAGTCTGCCTGTACTAAGCACATTTCATTTTAAATAGAGTGTATTTTAATTTTTGATGAGCTGCCTCTTTTTTTTTTTTTTCTCTTCAAGCTTTTAAGGGTTACCTAACATCTTGAATCACAGAAAACAGTGATACAGATACAGTGTTGTATCTGAGGCTTGTATGTCCAAAGTCTGTTTCCAGCTTATTCGGATCAGGTCACCACAAACTCAAAGTGATGTGGCCATTTTCTCACCAGTTACATGTCACATCTGCTTCACGGCCAATTTGTTCATGTTGGTCAAAATTAGGTCCAGAGCAGCAATTTCTCCAGTTGCTTCCTCTGTGTTCTAAGAAACAAAATTGCCTTCAGGGCAAGTCAGGAATGTGTCAGATACTCAAGTCTGAGTTTAAGGAGAGGTTTTATTAGTCTGGACTTTTCAGGTGGCAGAAACTCAACTCCAGCCACTGTGGGCAGAAGGGGAGTGATTGATAGGCTGACAAGACCAAGAAGCATCTAGAAGCAGCCTTGTTGAGGGACCCCTGAATGTCCCCAAGCCTGTCTCCTCTCTCCATCTTTTTGCAATGGCCTCATACTCTCCTGCTCTGGGCATGGAGCCATGTGGTGGGAAGGAGGATGTAGCCAGCCTCTAGCCAGCAGCTGTGCAGAGAGGTGCTGTTCCCATCTGAGGAGTCCCAGAGAGGTTCTGATGACCTCACGTGGGCAAATGCCAGGCCCATGTCAGGCTGGAAAGATAAAGGTGAACAGACGGCTAAGACGCCCAAGCTCCTGGGACCTCGGCTTCACCACCACCCAGATCTGCTGTGTGGAGTAACTACAGGGTGTGGGCTCGGTGCACAGCCAGGTACTGCTGGCTCTGCCAGTCGGAGCTCATGACGAACCCCTCGGGGTGGCTGTGCCCTAGGGTGCCACACATTCATCAGTGCCGGGTTGTGTCAATATTACCATCGTGACGTTAAGAGCACGCTGAGGAAGCCAGGAGATAACTCGGTGGATGAGAGCACTTGCTATGCAGGCCTGAGGACCTGGGTTGGAATCCCCAGCACCCGTGCCAAAAGCCAGACAGGTGCATGTGTCTGTAACCCCAGCATAAGGGAGTGAAGACAGGCAGATCCCTGGAGCTCACTGCCACCCTAGCTGAAACGGTGAGAGATGCTGTCTGTCTCAAGGGAATAAGGCAGAGAAGATAGAAGATATTCAGTGTCCTCTTCTGGCTTCTACATGTGCATGCATGGGTATGTATACCCACACACTCACATGCACCTGCCCCAACACACACACCCCACACACATACCCACAAAAAAAAGGGGGGAAAAGAAAGGAGGCAAAGAACGCTTAAAAGGCTGAGACAGGCAAATCATGAATTCAAGGCTACCTTGGGCTAAATAGCAAGATCTTGTCTAAAAAAAAATTGAAATAAATTAAAAAAAAAAAAAGACAGACACAAAGGAAAGCTTAAATTGGGCTCTGCATATTTTCTCAGTGCTAACTACCTTTATATTATCATTATTGTTTTTATTTAGATACTGATGTTGTCAAGGGGCCCTTGAGTATGCAGCCTGAGGCCAGGCCCAGGCACACTCTAAATGTGTTATAATAATGTTGGGGAGAGGAGAGGAGTTAGCTCATTGGCTAAGAGAACTTCCTGTGCAAGCATCTAAATTTGAATCCCCAGCATCCACATTAAAAGCTGGGCATGGCCGGGCGTTGGTGGCGCACGCCTTTAGTCCCAGCACTCGGGAGGCAGAGCCAGGCAGATCTCTGTGAGTTCGAGGCCAGCCTGGGCTACCAAGTGAGCTCCAGGAAAGGCGCAAAGCTACACAGAGAAACCCTGTCTCGAGAAAAAATAAATAAAAAAAAAAATAAAAGCTGGGCATGGTTGGGGAACAGAACTCAAGAGCTTGCTGGTCAGCCAACCTCACTTACTCAGTGAGCTTCTCGTTCGGTGAGAGATCCTGTCTCAAAGGAGTGAGGCAGAGAGTGACACAGGAAGATACCTAACATCCTTATCTGACACAGGAAGATACCTAACATCCTTATCTGACACAGGAAGATACCTAACATCCTTATCTGGCCCCTGCGTGGACCCATGCACACACACATACTCACATGCATGCCCCACATACCATACACACACACACACACACACACACACACACACACACACACACACACTAGTAATAATAATAATAATAATAATAATAATAATAGTAATAGTAATAGTAATAGGGGCTAGAGAGATGGCTCAGTGGTTAGCAGCACTTGTTGTCCTTACAGATGATTTGATTCCCAGCTCCCACATGGTGGCTCACAACCATCTGTAATTCCATTTTCAAGGGACCCAATGCCCTCTTTTGGCCTTCATATGTAGCATGCATACACATGGAACACATATGTACATGCATGCAAAGTACTCATGCACATAAAAAAATAATAATAAATATTTTTTTGCCCTGTCTATACTATGTACCCCTTGGACACACCTCATGCTCAAGGTCTCCTCCTCACAGGCTTCTCATAGCATCAATAAAGTCTCACAAGAAAAATAATAATAATAATGGAAAATGTGAATACCAATTGCTTGGCATATCCTAAGCATTCAGATCGTTCTCATTACTGTCCACGTCCCCTGAATTACTGGACCCTCAGTCCTGCTTTGTTCTTTGTCCCTTCCTGCTTGATGCCGTCCATGGTAACCAGCATTGTGGTTGCCAGACATTTTTCTCCCTCTGCCTCTTGGTAGAGCAAGCCTCAAGACTGCTTCCTCGTGCCAAGAGGGTGCAGGGGCAGCCACACCAGGCTTCTGTTCAGAAACGTCACCTGTGTAGCCAGACATTTGTCTCTGTGTCCTTCTACTTGTTTTGGGGGAGACAGAAGCAGACATATACTCACCCCGGATAGGGAACTGAAGACAGACTCAAGTATGGATACCACAAAAGTATAAGTTGCTGAACCAATGAGCTTTATTGGGGTTACTTACAGGAGTGTGGGTGAGCGGTTACTCACAGTAGCAGAAATGACTCGAAGATGGCTGCATCACCAAAAGCCACCCCAGCATGAGTGACAGCTCAGAAAAGCTGGGACCCTGGAGCATACTGCACAGCCTACAGGCAGCTCAGCTGGTTGAAGAGTGTGTCTTCCCAGTGGCTCTGTTGGCCTGAGCCTCTTCCAGGGAACTTGGCTTGTCTATGAGTATCTTCCAGCAGCCCTTGCTGATTATATAAGCTTGGGGAGAGAGAAACGTGTTAAGTCTGATCAGTTTTAGGGACTTCCTGGAGCCATGGAGGTTTTGCTTCCCGTCATTAAGAGCTTGCCTCCAAAAATGGACTGTTTTCACAACACCCTGCAGCCAGCCTCTCAGCTGCTGTCCTCTGGCTTACCCAGGCCTTGCTCCTGAGAGTCAAGGAGTAAACCTTCTCCTCCAGTCTCTCTCTAAGTCCTTTCAGCTTACCCAAACTAATTAGCCCCTAGTACATGATGTTTGCATGGGAGACAGGAGATAATATTAACAACAAAAATTTATGCATAATGCCTACTATAAACAGGTATCATTCCAGTGTTTTCTCTCTCTCTCTCTCTCTCTCTCTCTCTCTCTCTCTCTCTCTCTCTCTCTCTCTCTCTCTCTCTGTATGTGTATGTGTTCATTAATCCTCATAACAAACCTACAAGGTTGACATTATCAATCCCCACTCTGTAGATGGGAAAGAAAGGCACAGAGCAGGACTGAGTTGCTCTGGACAGTGCAACCAGCGAAACCACAAGCAGCATAACCAGGCCTCAAGCCTCATGGGATATCGCATTAGATAATGCATCCAGTGCCCGATGCCTGGGGAAGACCCCTGACATCCAGGATGATGGCAGTGGTGATAGTGTTGTACACTAAAGCCCAGGGAAGAGCTTGCTCATCCCCGTCCACAGACTCTGCACCCTCGGGGGAAGAGAAACAGTGAAGTGCCCTATAGTCTGCAGAAGTAGTCCACCTCCTCTGGGTTATGGGGCAGGGGTTTTCCTTTCTCTTGAGATAAAAATTCACATAACATCTAAGCAACCATTTTAAAATATGTACTTAGGAAGATTTTAGTCCATTCACAATGCTGTACAGCCGTCATCTGTGTGTCTCTATCTCACCCCAAAAGAAATCCCCTGTGAGCAGTTGTCTACTCGCTCACACCTACTACAAGCGTCTGGTATCCACTAATGTGCTTTGTGTCTACAGACTCCCCTCTACAGTGTATTCTGCATGTGGGTATGTGCACATGAGTATGAATGTCAGAGAAGGCCAGCTGATCTCCTGAAGCTGGAGTTAGGGTGATGAACTGCCTGTGTGTGCTCTAGGAACCAAATTCGGGTCCTCCGGTAGAGCAGCAAGTGCTCTTAGCCACAGAGCCGACTCTCTGGCCCTGGATAAGGGTTGTTATTAACGGAGCAACTCCAAGGTCATTGCTGGGTCAGGTCACAGAGGCAGTGCTGCTGCCATGGAGGCAGAGTGCCGAGCAACCTCGCCCTGCTGTGGTCATGAGCAATCGGGAGAAGAAACCTGTCGAGGCAGAATTCCCTGCAGAATCAGAAACCTGAAACTCAGCCACCTTCATCACCAAGTGAGAAGGGCTGTGAGTTAGATACTGGGAGGATTATGGCAACCCACAGAGTCTAAAAACATTCCGATTCGAAAATGTTGACACAGTGCTGACCCAGAACTTCGGACTCGCTGGGCATTTGGCAAGACAACCACACCAGATCCAGCTCTGACATTTTCAAAGGGGCGCTGGCAGAATGAATGTCAAGGTCCAGCAGAGAGGAGGGTGGGATCCTAGCATCCTGTCAGCCCCAGATGTTGCAGGTCTGGGGCGTGGCTTACCTAGTCCTGCTGGTTCTGCTGAGCATCGAAGCAGGCCTGATATTTGCTGGATTTGGGTTTCTATCTCAAGTCAGCTGATTGTCCTAGAACCTTCACAATAGGTTTCAACCACAGAACCTGGGACTGTGGGTGACAGTCTCTGAGAGTAAGAAAGAGTGACTTGTTGCGTCAGGAGTCTAAACAAAACATGTCCCATTCTTGTAAGATGTTAGAGTTCTGTCTTGGACCACTAGTTTCCTTGTCCCATAGCATTCTTAAAAATTAACTTGGAGTGCTGTGTTGTATTTAACCATCTGGCTCTCATCTTTAGAGCCGTCAAGTCACCTGGAGAGCTGTCGGGTCTGTTTCTCAGCCCCACCTCCAAGAAATTGGTATCAGAGGCTCAGCATGGGGACCTAAGAATCTACACCAGGTTATGAGAATAGTTCTCCACACAGGTCATCCCTTCAACAACCACTACCTAGTGAATGCTCTTCTACTCAGTCTAGAATTGTAGCTGTCAAAATCAGAGGCTGGCTTCCTCTGTTTTCCCAAATCTCTAGCTTAGAGAATCCAGCTGGCCTAACATCAAATATCTTGCTTCTTTTTGAAAGCTTTATTATTATTGTTGTTGTGTTCGTTTATCTGTGTGTGTGTGTGTGTGTGTGTGTGTGTGTGTGTGTGTGTGTGTGTGTGTGAACTATCCACAATGCACATGTAGTCAGAGGACAAGTTGTCGGAGCTGGTTCTCTCTTACCACATAAGTCCTGAGGATCAGACTCAGGTCAACGGGTTTGGTGGCAATTATCTTTACAGGCTGAATCATCTCATCAGCCCATGCTTCTCTAGTCATTTACTCAGCAAGTATTTGTTGAGACTCTTTGGTCCTTGTAGACACATAGATAGGAATCTCTCTTCATAGAATTTGCATTCTCATAGGGAACATTGGACAGGTCAAATGCTTATTTTATGAATATAGAAAAAAAACTATTAATGTAGAAACAAGATCTTCGAGGAGTGAGATGGCTGTTTGAAAATCTGTCAGTGTGATTGACAATATGATGAGTCCCTTACTCAATATTGATGCTGAGCACATTCCTATCTGGTGTATATTTGAAAATTTGTGGAGGACGGGAGCTCATTAGCAAATGAGCAAGAACATTCAATTCATGAAAGTTGGTTTTCCTTCCCTGGAATGTTCGCCCTAAGTTCTTATTGCAAATCTAATGAAAGCCTCCTCGCTCAGAGACCACTGAAATGCACACAGACATGGTTCAGCCTCCCGTTCCACCTTCTCTCCCAGGGTGAAGATGCTGTCTTAGGGACTAATTTCTATTGCCTTCCCTTCTCTGATTGCCACCCTTCTCAGGGTGCCTTTCACACTATAACTGTGAAAATACCAAGGTAGGATCCAACCAGTCATTTACATGGGCCAATCACTGTGTTGGGGGCAAAAAAAAGATAATCATGTTCTTCCCACGTGTCTTAGTTAGGGTTGCTATTGCTGTGGTGAAACACCTTGACCAAAAGCAACTTGGGGAGGAAAGGGTTTATTTCACTCACAGTAAAACAGTTCGCGCCATAAAACAGTTCATCATCAAAAGCATTGAGGGCAGGAACTCAAACAGGGTAGGGTGGAGCCAGGAGCTGATGAGGGGTGCTTCTTACTGGCTTGCTCAACCTGCTTATAGAACCCAGGACCACTAGCCCAGGGATGGCACCACCCACAAAGGGTTGGGCTTTCTCTCACATCAATCACCAATCAAGAAAATGCCCTATAGGATTCCACTCACAGCCTGATCCCATGGAGACATTTTCTCAACTGAGGTTCCCTCTTCCCAAATGACTCCAGCCTGTGTCAAATTGACCCCAAACTAGCCTGCACACTAGGTGTTGAGGCCATGCTATTGATCTGATAACCAGGGATATAAATGCTCAGGAGACCATAATTTCATACATGTCTTCATGGGGGGAAAAAATCACTTTTTCTTATGTTTATCTGAGTTTATTGCTAGCTACCAGCAATCCCCACCCCCCTTTTTATTACTTGCTTTTCTATATATGATATTCTGGCAACTCTGGCAACTTTTTCATTTTTAATTACATCTTCCTCCTGTCTTTTGAGTCTTCCTCTTCCCTCTCAGTTCGTAGATAAACATGCTTTCTTGTATGCAGAGTAAAGCCAACAACCATGTGTGGCTCAGTTTTATTTCCAATCAGATAAGTCAATGTTGTGGAGTAAGAGAGACAGTTTAGTCTGAACCCACACATTCCTGTCATCCCCCCCTCAGCCTGGACTTCAGCCTGATTCACCTTTCCCATTGGTCTTCCACTCAATTGCATGACCTCATCAGACCTTCATGTCTACCTCAAGCGTTTCCTACAGTGACCTGGAACATGTGTTTCCTGCCATAGCCATGGTGGTAAACAACTCCTGGCGGACTCAGGAGCGACTCAGAGAGGAACCGGAAATGTCCTCTGTAATTTAAACTCCCAGAAGGAAAGCTCACAACCCACAGCTTGCTTGAGAGCAGACACACCCTGTGATCACTGGCTCCGAGCCTCAGACCCAGAGTCCCTCTACTGGACTCTAATAACCATTGCATTTTACTTTAGACAGAACTAAACTCCTCTTGAATAATTAAAAACATCTGAGAATACCAACGATAAGAAATGGGGGGGGGGGTTCTTGTCCCACAAAAAATAAAACCAGCCCTAGAATAAGAATTTTGGAAATGAAAATAATCTCTAAGACCACGTGTTACCTTAGTGTTTATTCAGATGAAGAGACTGGACCCAGAGAGGGGGGCTGTATTAGGGGCTGAGTAGAGAAGAGACCTTTGGACTCCAGATGTGGAGCTGATTCTCTCTCCTCTCCTGCAGGTCCGGTTATCTGATTCACGCCACACCCCTGTGCTCTCACTGATATTTCAGTCTTAGGGGCTCCAGGCAACAGCCTGGAAAGCATAACCTAGAAACGAAGTCAGACAAACAAATGCCATCTGGGTGCTCAGGAATGGAGCCATTTGCTGGCCCCTTTCCTTTTCGAGCTGGGTACCAGAGGGGTGGCTCCAGGGGGGGATAATATGTTCCTATTTTTTTCCCTTCTAATCCAGGACACCTGTCCCTTCTTTGGGGAATGCGCAACATTCGAGGCTTTGCAGCATGTGACCAGCCACCTGTTGTTCATGCCTTTCCAAATTGGCCTCTTAGGTCTGGAGCCAGCCAACTGGACTCCCACCCGTTATAAAACATGAGTATTAGCAACATGCGTGTACTAAGTTTGACAGGGCTGGAGTCTCTGGGGAATTATCAGGTCAAGACCATGCTCCCCAGCAGAATATACATCATGGCACCTCCTCCCCTTAAATGCAATAGCTCTGATAAAGTCCTAATTCTCTCTTAAGTCTTTGAAGAGAAAAGAAAGCTGAGGTTAACCATGGCTGGTCATCTTCTTTCACCCCCACTGCCCTTCATCCATTCAACAAATATTTACTGGCCACCTGCTGTGTGTCACTCACTAGTAGCCGTCTGGTCATCTTTTCACCCTACAAACCCATGGACTTCCATGAAAGGCAAACCCTATACAGATGCTGTGGGAGGCAGACCCATGGATAAAGCTCAGTCCTTTCAGCGGAAGGTGCTGTTGAGATACTCAGGGTGGCAAATTCATGCGCTAATATGACATAAGACTGTCTGTGCCAAGAGACCTCAGAGAACTATGGAGCCCAGAGGAGGGAAAAGTCACCTCCAGCCGGCAGGTAAGAAAGTTCACAAGGATGCCATGTGAACTGCAAGAAATGAGTAGGATGTAGACACCCTGGAAATGCATATGTGTAGTCAGATTGGCGTACCAGTGGCTCTCCAAGACAACGGGGCGCTGAGGAAGCCGTGAGACACAAAGAAGTCCTCCTGACTGGCGTGTGTGCAGAGTATACATGCTGTCACACTGAGATGAAGTAGGGATTCTGGTCACTTTGAGAGGTCTGAGTCTTTGTCATTTTCCTGGCCCCTTAGGTTCTGAGGTTTGGCACCCAATCTGCAAGCAGGCAGCCAGGGCAGAGAAGAAGCTCAAGGTAAGAGGCGTGGTCCTCCATGCTGCGTTCCGCCACAGGTTGGGAAAGCTCCGCCTCAGTGCAGAGCATACCAGCTCCCAAATGTGTGTCCATGTCTGCGGGCTCCCTAATGAGGAGAGTTGCTTCTTGGGGCTTGGGGTGCAGTAAGATCTTGTATATGAGAGAATCTTGAAAACAATAAAGGACTTGATGCATGGGAAATTTTTAAGTGTGTCTAGGGTGGGCGAGATTATAACCGTACCAATGCTGGCCAAGATGGCAGCCAATCTGAGGCACTTATTGCCATGCATTTTTTTCCCCTAGCCTAGGGTTATTTATTAATAATTATAGTTACTATCATCTCAGTAATTGACAGTTTGCAGAATGTCTTCTTAGCTCTGCTCTGGCTGGATTCCTCTAACCCCCTGTGGCAGATGGGGCAAGAAATTGTATCTCTCTGCTTTGCCTGTGAGGAAAATTGAGTCTATAGAGAGTGATTTGACAGCAATGATGCAACCAGGCATCCGATGCAGAGTGTTGTCCCCAGGCTCACAGCAGACCAGCTGAGACCCTGGTCCCTCAGAATTGCTTCGCTCTGACAAGCCAGAAAGGCCTGTGAATCTGGGTCCCTGATAGTAAAAGAGGCAGGGGGCGGGGGGCGGGGGGGGGGGGGGGGGGGCGCGGCGCGGGTACCGAGGCTGCAGGGAGAGCTTGAGTTCCTGGCCTCTTTATGCTGCACAGAGGCTCCTAAGATGTGTGTTAGGGGTGGGGGAGCAATATTTGAGCTCTCACATGCCTTTATATTCTCGTCCCTGCTGGCAACTTGACCCCTTAAGAGTCTCTTACGTTACTTGCTAGAATCCTCTCAACAACAAAAAAAAAAAAAAAAAAAAAAAAAAAAAAAAAAAACCCACAGGTGCACAATTTCTGATCAGCTAATTAACCCTTCCCCTTTGCTCTTTCACCCATTTAATGAGAGAACTGGTCCTGTTGATATGTGATTTCTTCGGATCATATGTGAATCCCTGGCCCTGTACTTTCTAAGGCTTGCCCCATTTAAAGTACAAGAAGACCCAGCTCTTATTCTTCTCAATTTCCTCTCCGGAGAATTTCCCAAACTTGAGTTCTTCTTTAAAACCCTGACATTTTTTGCTACGTCTGTGTGCCACCTCTTTATATCAGTACCCATTCCTTTTTTTTTTCCTTTAAAGCAACTCAACTCCTTTTCATTTAGCTGAACTTATTTTAAAATGAAGCTTGAAGTTGCCATGCACGAAGGAGTAACACTGGCTGGAAACAAAATCAATTCAATGATAATGAAATAGATATTGAAAATAAGTCTTAAAAATGCTCGCTAGTGTTGCTGGCACACTCTTTAATTCAAAGGGGGAAATTAAGTGTTGTTGGGACAGCTGTCGAAATGTGTTAGCACGAAATCAAGAGCCCTCCTCCAGCTAATCAGGAGGCTTGAAACCAAACATTCCACTTCATCACTGTGGCATGTGGTGTCATCAGAATGTTCCCACCTTTGTTCACGTTCCCAGATCCACCTCTAGTTCTCATTCATGGTTTGGTGAAGCGCCATTCTCTAGCTCCACTCAGAATGCCTCGAGATGGATGGAAACTGAGCAGTCCTGAGGCACACCTGTTTTCCTCTTGCACATCAGGAATCTGAGATCGCTAAAACCACATGTATTTCCCAGTGGTCCTTGATTGGACCTGGACTGTCCCATCACCACACATGGCTACACGCTGAGATGCCCAGAGAGAGCATCACACTGTTGGGGGCTGGGAGGCTGGTAATCTACCATGGCCACTGTGCAGAGGCAGATAATGTTTTAAGGTTTTTCACTTAAGTCGATGTCAGTTTGCCAAGGGTCCACTGCAAAGAATCGGCGTATTGTGCAAATAGGTGAGCTTCTGTTTGCTTCTGCGTTGCTTACTAAGCTACCAAGTACTGAAAACGAAGCAGTTTTATTCATTTAAAATAAATACATGATTGGCTGAGATAATGAAGTTTTATGAACAACTTTCTATTTAAAATGATGGCTACAGCCGGGCGGTGGTGGTGCACGCCTTTAATCCCAGCACTCAGGAGGCAGAGTCAGGTGGATCTCTGTGAGTTCGAGGCCAAGCTGGGCTACCAAGTGAGTTCCAGGAAAAGGTGCAAAGCTACACAGAGAAACCCTGTCTCGAAAAACCAAAAAAAAAAAAAAAAAGATGGCTACAGATAACTAGAAAATAAATTCATCTTCTGTCCAGCAGCCTGAAGTTCCAGGCCTGCTGGACCCCATTCACATACAGACGCTGGTTGACGGGGCAGAGCGGCAACAGAGGAAGCCAGAGTACTTCAACTATAGTCCCCTACGAGCTGCGTTCTCTGCCTGTTTTCTCCCTACTAAGCCCGAACTTCTGCTTCTCACCCCTCTGTCTTCATCTTTCCCACAGCATCGACGGACATCTGAAACTTCCATCTCACCCCCTGGATCCAGTATTGGGTCGCCTAACCGAGTCATCTGCGTATGTATCACTCCCTAGCAGCTGTGAGGCTTTGCTTACCCCCGACCCAGCACCTGAAATGTTTTGAAAGCCCATTTGGAAGCGCGCCGGTCTTATTCTAGGTGGCATACCAGATCTTAAGGATACAGAAGGGCGTGGGGAGGGTGTGGACCTTGTTCTCAGACACACTATCTAGTAAACTAAGAGCCGCGGGGACAATGTAGAGTTCAAGGAGCATGAGACAGTGTGATGATGAAAGAAACCTTCCTGCATTCTAAAATCAATTCCAGGTGCCCCCTTTCCTATTCCTTCCCAGAGACCAAGCAAGAGGTCAGCGAGGCAGGTGGAGATGGGATAATGTTGGTATATAGGTAGTGGGGTGTGATAAAGAGGCAGAAGGGAGAAATTTCAAAATACAAAAAAAAGGGGGGGGAGCCACAAAGCTAAAAGAAACCTTTCTAAACATGTGAGAAGGCCAGAAACAAAGTAGACCACTTGCATGTGTCTAAGCTCCCATCTTCAGAACCATTCATCTAAGCAGAAGTGACAGAGTTAAGCTAGATGAGATGACCTCGGGTCCTGTGGCAATGCATGTGTTCATTCCGTGTATACTGAGCTTTCTCTCGGTGATAAGTACTGTGTTCTGTCCTGGGGAGATGGTGATGGACAGATCTGGGACCCTCCCATAACACGGGACAATACAGGTCGTGAATAGTCAGTTGTAACTATGACACGGAGCAGGAGATAAAGGCTCTGTGCACCCTTAGGATGCTACCGATGAAGGAAGAGACCTGACCCTCCAGAGCCAGGTGAGAAAAGACCTCCCAGAGGAAGAAATACTGAATAACAGAAGGATGGAAGCCGAGGGAGGTGGGTGGCGGTGCCTGGGAGGGGTGAGGAAAGCAGCATGGCTGTCCACAGGGCAGAGGAGCCAAGACCAAGAATGTGGGGGTATTGGACAACAAAGAACTCACCCCAGGGAGAAAGGCTCCACACAGAATCCTCAAACCTGCCAGGCCAAGGTGGGCTTTGACACCATGGCAAAGTCATTCAGATTCACATCGGGCTTCTTCATTGACCCCAGACAATGCCCATCGATGGCACTATCTCCTGTCCTTTCTTCCCTTGGACAAGAGAAAATACGAAGAGTTATTGCTGTGACTTCAATATGGGTCAATACTGCCACATGGCTGTCACAGAAAACAAGTTACATTTTCCTTTTTTGTGTGTGTGTGTGTGGTACTGGGGTTAACTCCGGGGCGTTATCCATGCCATACAACTGTTGAGCCCATAAGCTATTGCGCTTCAACCCCAGGTCAAGACAAGTTGCTGTGATCACAGGCTGCACTCACTGCAGAGTCCCATCTAGAACATGAGAAAAAATAGGCCCCTGGCATGGAGAACGGCACTGGTCACAGCAGGATCAGAGGGGTTCATTTGGGGATCTACGGTATGAGAAAGTTATTGGCGAGCATAAGCTCGTCTCCAGAAGGGAGTTACCAAGATGGCTGCCACTAGGGACATCTTTGCATTGTGGGGTTTAGCAGCAGTCATCATCCAGGAGCGGAGTTCAGACTGCAGTCTGTGACACCAGTTATGGGACATTTGTGCCTCAGTTTCCACACCTAAAAGATTGCATGTGTACTTCCTTCAGGGAAGTTTGCGGTATTTAGCGGGGACCACTCTGGTAAAGCCGGGGGCCTCACAAACATTATTGTTCAGTACATGACCTTTGGGACCGTTCTTGTTCTAACATCTACAGCTCTTCTCTTCATGCCTAATAGTGTTTTTAGTAGCAGCTGGAGATGCTTGGTCCTCTCGTGCCTTGTTTTGGTTCTCTCTCTTTCCTCTGTTCCCTCTTATCTTTCTTCTTCTTTCCTGTCCATTTCCCTCTTCCCCAGGCTAAAGTGGATAATGAGATCCTTAATTACAAAGACCTGGCAGCTCTTCCCAAGGTTAAGTCCATCTACGAGGTGCAACGCCCTGACCTCATTTCCTACGAGCCTCATTCCAGATACACCTCCGACGAGATGCTGGAGAGATGTGGCTATGGAGAGGTATTGCATCTTGCCCTCTCTGAGACTCTGGAAAGAGCCAGGTTGCTGCTAGGGTCCCCAGCCAGCGCTCTTATAGACAGCTTGGCCACCACAGTATTGGCCCCCAGACTCTTCTAATCTGGAATTTATAGCCAACTTGTAAACACCAAGAGCTTTCATCCAAAAATCTGGCTTTAAATAAGACATTAAGTGTGTATTCCCATCATCTAATGGTGAGTGGCAGCAAACCCTGTCGACAGGACTAGGCTCTCCATTCTTCCCAGTCCCCACCATGCCCTGCTGAACCAGCATGCAAGCTGAGAACATAGAGCTACTCATTACTTGGGCTGCTGCTTTTCTTACAGCAGCAGAATCTTGCTAATACTCAAGCCCATGTCTCTGATACCATACATACCAGGCTCAAAGGACAGTGACATTCCTAAACCCTGGTTAGGCATGTTCTCTCCACTTTGAACCTTACTGAAAACCTCATGCTCAGAACAGGACACATATTTATGAAGATGCAGCATCAGACAACTTAGAAACCATCATATGGCTATTAGATTCTAGGGAGAATTCTCTGGAGAAGGCGGAGATAGCTATCACAGAATAGGTCCTGACCAGCCGTGTTCCAAGAGACTTCTCACCCTTGAGCTATAACAGTGTGCAAGCCCTTGAGTTATAACAATGTGCAGCAGGATCCTGGCCTGGGAGCAGGCTCCCAGGTACCCAGCTCCACCACTCATGAGTGTGTGTCCTTGGACAGCAACAGGGTAACCAATAGGGGTTGGGTTCCATTGGTTGGAGAGTCCAGTGCTGAGAGTCTCTGAGTTCTGGCTCCTAAAATGGCCCTGGAAAAGTGAATCAAGTATTTGCAGACTCCAATTCCAAAACTCGAGAGCAGGACCCCTGGGTCAGAGCCAACCCCCAGATGGTTTGGGTTCGCTCACAGTGTCATTCAGAAATGTAAATTAGCTGTCACCATGTAAATGTTAGGCGATTCCACCGAAGAATCTACATGTCTTACTTGCCTTAGAAATTAAAAATCTGGTCCATGTTGAGTAGACATTCCAACATGGCTCTGGTCACAGCTGAAAACAGCAGCCCGGCTCAGTGGACTAGGTCTCCATCTTGCAATACCCCTTATCATGCGAGCCTCCCAATTTACAGCAGTGGCCTGGTCCTTGCTTAGCCCTTAATTAGAATACTGCTGCTCCCCAAGGCTTTGTCTTCCTGAACCACAAAGGAGATGTGAGCCAGGAGAGAGATGGGGGGGGGGGTTTTGAGAACATAGCTCTGAGCTTGAAGGAAGGGAACCTGGGTCCAGATCAAGACTAGCCATTTCCTGAGAGGCCTAGCGTGGCCCTGAGCTCTCTCACTATTATTAGGAAGGGGGAATCATTATCCCCAGAACTTCTGCCCCTTTCCAGCAGTTCTGACAGTCTAGAATTCCAAGTGAGGTGTCATCTGGAGAGGGTCCTCGGGGGCAGCTGCAGACTCTCTCCTTATCACCATTTTACCATTTAACTGTGTTCTGTGCCTTCTAACCGTGTTCTGTGCCTTCCTCTCGACCTCCTCTCTACCTTCGCTCCCTCCATGGCTGCCTTCAAATTCTCCGCTTTTAAAGTCGCTGGGGACATTATCTCCTTACTCCCAGGTAACTAACCTGACATACAATGTGTTTTTAAACTATATGAAAAGTGGTGTTTCTTTATGATGACCAAGAAGGGCTCCCTGGTCACCCCTCCCCTACACCACAGGGGCCTGACCTCCCCACCCAAAATGTTTCCCCCAACCAAGGAATGACATGAAGGACGGGAGTGGCTGGGGGAAAAAAAAATCCCATGTGCTTGTCGGATTCCTTTGTGTCCCCCGGAATCCCTAGTGAGACTCCAGAAACTGCGCATGGGTTCTAGCCAAGGCCTGGGAATGGTGCATGAAGGCCTGGGAACTCTCTCCCGCCCTCCTCAGGTTGTATGACTCAAGCCTGAGTTCCTAGAATTCCGGATTCCATAGCATGCCCCAGCTGCCTACTAAAAGACTTGCACACCACAGGCCTTCCTCACAGTCCCACCTCCTCCCCCAGGACATCTATGAGAACCTGGACCTCCGGCAGAGACGGGCCTCCAGCCCGGGATACATCGATTCCCCCACCTACAGTCGGCAAGGCATGTCTCCCACCTTCTCCCGCTCACCTCATCACTACTACCGTTCAGGTAAGGCAAAGGAAGCCCCAAAGAGTCAGGACCATGTGGTCACTTCATGTCCCTGAGCTGCAGGGACAATAGACACTTTCCACAGCAGCATGGCTTTCTGGGAGCCTCTGGCCACTCTGATGACCTGGCGGGCCTGACTGAGTCCCTAAGACGGGTGTGTGACGCTGAGAAGCAGCAGGGATGTGGGGAGGGGACCGCGAGGAGAGGGAATGTCAGGCAGCCCAGTGACCCTGGTTAGGGGCAGACTCCTCTAACTCACCCTTCCGCCTCTACACCCACAGCAAGAAACACATAGCATCGGGGTTGGGGGGGGGGGGCTGGTCTTCACCTGAGGGCCCAGGGTCCACTCAACCAGTTCAAGTATACACAGTCACCCTGAGGTAAGGGGAGTCGCAAGTGTTGGAATGGAGAAAAGAGGAAACCGAGGGAGGAGCCTAAGTGGGGTGGGGTGGGAGGAGAAGCAGGTAAAGCTATCTTCTTGGCCGACTCAGACTTGGGGGTCCAATGAGGTCAAGCTTGTTTCTGCCGACATGGTGCATGAACGCACACAAGCTGCTTCCACTCCGGAGCTGAGCACGCTGGGACATCCAGCCCACCCCGCCTCTGCTGCCAGGGCCTCACTGCTTCCTCCGGTGCTACCTTGTTTTTAATGCCTGTTTTCTCGACGCTTCTGTTCTTTCTGGGGACCACTGCCTGCATGCTCCAGGGCCCGAGAGTGGCCGGAGTTCTCCATACCATAGCCAGTTAGATGTGAGGTCCTCCACTCCAACCTCTTACCAGGCTCCCAAGCACTTTCACATCCCAGGTAGGCACTGCCAGCTGGCTGTTCCCAGCATGCGTGCATGCTTGCTCCACGGGGCGGGTGCCAGATGCCTGAAATGCTTGATGCTGCATAGGCACTGAGGAGAAGTCCGTTCCTGGGGGGCCCTTCCCTAACCAGTCATCCATGCTAACTCACCTTCCAGCCCCAACATGCCTATGGGCTTTGGTCTATTCTCCATGTAACCAACCTTGATCAGGACCACAAGGAAGGGCAAGGGAAGAGAAGGCTCAGAGAGCTCACATGAAATGCCCAAGAGTTGGCCTTTTACATTGCTGATTGGCAGAGTAAAGGCAAAATGGCGAAGGGTGTTTGCCTCAGGGTTCTTTGACTTGAACCGTGATCCCATTGCCTGTAAGCTGGTGGTCTGGGGCCCATCCCTCGGCTTCTCTGGGCAGCCAGGTAGTATTCTGGACCCTGAGGTTGCAATTGAGCTCACTCCAGCCTGGATCTCACCTTCAGAGTGAGTACAGTACTTAAATGTATTGAGAGAACCAGCTGCCCAGTTAGCTCAGCTGTTAGTGTGGATAGAGATGGTTGCATGAATTAAAAAAAAAAAAAAAAAGTTAAAAGGTGATTGAAGGTGATAATAACTACTCTACTGATATACTTTATATTATAATAGATAATATAAACAGGAAAAAAAAAAAAACACCCAGAGCATTGTGCAAGAGTTACCAGAGGAGGGGAGGTTGTGCTAGGTGAGGTAGGGAGACTTCTTGGAGGAAGTGCCTTTAAAGTTAGTGATGTGACAATCCTGGGCGAAACAGCGGAAATAAAGTCAGAGTACCTAGAGGAGGTGAGAGGAAGCCAGCAGCCTGCCTCGTAGGTGTGGCCTCCTGGGAAATCCCACCATGAATGTTTTAGTTTGCTTTCTGTTCCGGTGATAAAGACCATGACCAAAAGCAACTAAGAGGAGAAAAGGGTTTATTTACAGGTTATGGTCAATCACGGAGGAACTCAAGGCAGGAACTCAAGGCAGAAACCTAGAGGCAGGAACGGAAGCAAAGCCCATGGAGGACTGCCACTCACTAGCCTGCTCTAAAAGCTCATCCAGCTTACTTTTTTATACTACACAATAGCATTTGCCCAAGGCTGGCACTGCCTACAATGGCCTGGGTCCCCCAACATCAACCATTAATCAATTAAAGGCCCCCCACAGACTTGCCTGCAGGTGAGTCCGATGGAGATAATGTCTCAACCGGACTTCCCTCTTCCCAGGTGATACTGCCTTGTGTCAAGTTGACAAAACCTAACAAGCACACTGAGTTACAGTGGAGCCAGGTCTAGATCCCATCTTCCAGCTTTTCAACCCCCACCCACTCACCCTCAAGAGCTGATCCTGCTGTTTGACCCACACTATCCCAATAGCTCTTGAGAGGCCCAGTGTGTCTGGTTCTGCGAGGTAGACAAGGCCAAAACTCTGCAGCTTCCTGAGGACTTCTGCATGGAGTGAGGTGGAGCCACCAGGGGGGGAAGCAGTGCTCACTTCTTGCACCAGGCCCTGCTTAGCATTCTCCCACCTCTTGCATGCCCATCATTTAGCCCACCTCCCTTTCCACGGTACCATTTGTATGCGTCTGCCCTCTCCGCTGCTCTACCTGGAACCTATCGGGTGAGAGTAAAGTTCAACTTTGGAATAGGAAGCCGGCCTGGGGGAAGGTAGTGACCCCTTGGAAAAAGTTGCTGACTGGCTCTCTCTTCTCAGATCAACTGACCAAGTGCTGTCTCCTCCCCTGTCTCTCCCCTTTCTCTCTCTTCTCCCCACTGTTCCTTCCTGGTCTCTGGCAGCTGGAGAAAGTAACATCTACCGAAAACCCCCGATCTACAAACGGCATGGTATGGTCAGAGGCAGACAGAGCTTGGCCAAACACGGAGGGGGAGTATGACCAATGCAGATGGCTCTGCACGGGTTCCCAGGAATGAGACGATGCAAGACCATGGCATAGTCCTTCTTGCTACCCCCCCCCAATCAATCGGGGTGACTTTGGGTGTCCATGTCATTTCAAAAGAGCAAGAAATTATTCATGCCCCCTAAATCCTTTCTTGACACCTCCCAAACCTACCTTGCTTGCTCTCGACTGCTCTAAATTCTGTGATCAGAGCAATCCTGAAAAATGCCTGAGCCCTTATGAGAGCTGAACTCAAAATGCCGATAATTCCAATTGTTCATTAGAATTGTGTGAGATGCATAGAGTCCTATACTGAATCCGAGGCCTCTGCTTTAAGCTTTGCTGAGTGTAGATGGAAGCTCATAGATGAGAAAGGAACAGGAAATCACTTCCTCTTTTCATATTTTGTTTCCCTAATGCTGGAGATCAAACCTGGGGCCTTGTGCATGCTAGACAAGCACCCTACCGCTCAGCTACCTCCCTGGCCCCTCATTAATTCATTTCTTTGGTGTTTTTTAAACAAGGGTCTGTGGAACATCTGTTCCTTGGAAACTCATTTTAAAAGGGCAGACTCATTGGCTTCCTTCATGACCCAGACTCCTTAAAATTAGAGTCACTGAATGCACAGCTCAGGAGTCTTCTCTTAGAAGTCTTAGAAGACTTAACGCATGATTCTGCCTGTACCCCAGTACCAACGTCGTCCATGCTGGGACCTCCTGCTCCTCACTACAAAGCACTCATTAAACCTCAGGTGAATGAGCACATCTTGCCCTTTGAGGAGGCAGACAGCAGCTGCTACCACGGCTGCTGGCGTTTGCTTACTGGTCTGGTTAGGTAACAGAGGGAAGCACAGGCTTGGATTCCAGCTTGGAGATGATAGGAGCGATCCTGTACGGTGGACCCAGCTAATCAGATGGTGGAAGGGGCGGGGCCAACAGTGGCTCTGGGCACCAAAGACCCTGAATATTATTTTACAGTGGGGAGTGAGACAGAGTCTTGCTAAGAGGCTTGCCTTAAACTCACTGTGTGACCCCAGGTTGGCCTCCAACCCCTGGGTGTTCTCTCGACTGATGGGATTGCAGATAGGCACCACCATGTTCTGACTCAGATCCTGCTTTGGAACAGACATCTTCAGTTTTCAGAGCTGGTGGGGCAGAGGCCCCCACAGTGAGTTGTAAGCCTGTGGCTAGAAATGGAAGTGCTGACCCTCCCAAAGGTAGTTAGTTAGCCTTGGCATATAGAAAAGGCCCCCCGAGACCCATGTTTCTTAGAACCCTTTAGGTTTTCCGAGAGGGTTCCAGGAGATACCACCAAAGCTGGCTCAGGAGTCCAGGATGAAGGTGGCTGCACCATTAAGAAATGTCAAAACAGTCGGGCAGTGGTGGCACACGCCTTTAATCCCAGCACTTGGGAGGCAGAGCCAAGCAGATCTCTGTGAGTTCGAGGCCAGCCTGGTCTACAGAGTGAGATCCAGGACAGGCACCGAAACTACACAGAGAAACCCTGTCTCAAAAACAGAGAGAGAGAGAGAGAGAGAGAGAGAGAGAGAGAGAGAGAGAGAGAGAGAGAGAGAGAGAGAAAGAAAGAAAGAAAGAAAGAAAGAAAGAAAGAAAGAAAGAAAGAAAGAAAGAAAGAAAGAAAGAAAAGAAAAGTCAAAATGCCATCAACCAAAGGACTCAAAGGAGCAGATGCAGCAACAAGAGAGGAATGCCCAGTTCTGGGCTGAATGAAAGCCCGTTGATGCCAGGACCCTCTGCTCTGGTCCTTGGAACATAGATAGATCTTGTCCCTGCGGCCTCCCTGTAGTTCTCCCTCAAAAGCAGTTGGAGAGCCATGCTGGGTTCCCCAGCCCTGCCCTCTGTCCTGCCAGCCTGTCACCAGTCTATCCCACGGTCAAGTCACTGCCCTATAAACATTGTGTCTGGAGTGAGTATTTTGGTCACCTCTGTTACAGGATTACCTCAGAGGGAAGCATGATGCCATGCAGAACCTGGTCTACCCCACAATCCTGGTACTTAGCAGGAAACTGAGGCAGAGATGGGTAGGATTTACCCAGGATTGTGCTCAAATGAAATGGCAGAGCTGGAAATGGACCCCCACTTTCCTCATTCCCTGTCCGGGGCCCCTTCCTTCAAGACACGCAGCGTCCTCAAACAGGACATGAAGACAGCTGACCTAACTCAACAAGTTTCTTGGCCCTGCCTAGCAATTCCTTCCTTAATGTGGTTCAAAGCCATGATAAAACAGGCTTCAAAGATGTCAGGCAGGAAAGGGCCAAGCTCAACCAGAAACTTTGAGGATATGGTTATGGTCACTCTAAGGATATGGTTTTAAGCTATACCATGAGAGTCCATGGACTGTGCTGGAAGAATCCCTAGTCTAGTCAATTCTGGTTTAAAAAAAAAAAAAAATTGGCTAGGTGGTCTTAATTAAGCCCTTCTCTTATCTGGCCTCAAATGTAAAATGAGGGGCTAGCCCAGGGCTTTTCCAGCTCTGGTCTTCATGTCCCATGCTGTCTTACCAGAGACCTCTAACCTTAAGTTCCCTTGCCACCTGGGGTAAAGCTTGACAGAGACATAGAATGTATGCTCCGAGCTGCGACACTCTGCCTTCTTGAAGTTCTGTCCTTGGGTCCTTTGCAGGTGATTTGTCCACGGCAACCAAGAGCAAAACAAGTGAAGACATCAGCCAGGCCTCCAAGTATAGTCCAGCCTACTCACCAGACCCCTACTATGCCTCGGAGTCCGAGTACTGGACCTACCACGGGTCCCCCAAAGGTAGTGTTATCACAGACAAGGCCAGAGCCCTACCATCTGTATCAGGGACAATCACCCACTCTTCCACAGTCATTTTGCATACTCCTTCTGCACCAGGTGTTAAGTGCTAGCCCCAGACCCTAGGGTACATTGGGCAGCAAAACACCAGGTTCCTGCTATGGGAAGGAGACCTAGTGTTTAAAGAAGGAAGATATAAATCTGCTAGAAGCCGTGACTCCCCATCACACCCCAAGCTGTTCCTCTCTGTTGTCCAGAGGAGTTCCCATCAATATCCACTTTGATTCAACATTTGGCTTTACTAATCAAATCTCCTTTCTGAATAAAGCTTACCGAAGTGCAGGGGTGACTTCATTACCTAAGAAGCCTCCATTTAGAGAAAAAGTATGACACAGATCAACCGTAACCAGAATAAGAGGGGGATCAGCAGCGGCAGTAGTGAGGATGGATGCCCACATGAAACTGGAGAATGGAGGGAGGGAGGAGCCGAGAGGCTGAGCAGAAAGTACGCACTAATCTTGCCTGTCCTTTGACAGTGCCCCGAGCCAGAAGGTTCTCATCTGGAGGAGAGGAAGAGGATTTTGACCGCAGCATGCACAAGGTGAGCAGGCTACATCATTGAACAAACTACTTAGACTTTTTTTTTTCATTTGTAAGTGACAGAAACCAAATTCAAACTCATCTCAAAAGAAATGCATCATTGTATGTAGTAAGATTGGTTATGACCACATTCCAACTGCTCGAAATGAAAGTACTCTTAAAAAGTCTCCCTTGCTTTGTGGTGTTTGCCTCTGCATTGGCTTTATAGTCAAACTGGTTTTCTAAATGTGTTTAGGAAGCAGATACCAGCATCCTTCCTTGCTAGTGAGACTACAAAGTGGCCCAGGCACTGTAATAAAACAGATGAACAGCTCCTCAAAACACGAGACACAAAATTACCCTAGGACCCATGCAGCAATTCCATTTCTAGATACACAGATATGAAGACAAACATCCAGGCAACTAATGCCTCCATAGCAGTGCTTATCGCAGTAGCCAAAGGTGAGACCACCCGGATGTCCACCCATTCACAGATGGAGGAACACGATATGGCATGTCCGTACAATCCAGTATGAGTTAGACATTAAAAGGAAAGGGGGGGGGGCTGGAGAGAAGGCTCGGCTGGCAATGTTTACCATGCAAGCAAGAGGACCTGAGTTCAGATCCAGCACCTATGTGAAAGTCGTGCACAGCAGTGCACATCTGTAACCCAGAGATGGTAAGAGAGGCGACAGAAACAGACAGGGCTCCGGAGTGCTCTAGCCTTCCAGTCCAGCCGAATCAGCAAATTTCAGAGACAGACCCTGTCTCAAGAAAGAAAAGTAAGGCCGGGCGTGGTAGCACACACCTTTAATCCCAGCACTCGGGAGGCGGATCTCTGTGAGTTCCAGGCCAACCTGGTCTACAAAGTGAGTTCCGGGACAGCTAGGGGAGCTGTTACACAGAGAAACTCTGTCTCAAAACACCAAAAACCAAAAAAGAAATACAAGTAAATAAAGTAGAGACTGACTGAGGAAGAAACTCAGTGTTGATTTCTGACCTCTACACACACACACAGGCCCCGTGTGCACACGTACACAAACGTGTGTACACATACACAAAAAGAGATGGAAAACTGATAAACACCTCCATACGAGTTAGCCTTGAAATGATAAAAGAAGTAAGGCATAAAAGCCCACGTAAGTCTGTTTGAACCATATGGAGGTGGGTTTTACACAGCATTGTAAATTTGCTAAATATCACTACATTGTTTACAATGGGTTAAAACAACTACAGTTAGAAAACAATGTGTTTTAAAAAATTGTATCTGTGCTGGTTTTTTTTTTTATGATTACTCCTTAAACAATACAGCGTAAGAACTTCCACATGGTGCTTCCACTGTGCTAGTAAGTACTTGAGAGATGACGCAACATAGGAAGAAAGCATAGGCTGTAGGCAAAGCCACACCCCTTTCTATGTATGAGGATTTTCGTAGCCCTGGAGTCAGGGAGAGTTCCTAAAACAAACGCCCTGTGGCTGCTGAGAGATGACTAGGCTTCAGAATAGTTCATTTGTAGATTACAGTTTTCATTTCAAGTAAAATGGGGAGGTGGCTGCACATCATTGAACCAGTGACTGTGGGCAATGTGGCCACTAGTTTAGACCTGCTTGGGGCACCCACCGCCAGAGCCTCACCCAGACCTCGGGACGGCTCAGAGGACAGAGATGAACTCACAGAGGAAAACCTGACAACCACAAGGAGGGAGAGTTCTGGCAGTGTCCGCAGAGGCTCCCATCAGGCCCAGGGGCTCAGTCGTTCCTGATCTTGCCCCGTTGCCCTCTGCCTAACTTCATGCTCCTCCCCCACCCCCCAGCTCCAGAGTGGGATTGGCCGGCTGATTCTGAAGGAAGAGATGAAGGCACGGTCTAGCTCCTATGCCGACCCTTGGACCCCTCCACGGAGCTCCACCAGCAGCCGGGAGGCCCTGCACACCACTGGCTATGAGATGTCCCTCAATGGCTGTAAGCACTGCTCTGTCCTGGCGGCTCTTAGCTTTGGGTCAGGCCTCCGTGAGGCACCGCATCTTCTTCCTCCCAGCAGGAGGAGCCTCACATCTTAGATAGGAAACTGAGGCACAGCAACCCAAGATCACTGAATTCATAGAAATGGATCTCCCTCTCCCTAGAATTGTGTTAGAACATAGCCAGCCCCCAGATACCATCTTTTGAGCTGATGAAGGGATCAGGAGAGGCTGGCTGGCCATGAAGGTAGCCCCAGGCTCACCTTCCTGACTCCTTTATCATCCTCCTAGGCCTCTCCTGGGTGTGGAACACAGACTGGGCAGAGGGCTAGATGGGGGCTAGATGGGGCACCAAACAAAGCCATGCTCTACTGAGTGATCACACCACACCTCTTGGGGCTATCTAAAGCCATGGTCTCTAATTAAGTTCACTATGTATATAATATGGACATCTGAATGGCTTACACATTCAGGGTCTCTTTTCTGGGGAGCTGAGCCTCCCAATCACCTAGAAGTAAAGCAGCAGAGACTTTGTCAAGTGCCTCAACTTGAGACTTTCTCACAGAGCTCCTTCCTATTCCTGGAGAGGAGCACCCGCTCCATCTGTCTCCTTCCTTTCTCCCCTCTGTGGAGTTCAGGCCTGCTAGGAAGCCCTACCTCAAGACGCTGTTTGCTGGGCAATAGAAGGCATTGTTCGTTGTAGGCCTGCGCTCCGGATCTTTGCAAATGTCGCTACTGATCTTACAATCCACACAGTGTAGGGAACACTCACTTCACACATGCTACCAGTAACATTAAGCCACTTGCCCAGAAAACCAGTAAGTGACTAAGCCAGGGTCAGACCTGAGTTGGAGGGAACCTAAGGCCATGAGCTTGATTTTGGTGAGACCAAAGATGGGGTGGGATGGTGATAAAACCAGTTATATGGAAAGTTATGTATGGGTTAAGGACTGTGCTAAATATCTTAAGATTTAGTGTGTGTGTGTGTGTGTGTGTGTGTGTGTGTGTGTGTGTGTGTGTGTGTGTACACGCATGTGCACTTGAGTGCAGGTGCTCATGGAGACCAGAGGCATTGGATCCCCCAGATCCAGAATTGCAGTTACTTGTGAGGCCCCTGATGTGGGTGCTGGGAACTGAACTTGGGTCCTCTACAATAGCAGTACATGCTCTTAACCACTGAGCATCTCTCCTGCCACTGTGTTCAGTATCTTACCATCTCGTGTCATGTCATCTTAGGGTTACCATTGCTGTGATGAAACCCCATGACCACAAGCAAGTTGGAGAGGAAAGGGTTTATTAGGATTCCACATCATAGTCCATCACTGAAGGAAGTCAGGACAGAAACTCACGCAAGGAAGAAACCTGAAGGCAGGAGTCGATGCAGAGGTCATGGAAGGGTGCTGCTTACTGGCTTGCTCCTCATGGCTTTCTCACCCTGCTTTCTTATAGACCCAGGACCACCAGCCCAGGGGTGGCATCGCCCACAATGAGCTGGACCCTTCCTCATCAATCACTAATAAGAAAACATCCTCCAGGCTCGCCTACAGACCATTCTTATGGAGGCATTTTTTCCACTGAGGCTCTCTCCTCTCAAATGACTCTTAGCTCATGTCAAGTTGACATAAAACTAGCCAGCACATATGTATTCTTCACAGTATTCCTACAAAGGATACACTGTCACTCCCATTTTTAAACGAGAAACTGAAGGGTGACAACGTAACTGACGCTAGCTAGAATCTATGAAGGGGAGAGAACCCATATGAACTGATGAGACTTTTCTGTCTAACCACTTGGGGCACTGTTTTCCATCTCTGTCTCTGCAAGGCACCAAGACTGCTTCAAATTCACGTGTTGACTAGGGGTGTAACTGAGTGGAAAAGAATGTGCCTAGCGTGCATGAGGTCCTGGCCCCCATCACCAGCACAATACACAAAAACACATATAAAAAGTCATACATATTTACATGCATGCACACATACGTACTACGTAGTCCAGCTACATCTATGCAACAGATATCTCAAAGAGCATGTGTTCCCTGCCAGGTACTAAGAATTGGGGTGGCGGTGGGCGGGGGGGGGGGGGGGGGAATCAGAAGGGTGGTATTTAGATTCGACAATAGCAAACTGACTATTTAGAAATGAGTGCTGATTGAGCCCCCCCCCTCCTACCAGCCAGAGCCTTTGAATATGAAGCCAGGTTTCTTTGTAAGCAATGAATATCTCCGTATGCCAGTCTATACCCATGAGCACTGACGTGGACTTTTCTTTCTCACAGCCCCTCGTTCGCACTACTTGGCTGACAGCGGTATGTTCTGCCTGCCCCACCATACGCCCCTGTGTCTTGTTAAGGACAGAGCTGTGGCAATCACAGCTCCCCACAGCTCTATGGACAGCGTCCTAGCACAAATTAGTCCACCCATCATCATTGTCAGACTCTGGGTCTCTACTTGGGGTTCCCCCAAAGAGAAGGAAAGGGCACGTCGCTTGTACCCACCTGGGAGCCTGTCTTTCTGGTTCTGAGCTTATCTCCAATTCCAAGGCCCGTGGCTAAAACACAGGCCTCTATCCTAAGAAGACAGATGTGCACAAGTCAAGGCCAGAGTGTATAAACAGGTGGTTCTGTTGGCCTAGAATTCTGCTGGAGAGGGGTTCCCCAAGACCGTCTGGAAAACTCCCAGAGAATTTGGTATCCCCTAGACTGCAGCCCACTAGGTTGAGGGTAATATTGGTCAGATGTGTCCCCAGGGAGAGTGACCTTGGCTCAGGGATTCTGACATTTCTTCTGGCTCCTTTTCAGATCCCCTCATCTCCAAATCTGCCTCACTGCCTGCTTACAGGAGAAATGGGCTGCACCGGGTAAGGGGGCTGTGCTGGGAGTCTCTGCCCCAGGTGCTAACACGCTAACCCTAGTAACGACCTCGGGGGGAGGGGGGGGCTTGGGGTTGGAGGTGGGTTTGCTGAAAGCGGTGGTAACTTCCCCCCTCCCCTTTGGCTACCCAGTAGCAAAGAGGCCCCATGGCGAGGCTGGTGAAGAACTCTGTGCCACACACTGGCTTTACCAGCACCAACTAGCTTCACACCTCGGGCCAGGTAGTCACTAATGTGAAACTCATCTTGTGGATGGAGCAATAAAGGCAAAGGGAAGGGAGGTACATGCTTAAGTTCTCTCACCCCGTGAGAGGTGGAGCAGGATTCAAGCTTTCTAGGCTCTTGAGCTGCTTATGAAACATCCATGTAAACAGTGAGCTGGTTCAGTGGCTTGCTCAGTTGAACTGACCAAGTGGTGGGGGCAGGACCCTGAGACCGATATTGAGTTTTAGACACCTAAGAGTCACTGTTCCAGGATCTGGGGACCCTACAGTGAAGGTAGTCACTTGCCCCGTGAGGCTCACAGAAGATGAACACTAAGTAAGAAAATGTAACAGCCAGATGGCCAGAAGTGCCAAGATGAAAAACAGCCAAGGGGGTAGAAAGACGAGGCGACAGGAATAAATTTAAACAAAGGGCTATTCCACTGAATAAGTGGATCTGTACTGGTTGCCCACTGCATGCTGGGACTAAAATGCAGGAAGAGCACAGTGAGCTACATTTCCCTAAGATGAGACCGAGACTACTGAAAGAGCCCCCTGCCTCGGGCCTGGTCCACATTCTGGAGGTAGGCAAGTGCTTCTGGGAAGGAGCAGTGAGCTTCTCAGGCTAGCCCAGCTCTATGTTCTTTACAGACACCCAGCGCAGACCTCTTCCACTACGACAGCATGAACGCGGTCAACTGGGGCATGCGAGGTGAGCACTACCCATGGAGCTGCAGGGGCCAGGCCCTCCCGAGACTTCCCAGAGACTCCGGATGGAGTGCTCATCACTGTTGCTTGACCTGCAACCCACTGCTACCGGTTCTGTCCCCAGGGTGGGCTCTGTCTAAACCCCGAGTTCCCTCTCCCTCATACTTCCACTCTTCTTTTCCTACTCTTCCTTCATCCTCTCTAGTCCCCGACCTTGGGTGCGTTCCAGGCCATCTGTCCCAGCCAGGCTCTCAGAGCATCTGAAAGTGCTGATTTCCCTGTAGTGCTGGGCTAACACTTCCAGTCAGACATGGTAGAGGGAAGCAATCGGAGCCAACTGCACATTGTTCCCAGAAAATTCTCCATGAGATTCATGCTCTCTGCCAGGAAAGCTCTCATGCCAGGCTCCACTGGCTGCTTGGAGTGGGCCCTGGCTTATGTGACCATAACACAGCCTCCATGATCTCCATCTCCTCGATGATGGAGATCATGTCTCCCCACCATGTCCACCCCACCCCCAAGGTTCCATTGTCTCAGATTCCTCTTCCTCCTATTGCTCATAGCTCAAAGGCTACTTTCCTCATAAAGCCATCTCAAGAACAGCCAACCCCCACCTCCAGCCACCTACCATGCTCACACCAGCCTGGATGCTCCTCCATGGTGAGCTCAGGAAGAGAGGGGTTCTCATAGCTTAGCGCAGTCACTGCGAGGAGACCAGATCCATAGGCCACTGAGACAGAAGCCAGTGTCGTGATGATACAGCCCAGAGGTGGGTTCTGGTTGGGACATGTCTCTTTTCTCTTTGCAGAATACAAGGTAAAGAACACATAGACCCTGGGGTCTCCAGGATTCTGGGAACCACTACCTTGGGAGGCATCAAGAGGATGGCAGCCACCATCTATGCGGGGAAGAAGCATAGATGAACCACCTTTCAGGACTTCCATTGCCTCACCTTGGCCCATTGTCCCTGATTCTCCCTAAGTCTTCTCTAACCCTTTTCCTGTCCCTAAAGACTCTAGGACACCACAGGGGCCAACTGGGTAGCTGAACAGCCACCAACTACCAGACACATCCAGAAAGCCTTGGGCCCACATGAATGCTGAGTGCCACCCCCAAGCTTATCTTTAGCAATGTTAGGACACTCTGGGGACCATGCCAACCCAAGGAGGACAGACCCAGCCCTTCCTCCTGACTAAATGTCCAGCCCTAGTGGGTAGAAGAAGGAGCCCAGGCTCAAACTGCAGCTGGCAAAGACAAACTCACCCCACCCCCTCACCCAAGCTAGACATGCCCTCCCCCCTTTCTCCTTAGATCTACCCGTATGAGCTGCTACTGGTAACAACAAGAGGAAGAAACCGACTGCCAAAGGATGTGGACCGGACTCGCTTAGAGGTATGTACAGGCATGTCCAAACTGGCTGACATTGCAGTGTGACCTTGTCATCTATAAAGTTCACACGCAAGAATTTCTTAAAAAAAAAAAATTAAGAAAACTCTCCTAGCGTTTTAAGTAAGTTTACAGTTTTGTGTTAGGCTGCAATCAGAGCCATTTCGGGGCACAGGTTGAACATGCCTGCTGGCAATGGACCGCCCTAAGGAAGATCTGAAGCTTGGTGCGGGAGCAGAGACTTGAGCAACTGCTGTGCCGTTTTGGGCTGCCCCCTCTTCAACTTAGTCCATGCCTGTGGTGCACAGCTGCCCCTGTCCCTCACCAGGGGCCGATGTTCTTGTCTGCAGAACAACTAGCTTTGGTCCCTGCATACTCAGGGCTGTACTAAAGCCAGGGCTTGTGGTGGGTATGAGGAACGGGACAAGCTACACTGCTAAGAGAACAGAAGCGTGAAGAAGTCCCAAGTTACACATCTGCATTCAGCTTCTGCCGTCACCAGGTGCCAACCCAGCTGAAGCTGTTTGAGTATGTGAGGCTAATGCTTCCCCCAAGCCTCCGAGAGAAGTAAATGAGGATATGCATCAAGCCCTGAGCAGAGCTTGGCAATGAGTCAAGGGTTAAGTGCTAGCTAGACGTTAGGATGCTGCTGTTCAAAGAATGTCACTAAGTCCTGCTTGGTTGACATCGGCTTGCAGGAAGAGGTAGATAAGGTTTGGGTGGAGAGGGAGAGAAGCATCATGAGCAGTGGAAACAGTATAAATAGAAGTCCAGAGGGGCCCTGGGCATGGCACTGGGTAGTACAGATCACTTAGCATAGAGTGCCCGTCTCAGGCTACCTCTGGCCTGGAACTTGAATTGCCCAGTCCCCATGATGTGTCCTTCCTGCCTTTCCATGTCCTTTCCTAAATGTCCTTCCCATCCTGTGACTGTCTCACGTCTTAGGGCCTTGCTCTAGAGATCACAGCACCCAAATCCTTCCCAAGGCCTCCCCTAGGATGGATCACACGCCTGGTCCTCCAGCTTCCCCTGACCTTCATCAAGTGCAGTTCAACGCTCTCACTCTCGTGTATATCAATTCCTCTGCCCGACCTTGAGCCTCCTATGGGAAAGACTGTCTGTCCTGCACCACAGGACCTGGTTAGGAGAGATGTCAGAACACGTCTGTGGCCTTGAATGCAGGCTTCCTAGCAAGGGGCTTTAGGGGTCTGCTGGTGCTGAAGGGGACAGCTCCCAGCCATCTCAAGAGAGCCCGCTTTAAGGCCCGTAAGCATCTCCCCTCCCTCAACACGCAGGCCCCCGTGAGCTCAAGTTTCCCAGGCATCAGAACCACCGGCAAGCTTTCATCACGCATGGTTCTCACCCCAGACCAGATAAATCGCACCCTGGGGAAGAAGCTCAGGTCCATCAATCCAGAGTGGGTTTTGAATCTCCCAGGAAGGTCTAAAATGTAGGGCTGAGTTAGAAACACTGCCGCAGCCTCCGCACCAGCCCTAGACCCGGATGTGTGCTCAAGCAGTTCAGAGTACAGACATTTATTTATCCAACAAATACTTATCCCAACTCTATTAAAGGGCTGGCAAGAGAGCTTAGCAGGTAGAAGTGCTGGCCCTGCAAGCCAGGAGACCTGAGTTCGATCCCTAGAAACCACGTAAAGGTGGAAGGAGAGAATGAAGTTCATTAGTTGTCCCGCCCTCTACACATGCTTTATGACATGTGCACACCCAGACACACATCATGTGCATGCACACAAAAGAATAGCAAATTAAGTTTTTAATGTAAAAGTCCACTATAGGTGCTAAATGCTGTTCTATGTATTTATATGTGTCTGTGAACAAAACAGAGACCCTGGTCTCTCAGAGCTTGCATTCTTATGTGAGAAAACAGACACCAAAGGACACGAATGAGAAACCAATGTTACAGTGTGTTAGCAGGTGATGAGGAGAAGGGTTAAGAGCCAAAGGAGGTCTGGCCATGGGACTTGGAGTTAGGAGAAGGAAGCTGTGGTTACAAATAGACCGATGAGACCAGGTCCTCCCCTACTGTATGGCATCTGAGCACGTTATCCATGCGTTCGTGGGCACTTTCTGGGCAGAGGGAACCGCCAGTACTGAGGCTTCCATACAGGAGTGCACCTCGTGGTAGAAGATCTCAAGAGGTGAGTGTGGCTGGGACCACAGAACACAGATGAGGAGAAGGAAGTGACATCACAGGTGGGGATGGGGTCATCTGTTGGACCGATTCTCAGAAAGTCACGTCTGCATGCACTCTGTGCTCTGGTTCACTCTCTCCATACCAATGAGGTAGATACTAGAACCGGCCCTTTTTCTAAAAGGTGAAACTGAGGCTTAGGAGGATTGCCCATTTGCCCAAGGCTATACATCTGTGTCTACCTAACTCTAAAAGCTGTGCTAAAAGCCGGGCGGTGGTGGAGCACGCCTTTAATCCCAGCACTCGGGAGGCAGAGGCAGGCGGATCTCTGTGAGTTCGAGGCCAGCCTGGTCTACAAAGTGAGTTCCAGGAAAGGCACAAAGCTACACAGAGAAACCCTGTCTCAGGGGAAAAAAAAAACTGTGCTAAAATATTAGCTTACAGTGGCAGTAAGCCAACAAACTTGCTAATTCATATATGGCTGTATTCATAATTCTCACTGGGTGTCCTTCAATACCCAACTAAAGATACTAAATGCTCGGAGAACCCACAAAGCTTGCAGCTGAAAGATAGGCCATATATTTTCTTTTTAAATAAACTTTACTCTAAACAAAAAAACAAAAACAAAAAAAAAATAAAGAAAATTAAAAAAAAAAAAAAAACACAGAAATTGATCAGACCAAGTACATACATCTCAGTGAATTTCTACACAGTTAGAATAGCCATTCTGAAACTGTAGAGCTCCATGCTGGATTTGATGCTTGGAATCCACTTCTCTTTTTCTAACTTGATTTTAAATTTCATTTTGAAAATTTTCAGGCTTCCGGTAAAGCTGTATGAATAGTAAAATGAACACCCACCTATCCTTCACCTAAATCTATCAGTTCCTAATATTTTGCTATATTTTAAATGTCGTATACTTCTCAGTCTAAAGGCTTTTGACATGAACCTTCAAGATTGCTGAGAATAGAGAAGAAGGGAAAATAAAGGAGAATGGGGACCTGCCATGAAATGCAGAACAGTGTTTGATCATATGACAAACTCATTTCCATACAAGCAAAGGAAAGGGCATTCCAGAGGGTAGAGAAATATAAGCAGTGATTTTTTTCATTCTTCTGATGAGAAGCCTGCTAGGTCATCTGTAAAAATACTAGTAAGTGACAATACACCCTGAATCCTTGGGTGTACCTCTTTTTCTCCCAAAGGGGAGTTGGGTAGCGTTAATCACGTGTACTTATGGACACAGATACACGGAGCATGAATTTGTAAAGATGAGGTCAACCAGAGTTTACAAATAGTGCTGGGATAAAGTCAACACCCACCTGAGCTGGAGGTAAGGGAAGCCTCTCCAGCCAGAATACCTCCAGAGGGCCCCCAGGAGAAGCTCCACCTGCACCCCCATCCACTCAACACATGCCACACAGCTCCCTTGGCCTGACCCTGGGCCAGGCGCAGGGAACCCAGAGGGAAGTGCAGTGGCCGCTGAAGCCACCACAGCTCACCTCCTCACGCTGTCTGTGTTCCCTCCCCATCATCCAGCGCCACCTGTCCCAGGAGGAGTTCTACCAAGTCTTTGGCATGACCATCTCAGAGTTCGAGAGACTCGCCCTCTGGAAGAGGAATGAACTGAAGAAGCAAGCCCGGCTGTTCTAGGCGGAGGCTCTATACATATAGATGCATTTATATAAAGATGTATGTAAATCTCTATCCTGACGCGCGTTATAACCCTCTTGTATAATGGGACACAACATACTGCCTGCTTTTCTGTACTGTCAGGCAAACCCACATCATCGAGGTATTTTTATGCTCCTTTACTTCTCTTTTCTAAGTACTGTGGGATCTGGGAAGGGATTTGAAGGGACTCCATCCTTTTACTGGGGATCCTTTTTATACTGGAACATCTGTCCCACCTCGAGTCCCCAAGGTCCAACTAACTCTCCTTTAAAAAGGTGCCTGGAAGAGTCTCTGCTCCCTGCTTCAGGACCTTCCCCCAGTCCCTACCCAGGGCTGACGCTGGCCACGCAGTGTTCACATACTGTGGTCACAGATGGGCCCTCCGGTGGAAGGTCCACAGTGATCCACCCAAATCAGTGAGCGCCTTTGAGGCCTCGTGAAGAATTTTCTCCATACCTCCAAATAGGAGCTAAGTGCTCTGTGGAGTGATGCAGTTTGATCTGTGGGCCTCAAATCCATTCCTTACATTAGTACAGAGTGGATGGGCCCCGGCCTCTCCTCAGCACAGCACCCTTCCCCGTTCTGCCCTCGGTCCTGACCACTCCCTCATGCAAATCTAGAATTCATGATAGGAAAAGGAAAAAGGCATTTCCCTTCCCTCTACCACCCCCACTGGCTCCTCTCCCTGCCCCGCAGCCTTCCCAGCACACACACACCCCGCCCTTCCCCGTTTCTAGGAGAGGCCATTGCTGCAGCCTGTACTCTTCAGCCTTATTACAATCTATGTGCCTGATGATCTACACACCACAGGGCTAACGTTCCCACCATAGCTCCAGCGAGCATCCAAGACAGACACACTCACCACCCTGTGCAGGGAGACTAGACCACACCCTAAAGAATAATCTTGGCCTACGCTACTGGTCCCCAGATGGCGATGCATCCATGTTGGACCCCCACCCATCCCACCCCCACCCCCGGGGCTGCTACCGCATTGATTGCATCTCACAGGGGACGCTTTCAGAAGCATAAGGTGTTGAGGGGATTCCAGAGTGAGGCATTGACCAACACTGCCCATGCTTTACCCTGGTCGGCCTCAGGGACTGGACTCCTCTCCTGCTTTCTGCAGCGGGTGAAAACAGAACCTTCTCTCACCTCCACTACAGTGCTGAGCTGTTGACTGGTGGCCGCTCTTCCCTCTTGGAGATGCCTACGTCACACTATTTGGGGGCGGGGGTGGGTAGTCACAGAGGCAAGATGGAGAAGTTTGCTCAAAAGGCTTGGTGTTGTGGGATGGGCGAGTGTAGAACTGGCTTCGGCAAACCCTTCCGAGCACCTGTTGAATGCTGAGCACCCAGTGGGGGAGGGGGAGGGGCACTGAGATGACTCAAAGAGGGCCCTAGTTTCAGGGGCACGCCTAGTCATAGGAGACCTGGTAAGACGCGTACCAGAGATAACGGATGCAAGGCAGAAAGTGACGGACGGAGGCCTGAGAAAGGATGTGTGACGTTGCTGAAGGTGTATGCAGCCGGTGCAGACCGAGGAAGCTTCTGGAAGAGATTGCATGCAAGCAAAATCAGGAAGGATCTGAGGAATCTGGGACTTGGAAGGGTGACAGGGTGGAGGACCTAGGAAGGAAGCCTAACATACTCTCATTTAAAATGTCACCTCCCTGCCACTTCTCTTCTTGGCCAATGTCTTTCAACTTTCCTGACCCATTAGAAACGTCCCCAGCCAGATGCGATCACTGAAACTGCCTCATTGTCACTGGTTAATGACTTGGGAGATGGAAGGGCTTTTGTTATTGTTGTTGTTGGATATTTTTGTTTCCCATAAAAGCACATCATTTCAACCCAAACCCATGTCCGCTTGTTTCTTGTGGGAGGGGAAGTAGCTGACGTGGGAACAGCAAATACCATGCACAAAAGCAGCTGAAGGTCAGGACTGGGGTGCATCAGGACTGGGGTGCAGCTCAGTCACTAAGGTTGTTTAAGGAAAAAAAAAAAAAAAAACCTTCATTCACTGGTTCTCAACCTTCCTAATGCTGCGGCCCTTTAATACAGTTCCTCATGCTGTGGTGACCCCCCAACTATAAAATTACTTCATTACTACTTCACAACTGTCATTTTGCTACTGTTGTGAATTGTCATGTAAATAGCTGATACACACACCCCGCTGAGACCCCCAGGTTGAGAACCACTGCCTTCGTTCAATCCAAAGACCTTACAGAACTAAATTCAGAAGTAGTGGTGCCCTTTTGCAACCCCAGTCCTGGGAAGGTGGGGACAGATGGACACCTGCAGCTCCTGTGCCTGCCAGCCCAGTCTAACTGGCAAGCCCTAAGTCCTCATGAGAGACCCTGCCTCATAAAACAAGGTGGACAGCATCTGAAGAACAACACCCGAGGCTGTCTTCTGGACTTCACATGAACCATGGGCACATACACACAAACATACAAGGTCAGCACTATCTGGCTTATTCTCTGCAGGATGCAGGGTACCTGGAGAGAGCAGAGAGCAGATAAGACTGTGTAATCAAAATGTAACTCTGTAAGAAGACTAATGTAATCAAAATAAGACTCTGTAATCAAAAGTAGTGTTAAAGGGCTAGGACTGTAGTTCCGTGGTAGAACCCTTGCCTCTTGTGCTGAAGGCTCTGGGTTCAATCCCTGGCACAGAAGAAGTTAAAAATAAATAAATAAGAAAGCCAGGTGGAGGTGGCACACACCTTTAATCCCAGCACTTGGGAGGCAGAGGCAGGCAGATCTCTGTGAGTTTAAGGCCATCTTGGTCTACAAAGCAAGTTCCAGGAAAGGCGTAAAGCTACACAGAGAAACCCTGTCTCGGAAAAAAAAAAAAAAAAAAAAAAAAGTAGTGTTAAACACCATTAAACACCATCAATGGATATAAAAAAAAATAAAAAATAAAAAAAAAACACCATCAATGTGCCAAGTTCTGTGCCAAGGACTTAGGCACTTCATCTCATTTAGGCTGCTTAGCAACCCGACAGGTAGCCTTCATTAACACTCCCGTTCCACAAATGCAACAACTTTGAAGAAGATGCTTAATTACCACCAGCAAGGCCAGGAGTCCTTTCTGCCTGTCTAGCTGGAAAGACCAGAGTCCCATTCTCAGCAGATAAGTCCCTTTGCCTGCAAGTCCAAACTGCCTTATTAAAGGTGGATAGAATAGTAAGAGCAACCAGAAGCCTATCGTGCAAGGTTTCTGAACACAACAGCTCAGTGATGCCATCTAGAGTCAGGTTCTTTGTGCCCCTCCAACTCTATTGTCCTTTTCATATGCTGGCTTTTATCCTCTGCCAGTGTGTCCCCCCATATTTACAGGAGGCTGATGTGATTCCAGGCATCTCCTCACATAACCATCTTTAAAAGACGGGAAAGAAATTTCCCTCCGCACATCTAGCTGAACAAGGAAAACTTTCCCAGAGCCCCTGAGTCTGCTTTTGCTCAGGCCTTGCCTGTTGGAACTCGGGAGTACATCCGTGTGTTTACCACAGGGGAGGCCAGGACACTTTGGTTTGACATTTTTAGCCACCACAGTTTGGGGAAGGCCCTACTGAATATGAAGATGAAAAGGTAATAGCAATGACCTACAAGTGAGTGTTGGAGTTTTTGCCACACTGTGTCATTAAGAGATTCAATGTACACTGCCAACCGCCCTGAGACAGCCTGCAGTAATTTCATTTAACCAAGTGTTTCATAAACTAGTTTTGCATTAACTCTGCTTAAGAAACGTAGGCCTAGGGGCCTGGAGAGATGGCTCAGAGATTAAGAGCACTAGCTACTCTTCCAGAGGTCCTAAGTTCAATTCTCAGCAACCACATGGTAGCTCACAACCATCTGTAATGAGATCTGGTGCCCTCTTCTGGCGTGCAGGCATACATGCAGGCAGAACATTGTGTAGATAATAAATTTTTTTAAAGAAAGAAACATAGGCTTACTGCGCCTCATCTATTTTAAGCTGCCCACTTTGCTCACATTTTGACATCTCCAAAGACAAGATGCGGGGGTTAGGGAGATGTCTCAGTGGTAAAGAGCAGTTTACTGAGCAATCATGAGGACCAAACTTCAGGTCCCAGCCCTTGTGTTACACGCTGAACATCCCAAGCGCCTGCAACCCCAGCTCCGGGAGGGGCGAGAACAGGGACGTCTCTGGAGCTTGCTGGCTTCCAGCCCAGCTGAGAGAACACAAGCTCTGATTCAGAGAGAGACCCTGACATGAAAGAACAGACAGAGAGCAATAGAAGGAGACATCTGACATTCTCTTCTGGTTTCCACATGCATAGAGAGGTGCACACACACACCAGTACACATGTGTGCATACACTCACACAGAGACACATAGGTAAATGAATGAGTGAATAATCTTGAAAATGAGGCTTGGATTAGCATCTTTCTTCACCTCTTATTCTACAATTTTTTTAGCAAGAATAATTCTGGTCCAGTGAGATGGCCCAGAAGTTGAGGTACTCATGACCTGAGTGCAATGCCTGGGTCACGTGGTGGAAGGAGAGACCTGACTTCCATAAGTTGTCCTCTGACCTCTGCATATGCTCTATGCACATATGTGCATGAGTGCACACATGCACGCTCACACACAAATACTACCCCCCCCCCCCCGAGATAGAGTTTCTCTGTGTAACAGCCCTGACTGTCCTGGAACTCACTTTGTAGGCCAGGCTGGCCCCAAACTCACAGAGATCTGCCTCCCTAGTGGTAGGTTTAAAGGCATGCACCACCATGCAAGCCAAATACATATTTTTTTAAACAACCAAATTCTTTTTAAACGGGGAAAAAAAGGAAGGAACAGACTCCTCCTTTTCTTCCCCTTCCCTTCTAGACAAGTGGCTCAAATGTGCAAAAAGATACCAAGAATGGCTTTGTTCCTGCCTGCATATGCACCCAACAAATGCTTACTTCATGAGCATCTGCCGCCAGATAAACAGTATGGAAGACGTGCCTCCTGCATGCAGGTCTAGATGAGAAGCAAGTTCTAAATAAGCAAACAGAGAGAGATGGGACAGGAAGACAGCTGCTACAGAGACAACCGACAGGCTACCACCGGAAAAGAACTCCCTTCCAATACCTAGCAAGAGATGAAATGGGTCAGCAGAGAAAGCAGAAGTCAGAACATTCTAGGCACAGGGAAACAGCGTGTGCCAAGGCACTGGGTGGACAAGAGCTTGTCTCACTGAGGATCTGGAAAGGAGGCTGGAATGGAACAAGTAAAGAAAAAAGTGAGATTAGAGGCAGCCTGTAGCCAGATTTTCCTTCGTGGGCTTTTCTATGTGTGGGCTGCCAGCTCACAAATAACGACAAGGAAGACTACTTATTAATTACGAAAGCTCAACCTGTAGCTTAGGCTTATTCTTAACTAGTTCTTTTTTGTTGTTGTTGTTGTTGTTGTTTAAAGATTTATTTATTTATTATGTATACAGCATGTATGACTGCAGGCCAGAAGAGGGCACCAGATCTCATTGCAGATGGTTGTGAGCCACCATGTGGTTGCTGGGAATTGAACTCAGAACCTCTGGAAGAGCAGTCAGTGCTCTTAACCTCTGAGCCATCTCTCCAGCCCCTTAATTAGTTCTTATAACTTCAATTAACCCATTTATATTAATCTACATTCTATCACATGGCATTACCTCTCTTCCATCTTGCACCTCCTGTTTCCCCTCCGTGTCTCCTCCCACTTCCTCTCTCTGCCTAGAAGTCCCGCCTATACCTCCTGCCTAGCTATTGCCTGTTCCGCTCTTTATTAAACCGATCACAGCAATATATCTTCACACAGTGTACAAATATCCCACAGCAGTAGCCAGGTAGGCAGGTGGCCTCCCATTCCTCCACTTTGTGCAGATAGCCTGGCTTTGCTCTCTGCTTACTAACAGAGAGTGTCATCTCCAATCAGGAGTGTTGATGAGAACTGTAGATTCACAGGCCCTGCCCTGGCCTGCCCTTCAGCATCTGTGTTATAACGAGTTCTCCCAAGAGATGCGCAGCAGGAAAGGTGAGACACTCTGCTCTAAGCCATCTGCCTTTTATGGACAGACTGAACCTTTTCTGTCGGATGTTCTGAGGTTTGTGGAGCAGGGTATTTTCCCATACATATAACCTCTTTGAATACTAGAGGGCATCATTACATTAACAAGCCAGAACACCATGTTAGAAGCCAGCAACATCACAGATTATAATCAAACATTGCAATCGCTGCGCTTTGTAGCTACAAACAGACCAACAGGGTCTTGAGTGTTTTCATTGAGACAGGGAGCATGATCAGCTGCACCTGGGACACTTGCCCTTAGCCGACTCCAAGACAGGGATACAAACACCTGCTATGGAAGATGTCAGTGGCCGCTGTTGGCCACTGAGGAGTTTCACATGAGCTAGAGGTGCCGCTATTCAACACAGCTAGAATAATTAATGGAAAGCAAAGCATTGCTAAATTTAATAGCAACTGGTGGGGGGGGGGAGGCTGGAAAGATGCCTCAGTGGTTAAGAGTATTTGCTGATCTTGCAGAGGACCCAGGTTCAGTTCTCAGCATCCACATGATAGCTCACAAGTAGCTATAATTCAAGTTCCAGGAAATGCAATACCCTCTTCTGGCCTCCCTGGGCACCAGACACACATATGGGGCAGAGACATACCTACAGGCAAAATACTTATATACATAATTTTAATATCTTTTTAAAAATTAATAGCAATTGACATCACAGAACCATGCCCACTCCTGGGCATTAGTGCCCTGTGTGCAATGAGGATCTAAGTATTTCACAACACTAAAATTTTGACTACACAGTGACAAATACCCACTTACATATATCGTTATGAGCTGCTGTCAAACCGCCAAGAAGCCCTGGAGTGGGGCTCTAAATGGGCAAAATGCACACACTCTGTGAGAATGCATAGCCTCTTACCAACACCTCCTGCCTCTATACCTGGGAGACACAGGCAAGAGACACCAAAGGCCAGCAGGGGCAAGTGTGCACATAAGTAAACTGAAATATGATGTGTCATCTAAGTCTGTGACCGCTGGATTTCCTAGTTGAAATGAGCTGCTATCCCACCTAAAGGCTACTCTCATCCCCACCACCATCTCCTGCAGGCTCAAATCATCGTTTCCCTAGGCTACGAGTGCCCCCTCTGGACCACTGCTGGAACTGCAGGGAGCCGGGCGTGATTCTCCCGTTCCCGGGGAAGCTTGCTAGCCTCCTTTGCGACAGGCAGATTGGGAGACAACCAGAGAGTGGAGACTATGAAAACAAGGAAGAGCCAGGAGAGGGAGGGAGTTCTCTTTCTGCACACCTAGATCTACACTCTTCTTTAGAGGCAATGTTCCCCTGCGTCAGCCTTTGGGTTTAAGCTGTTTTGAGTTCCACCGAAGCAGTGATAACGAACACACTGAATTAGCGTTGGCAATGTAGTCTCGTGCGCCGTCCATGTGAGGGGTTAACCACAGCCTAGTGGTGCCTGTATCTGTCCCTGTGAAAGCTCATGGCAGGATGTGAGGGCTCACTGGGGAAACAGAAAAGCCAGTGTGAAGGACTAGAAGTCTGCCTTTTCAGCCCTGGTAAAGGACTTCTAGAGTCTTATGCAATCTACGGCTCCCAGGGCCACACGTGATTTGGAACACGTGAGTGTGCCTTCCTCCCATTCCCTAATACGCTGGGCCACCTGGATCAGAACACACTCCACGTGACACAAGCTCGTTCTTCTGTCAAAATAGCATAGCCTTTTGTTTTGTTTTGTTGAGACAGGGTTTCTCTGCGTATCCCTGGCTGTCCTGGAACTTGCTCTGTAGCCCAGGCTGGCCTTGAACTCACAGAGATCCGCCTGCCTCTGCCTCCCAAGTGCTGAAATTAAAGGCAGGTGCCACCATGACTGCCCAGCTTTGTTTTTGTTGTTGTTTTGTTTTGTTTTTTAATGTCTGTATAAAATGTCACTGCTCATCAGCCTCTGCAGCAGCAAGTTCTAGAAGCCTGGTAGTCCTCCCCTCCAGAAGCCCAGATGCTCCTGCAGGGAGAGGAACCTGGTGAAAGCTGGCCAAATCTGTTCCATAGCCGGGGCTTTGACATAAGAAACTCCCTGCAGGGGGCAGCCTGGGCATATGAAGTCAAGATTTCCTTAGTAGTTCCATAAGCCTCTGGCAATTTCCTCAAAGGAAACCCACACTGATGACCTAATGTCAAGATTTCCAAGCAGAATAGACATGAGCTCTGTGCTCTGATCTCATTTGTCCCCCGGCTACTGGTGTGTGTGTGTGTGTGTGTGTGTGTGTGTGTGTGTGTGTGTGTTTGAGACAGGGTTTCTCTGTGTAGTTTTGGTGCCTGTCCTGGATCTAGCAGATCAGGCTGGCCTCAAACTCACAGAGATCCACCTGGCTCTGCCTCCCGAGTGCTGGGATTAAAGGCGTGCGCCGCCGCCGCCGCCGCCGCCGCCGCCGCCGCCGCCGCCGCCGCCACCACCACCACCACCGCCACCACCACCACCACCCAGCCCCGGTTACTGTTTTGTCCTCCGTTTGCAGATGAACATTTTGAGCCTTTGGTAAGTAATCCATCCAGTTTTTCACAGCTGTATGTGGCAAAATCCGGACTGAACTCGGGGCCAACTCACCTGATGTCCATACACTTAATCACTGAGTAACTACCTCCCTGGATAGTTAAGAGGCATTTGAAGAATGCTCCTTATATGCCACACATGGCACCAGGCATTCAACATACATAGTCATGTTTAAACCTTCTTGCCACTCTACGAAGAAGTCTCATTAGCTTGGATGAGGGAGCTAAAGTTCAGAAAGGTTGAAGGTCATGCCCTGGACTGCAAAGACTCATGTCTACCTCCTTCCAAAGGTTAGCTCTTCACCACTGTGTTCCACAAACTGAGCAGAGTGACAGGCCAGGGGCTGTGGCAAAGATGTCATGGAGTCTGGATCCCTGCCCCCACTGCTCCCCATTCTGCCGCTAAGGCCCGTCTAGTTTAACTGAAAGTCTCTACCTGCTCTTGGCTTCCATTTTCCCACCTGACAAAGTACAGGGACCAGGTGGGCTGGTGTCTCGGTCTCCTCTCAGCTCCGGGATTTTCCTAGCTCCAGGTTCATTCGTTCCACACCTCGAAGCCTGGTATTTGCCTTGAGTCTCAGAATAAAATGGTCAACTTCTCAGAAAAGGTGGCTTGTGCTACAGCATTCTGTCCCAGGTGCACAGGAGTTCCAGAAGTCTCCATAGGGAAGGAGTCCACTGCCAGATACAACCCATGGGCATGACTTAGCTGGTTCTTGATATTCTAAAACAGTGGTTTTCAACCTGTGGGTCACAACCCCTTTGGGTCGAACGACCCTTTCATAAGGGTCGCCCAAGACCATCGGAAAATATAGATAGTTACATTACAATTCATAACAGTAGTAAGGTTACAACTATAAAGTAGCAACGAAAATAATCTTATGATGGGGGGGGGGGTCACCACAACGTGAGGGACTGTGTTAAAGAGATGCAGCATTGGGAAGGTTGAGAACCACTATTCTAAAATAAGAGAAATTAATGATCAACACTTTTTTAAGACAGGGTCCCTGTGTATCCCAGGCTGGTTTCAAACTTGCTCTATAGTCAAGAATGACCATGAAATACTGATCCTCCCAGCTCCACCTCCTTAGTGCTATAACTATAGACTTCCACACTCAGTCTGTGTGGCACTGGAGCTCAAACCCAAGGCTTTCATGCACGCTAGGCACACATGGAGCAATGTCCCCAGCCTGTGACCAGTGTCCCTAAGTCAAAACAGATCGTATGGGCTGTTGAGTTGGGTCAGTAGGTAAAGGTGGCCTGAATCACATGATGGAAGAAGAAAACCGGTTCCCTGAAGTTATCCTCTGACCGCCACACCTGCATGCGGTGCACATAAGCTCACATGCACATGACATGCACATGACATGCACATTATTTTTAATGCTTCTGTGAAAATCTGAGTTTCTGGGTTTTCTTTAAAAATGCCAATCTGAGCCGGGCGACGGTGGTGCATGCATGCCTTTAATCAGGAGGCAGAGCCAGGCAGATCTCTGTGAGTTCGAGGCCAGCCTGGTCTACAGAGTGAGATCCAGGACAGGCACCAAAGCTACATAGAGAGACCCTGTCTGGGGGGTTGGGGGGAGGCAAAAAACAAAAACAAAAAAGCAAAAAAATGCCGATCTGGCCACTCCAGGTTTGAGCTGACTGGTATCCTCACACACAAAGGGAAGGGGAGATCCCTGTTTTACTACAGCCCCTAGCACTCCAAACGCCCTTTTGCTCCCTGGAGACGTCAATGTATGACCACTCTTGAGGAGCCTTGGTGCTCTGGCCTTGGGGCGGAACCTAGGCCAGGGCCAGGCTACATGAGGCCATCCCTTGGGCACGATGACAGAGTAACAGAGGATCCTTCAAACATCTCCTCTGGCCTCACAGCTTTTGCCTGTGTGAGCCTGAGCCCAGGAGTTCAGCAGGAGCCCCCCAGCCGGGCTGCATATCAACCACAAACCCTGGAGCAGGCATGGAGAGGCTCTCAGGAAGGAGGAGTGCTCGCTCGCTCCTCCCGCAGCTGTCACCAGATTGGTGTCTGGGGCTGGGGCCCAGGGTGGGCCAGCCACATGTGTCACTGGCCTGGACCAGGGCTATAATGCCAACATTGTGCTACGTGGAACAAGAGAGGTTTTCATCCAGGCGCCAGCATGAAGCAAAGCGCTTGGGGATCACCCTGAACAAAGACTATGGGAGAGGAAGCCGTATGACTCGGGTGCCCACGTGAGCCTGGAGAGCCCAAGGCATTTCCACAGAACACCTTGCAATTGCATTTCCTTCTGAAAATAGACACCAATAAGACATTCCCAGAGGGACAGCGGGCCTGGACTCAGCATTAGCAACAGCCAGGAATGGTCGTAGTCCTTGCCGGTGCCATGAGTTTACTGACTCGGTCACAAATCTTCCTCACTACTTAACCAGATGCAGAATGCTGAGCTGGGATATAGGAGTCTCAGAGGAAGGCACAGCACCCACCTGCACAGGGACCTGGAGCCCAGAGAGAGTAAGTAAGTAGAAAATCATACACTGATGACCCAGGGGAAGAATTGAGACTCGCACAGCAGCAGCAGCGACACCTCAAGCCTCAGATCTGATCCCGATCTGTCCGGTTTCGGACACTTCCCAGAGTCTCCTGAAATGCTACAAGCTCAGCAAAGAAAACAGCTGAACGCCATAATAAGGAAGTTGAACGCTCCACTGAAGGCAAGGGAGAATGTGGAATATATTTAAGGGGGAAATAACATAGTCTGATTAGGGTCATGAAAAGGTCACTCTGGCAGCCATCGGGGAAGCTGACCCTGGATGCAAGATGACAGGTTAGAAGGTGAGAGTCTTTCTCTCCCTGATACAGGAGCCCTTCAGACTCCCAAGTTTGCTTTCCCAGGGTTTCCCGTTCTACCTGATAAGCTAAGGGGGAGTCTGGGGACTACCATTTGTTTTCACAAGACCAGGAGCAGGATGGAGCTGAAAGTTTTCTTCCTGGTATTGTTCCCAGGGGCCAAATTTGATATCTTTTTTTTTTTTTTTTTTTACAAAGCTGGACCTCTGTGTGTGGAATTCTCTCGGCAAGCACCAGGCGAACCTGGAAAGCTCAGCAGGCAGCAAGCAAGAAGACAGGAGGCAAGTCTTCATGATCTCTGCCAGAGTTACATATGGAGAAACAGAAAAGGGAATCAAACACTAGACATCAACAGTCTCCTTCGCATACTTGTCCTCGTACCTAGTACCCGATACCCCATGATCTGGCCAATCCAAACCGCACTGCAGACAGTCTTGCCACGTTCAATGTCCACGTCTTGGCTCTCACTGTTTTCTTTGCCTGTAACGCTATCTTCTGGGCAAGCGCCTCTCCTCCGGTGCTGTCTCCACGGTCAGCAAGAAGCCATTGCTCTGTCTTCATGGACTCCAAAGCACTTCATCTCTCTTGTGTGCTTTTTCCAGAGCGATCTGTGTTAAAATTACCTCCTCTTCTAGACCTTGAAGATGGGACTCACTCCTGCTTCACATCTGTTCTCTCAACACCAACTTACACCGACCCCAATGGATGCTGCTTCCGGGAACTGACGGACGGTGGGAATCACTTTTCTAGTTCCTCCATAAAGGAAAAGTGTAGAAAACCCTATCGTGATTCTTCTGTATTAACACACAGATGCCTTCTCCATGCACCTCATAAGCTCACTCTGACAGCTGCCAAATTGGCCAGCATTTCCACCCTAGGAAGTTACAGGCTAAGCCAGAGCTGCTGTGCCTCCTACAAACTTCATTAATTCTCAGAGCCGTGCATAGATTGCGTTCACTCTCGTTTTTATACATTTCCTAGGTCATAGTTCAGTTAATCCTACTGCATAGGTCACCCCCATAGGAAAAAAAAAAAACATGTAAATTCTCATTAAATCTTGGCTCCAATTAGCTGAATAAAACTTCAAGACCCTTTAAAGTTCTTGAAAATTCTATTTTTAAAAAAAATGTCTACATAAACCTCCATCTGTTTGGCAATGGTAATATTTTATACTGTTGTTTGAAAATTATTTCAACAGAGGACATGGTAGCCTGTCACTGTACTCCCAGACTCCAGAGCAGAAGGCAAGAGGCTAATGAATTAGTGGCCAGCCTGAGCTACTTAGGAAGACATCTGTCTCGGAAAGAAAAAGAAGGGAGGGAGGGAGGGAGGGAGGGAGGGAGGGAGGGAGGGAGGGAGGGAGGGAGGGAGGGAGGGAGGGAGGGAGGGAGGGCATACAAACTTGGGGTGGTGCTCAGTGCTAGAGTGCTTGCCTTGCATGAGGAAGGCCCTGGGTTCGGTGTTCTGTGCTGTAACACACTGGGTACAATGTTGAACTAGCGAGCTAGCCTGGGAACTTAGAATATGCAGATGACTTCCAAGTTCCAGAGTTCAAGCAGTGAACTTAGGAAGCTAAATCCACTTGCTATTGTTGGTTAGCTGCTTTAGAACTGAAAATGACCTTTTCAAATTGGAAAAGTGGGCAGGAACAAAGAGGAACTTGAAAACTAACAATGGCTCACATTTTCATAGCTATTTCTGGTTTATAAAGTGCGTCTGTATCATCATTTCATCTGCCCTGCCAACGGCTCTGTGAGGTCAATATGAGGTCTGCCTGAGCACAGATGAGCAGGCAGGCCTCGAAGATGGGACATAACGCACAGTACCTACTGAGTAGGACAGAAAACTTTTTTTTTTTTTTTTTTTTTTTTACCACACCATGTTTCCTCTGAGCATTCTACACACAAATGTACTAAACAAACTACTGGGCTCATTTTGCAAAGGTAATGTCAATTTCAACCTGCAGGTAAAAACAATGGAGGAAATATTTCGAGCTTCGGTGCCTTTGCGGAAGTGTTCCAAGCATCAGATATGCTATAAAGTAGCTGCTCAGTCAAAACCGAGGCCCAGTTGGGGAAACGTGTCCAAACACTGGGCTTGAACCGCACTTAGAGACTCAAAGTCTTTTTGTTTGTTTGCTTGTTTTTTGTTTTTCGAGACAGGGTTTCTCTGTGTAGCTTTGCACCTTTCCTGGAACTCACTTGGTAGCCCAGGCTGGCCTCGAACTCACAGAGATCCGCCTGGACTTTGAGACTCAAAGTCAGGCCTTTGATGCTGTCCACAGTCACACACTACCAGAAATAAAAGAGTTGACACACTCATACAACTTCAAACTAAATCTCTTGGCTGGGCTGTAGCAGTTCATTTTCGGCAGCCCCTAATTACCTTCAGAGGCACGCACTGTATTGTATTTTCGGTGCTAAAACTGTTCGCTTCCACAGTGTCTATCGCACTGTTTTGGTATCTCTTCACATTTTAGTCCATTAGGAACTCGGAAAGTTGAAAGTGAGCCCCGTCTACTGCCTATCTTGTTAGCATTTTTCTGTTTCTCCTTTTCCTGGGAGATTGTCTTTTTGAAGATCCTTGTTTATTATTTCTCACTCCCCTCTGGCTCCTTTGTTGTCTTTTTACCAGCCTGGCTGTCTGGGCTGGAAGGTGCTCAGAACTTCTGGGAGTGGAGATAATAAACTCAAAGCCCAAAAGGTGGGCCTAAAGAGGAATGCAAGGCAGTCCCCAGACGCAGCCTGACTGGAGAGTGAAGTGGTTAGCTTCCCTGTCCTTAGCTGAGGGCAAGCAAAAGTCAGTGGTCCCCCCAGCAGGTCGGCCACCCCGGGCACGGCACCAAAGCGTGTGGTCAGTGAGGCTGGCCCTGCTAGCCCAGCAGGAGGGCGGCGGAAAGCAGGGCGTGGCGCTGGCCAGTGCGGGACCGGGACACCGGCGGGCGGCGTAGGGGGGGCGAGGCGTGCTCGGGTCTATTCCGGGAGCGCGCAGGGCGGGGCGGGGGCGTCCTGCGAGCATCCTGTCTGGGGGAGGGGACGAGCTCGCCGCCGGGGCAGCCCCAAGAGCGCAAGCCGCCCGTGCGGCAGCCGCTGCGCCCTAGGCTGGGCGCCCCGGGATCCCCGCCGGCGCCATGGACCGAGGCCGGGGTAAGTGGCACCACCGCGGCGGTCGGGGAAAAGGGACCTGGGAGATCCGAGGCCGGAGGGGAGCTGAAAAGGAGGGGGTAGAGGTGGCGATGGGACTTGGCGTGCGAGGCACTAGACACTTGGGCACAGGTGCCTCCTGCAGCAGGAGCAATCCGTGAGTGTGAGCCCCTCGTGGTTCTTAGGTCTGGGTCCCCTCATGGGTGGGAAATCGGCGTGTTTGAACACTCTGTTTCCTAACTTTATGAAAGGTTCCCCAAGGATTCTTGAAGTCAGCGAGCTACCCCCTCCTCGCCACACGTAGGGAGAGGGTGGGATGGGGGTACAGGTTACACTCCTGGAACAGTCGCTCATGCGGCTCCCACTGTGCACCCTGGGAGAAGCCCCAGGAGAAGCCCCGGGAGACCGAAGTTTGCAGCTGCTTTGGGAGAAGGCGGGGCTGCGTGAGCACGCTTCCGCGCCTCTGTGTGTGTTTGGTGGACGGTTTAGAGTCGTGAGGACTACTGCAGTTAGGACTGCTTCCTGGGGCCTTAGGGTGGGAACAGCGCACATCTTAGTAAAGGTTAGGAGATTGCAGCGGCCGTGTGTCTACGTGAGCGAGGGGGTAGTGTCAGAGGCCTGAGTCCCGCCGCCGCCGCCGGCAGCTCTAGGATCCTGAGATCACAGGTGTGTGAAGGCACTGGGCGAACTGAGTGTCGTGTCTTTCTACCAGAAGCAGTTTCTATTGTTGTTGCTGTTGATGGAAAATTCCTCTCCCTTCCAACAATCATCTTAACAACCCGCCCCCTGCTTGCTCTGTTGAGGCCCCAGGGGCAAAAGGAAGTGTTTGGGCTGGGATGAGTGCTTGAGCAGGTGTGCAGGGTAACCTTCTCCACCCTGTGTAAGTTCAGAGGGCCTTAGAGGAGCCACCACCCCATGCTCGTCACCACCCCTCTCCAACACAGAATTCAGCACCCACCTGCTCCTTCAGGATCTTTGGAGAGCAGGCAGACATTGAGGGGAAGGGCTTACGCGTGGTTCTGCGTGGTTCTTCAAGACGGAGGCATGATTTGAAGGCAGTTTTCACCTGTTCGCCGACTTCTGGGCAAGGGTACACCCACCCACGAGGGCAGAAAAGCAGAATAGGCCTTTCTCATTCCTTCCGCTTTTCTCCAGTGCCCCAACCTCACATCTAACGCAAGGATCATCTTCGGATGTCGAATACCACCCTGTCTGGTTCCCTGTACCAAAATCTATACGGAGAACTAAGGTTGGAGTGTTTGTAATCGATGTGGCCACTTCAAAATGCAGCCTCCAGACGTCTAGCTAGGTCTAGCTAGGACGTGGGACCTCTCAGGAATCTCTTGCTGCCCGGAGCATTCAGGGACTCTGACCTTTTTTTTTTTCCTTGTCCACCACAGCTCTTGTCCTGGGGTCCCATTAGTACTATGGTGTTAGCTTCCTGGATCTTGCTCCCTTGACCAGAAGTGAGCTTCCAGAAGCCAGGAAACAGAGCTTTGTGAGACTGTGTCTGGCACATGATGGGAATGGCCCAATGTGGCTTATCAAGTGAGATGAAGCATGCTTCTTGTACATCTCAAGTTAATTCGTCATAATGTCCATTTTTAAAAGAATCCTCCTGCAAAATTCTCACAACCGAGCTGTTCTGTGACCTGCTAGAGGCCATGTCAACCCTTTGAGTAAAGTGGCATGTGGCTGGAGGGCACAAGACCAAGTCACCTTCATTTCCCACCTTGATAAACAGTTTCAAATACTGTGGTGAAAGCAAATATGACCGGACTGTGGATTAGAGTGCAAAATCTGTCTGTGCCTTTAAGATAACATATAAGGGTTCAGAAATGATGTTAGCCGACTGTGATGGCTGGCTTTATCAACTTGACACATTCTAGAAATACCTGGGAAGAGACTCTCAATGAGGGATGGTCTCGATTAGGTTGGCCTCTGGGCACGCCTTTGGAGGTGGGCGTTGGGGGCTTCCTTTGATTATGTAAGTTGATGTGGGGGGCCACCCAGCCTAACAGGGGGCAGTACCGGTCCCTAGATTTGTGGTGTGGACTGTTTAGAAAAGGAGAAGGTGCCGGGCGGTGGCGGCGGCGCGCGCCTTTAATCCCAGCACTCGGAAGGCAGAGGCAGGCGGATCTCTGTGAGTTCAAGGCCAGCCTGGTCTCCAAAGCAAGCTCCAGGAAAGGCGCAAAGCTACACAGAGAAACCCTGTCTCGAAAAACCAAAAAAAAAAAAAAAAAAGGGAGAAGGTGAGCTGAGCACCAGAGTGCATGCTTTCACTCTCTGCTCGTGACTGAGGATGTGACTTGCTGTCTGGGTTCCTGCCACCTCGGCTTTTCTGAAGTAATGGGATGTCACCTGGAATTGAGAGATGAAATAAACCCTGTCTTCCCCTAAATTGCTTTTGTCAGGGTATTTTGCTATAGCAACGGGAAACAAAGGAAGACATAGCCTTCCTTGTTGTGACCCTGTCCTCAGGTGGATGTGCATACCACCACCACTACCACCCCCAACATGTCAAGCAAAGTTCTACAAAGGCAGGTCTCGTTTTAGCATCCCCCACCACCTCAGGGTAGGGTGACCTTGAGCAGGCTAGGGTCACCTTAGACAAGAACACGGTTCAGCATTTGCAGCCATCACAGCTGAGATCACCTCTTGCACTAGTTCAGTTTTTCCACATTGTTTTCTCTCTTGAGCAGCTCATGGGTCAGAGGTTATCCCCTCTCAGGAAAGCAGGCTGTGGCGCAATCCCAACACCCAGGTCTCTTTAATAACAGAGATCTCTTTTCTCTCAGCTCTCCAGGTTGGTAGCCCAGGATCAAGGTTAACCTCAGACGAGGCCTTTTCCTGGCTTTCGTCATTTTTCTGTATTTTCACACACACACACCTCTTCTCGATGGTTTTCCTCTTCTTAGATGGACATAAGCCCATCAGACTCAATCCCCATTCTCATGACCTCATTTGACCTCAGCTACCTCCTCAAGGCCCTGGCTCCAAATGCAATCACATGGGACTTAGGGGTTCAGTCTACGAATGGGTAGAAGGTAGGGGTGGACAGGAGACAGAAGTCAGTCCAGAGCAGCCACTGACATTAATTTGCAGTCATTTTCTGTGTCATACACAGAGCAAGGTTTAAACACAGCCTTGATTTTTAAGCATATTGCTAACTGCCTCCACAGTGGCAAGGGAACAGCCAAACCCTAAAATATGACTAGATCCCGAGTCTTCTGTCTCAGGTACCCTGTGCATGTCCTCTGACACAATTATACCATCCATCCTCCACGTAGTGAATAGGAACAAACCTGGGAAGCGGGATTTCTCTTCTCACGGCAAACTGCCTTGGACTAAGCAAAGCAGGATTCACGCAACCCAGTGACAGACATAGAAACCACTTATAACAGACTCCCCTTCCCATGAGATTTCCCGGGGTATGCCTGTCACACAAAGAGAACTGGCCACCAGTGAGGTAGCACTCGGGTAGGCTTCATGACTCCGCCTTCCACAGGACAAGCTGATGAACTTTCTGTCCCCAGATGAGGCTGAAATGTGGAAAGCGGGCTGCCTTTTCTTGGAGGCATGGATGTGAAATATTTGTGTACAAAGCTTAGTATATGAGGAGCTCTCAAATGTTTGCTGTTACTCAGTCAGCTTACCTCCAAGGGCTCAAGCTCTGCACTCACATCCTTCCCCACCAAGTCAGGTGACTTTTGTTGTTGTTGTTGTTGTTGTTGTTGTTGTTGTTACAAACACAGCTACATGAAGAGCTGTCAAAGGAAATGGGGGTGTTTGTGAACAAGACAAAATCTGAAGCGGCAACGACGGGAGAGTGGTCCTCAAACTAGCCTCCCTACAGGAGAGGTAGTAGAAATGGCTTCCAGAAGTTTCTCTTAAAGGTTCACCAAAGGCTGAGGTGGGCTCCACTTAAAAGTACACGGATGAAAGAGATGTTCAAAGCTAGAAGCCGGGTGTGGTGAGGAAGGATTGTCATTCCGGACTCAGGAAACCGAGGCAGGAAGAGTACTACAAACAAACAAAAAATAAAGAAATGAAGAAGAGGTAAAAACAAGTATTGCCTGGGCACACAATGAGGCAGAGGTTAAATAGTCCTTCACCAGTGAGTAGGCTAAGGACGACTGTCACCTTCACCTAAGGTTCCAGAGGGTTCCATAAACCCCTTCCTGCACACTGTTGAGGAACGGGGCTCCCAGGTGTGTGTGTCCTTTGATTTAAAATACTCCTCTTTTATTTAGCTGCATGCCACAGCACAGCCTTTATTGGGATTTTATGGATCAATGTGTGAAGATGGACTCGGGGGAGGAGAGGGTCTGATGCAGTTCAGAGCAGTTATTTAAAACTAGTGGGCTGGTAGGGGGGCTCAGTGGGTAGAGACTACCTAAGTTTGGTCCTCAGAATTCACATGGAAGGAGAGAGCTGACGTCACTAGTTGTTCTCTGACCTGGGTATGTTTGGTGTGGTGTGTGGGCCCCCGCTCTGTGGTACCTGACCCCCCTCTCTTATACACACACACACACACACACACACACACACACACACACACAATAAATGAATGAATGAATGAATGAATGAATGAATAAATAAATAAATAAATAAATAAATAAATAAATAAATAATGAAACGTAAAGAGAGAAAGAAAGAAGGGGAAGGAGAGAGAATCCGTTGACCTAAGCAGACCTGAACCACTGTCTGGTTTCTCACTCTAGGCTGCCATTTTGTAACATACCACCACCACCACCTCCACCACCACCACCACCACCACCACCACCACCTCCACCACCTCCACCACCACCACCACCACCTCCACCACCACCACCACCACCACCTCCACCACCACCACCACCACCACCACCTCCACCACCACCACCACCACCACCTCCACCACCACCACCACCACCACCACCACCACCTCCACCACCTCCACCACCACCACCACCACCTCCACCACCACCACCACCACCACCTCCACCACCACCACCACCACCACCACCTCCACCACCTCCACCACCACCACCACCACCACCACCATCACCACCATCACCACCACCACCATCACCACCATCACCACCATCACCACCACCACCACCACCACCATCACCACCATCACCACCACCACCACCACCACCACCACCACCACCACCACCTCCACCAGGCCTTTGCTGTCTGCTCCCTGTTCCCTCCAACAGCTCACCTCCTCATGCTGCCGGTTTTTTCTCCTTGCAGCTCTGAATATTCCATGCCTCCCTCCCCCCGTCCCCCCGTCCCCCACTCCTGTCACCCTAGTCATTGTGCAAACATTTCTTCATCCCCCGGGGCCGTGTGTCCCAGCCTTCCCAGCTGCCTCTGCCTGCCTGCGGCTGCTCAGAGCACCGCGTGCCACACTGGTGGTCATGTCCACGGTTGCAGTTAACTGCGGCATGGCATGCGCTGTTGGTAGGAGCTCTTTGAGCACAGGCTTGTTGGTAGCCTCCTCCTCCTCCTCCTCCTCCTCCTCCTCCTCCTCCTCCTCCTCCTCGGCTCCTCCCGCCATGTTCGGCACTTAGTAGTCGCCCAGGAAATGTCTATCAAGACGGTGAAGAAATGAAAGTAAGCGGATCCAGCTCCGCGTGGCCCCTGGCTGTGGTCATTTTCAACGCCGTGATTGGAGGGACAGAAGTATGGACGTTATCATCACACAGAGTTGTTTGCTTTGCCTTCCTCCTTTGTAAGTCAGACCCCAGATCCTGTTGACTGTTACTGGGAAATGGATCTTGGGTGGCTGCTTCTCCTATATCCTGTTCCGCCTACAGGGTCTTCCTGTTTCTATGTGGGCTTCTCCAGTGTGCCTCGAGGACCACTCCCTATGTGTCTGAAGTAGTGCTGCCCTAATCTACCTGGGCTCCAAAACTTGCCCTGTGGAGCCCAGAGAAAACACACTCCAGAGATCTGATCAGGGGTTCCGGGGTGAGATCTGGGAGTCTGCATTTTGCAAAGCCCTTGGGTAAACTTGTTCTCACTGGTGAATGCCACGGTTCTCAATGCACTGCTCTGCTGTGACCTTTGACCCTGCTCACACAACCTTCCAGGATTTCCTGTTCCTTACCCTAGGTAAGTGAGGGGTAGTCAAAGGCCTTTCCCATTTTTTTCAACCAAGTGGAGCTCTGGGGTCCAGACCTATTTATCAAGGTAGACAGACTCCTTCAAGCTACAAGTTCTCTTACTTTAACTCTTAAATCACCAAGCAGGGCGTGGTGGCACACACCTTTACTCCCAGCAGAGGCAGGTGGATCTCTGTGAGTTTGAGCCAGCCTGATCTACATAGATCTCTAGGCTAACCAGAGCTACATAGTGAGATCCTGTCTCAAAAAAACCTCAAAGTAAATACATAAATAGCCATGCAGGTTTTTTTATTATAGCCCATAATATATCTAATTCCTCTTAACTCTACCCTACATCATTTTTTTTTCAACTTAGAGAGGTATTTGACATCTCCCCAGTGGTATTCACTTCAGCCTGGCCTTGTGGATGCTGAGCATTTGTGGAAAACTTTGGTCCAAGGCTAGACCACCCTGTGCTGGTGGTCATTGTGTATACTGTCACTTAACAAAAGTTTTTGGGCTGGGGAGGGGGATGCACTGGGCAAGAAGGAGCCGTGTGATAGGGAGAATCATCCGACAGAACTGATGCTGGAGTCCTTTTTCAGATTCCGTTTCATCCTTGAGTTTCTCTTCTGGGGCTCTTCCCAACCATGGCAGTAGCCCTAGGACGTGGACAGAGCAGCCATTCTACTTTTTTTTTTTGGTTTTGTTTTGTTTTTGTTTTTTTGTTTTTGTTTTTCGAGACAGGGTCTCTCTGTGTCACTTTGTGCCTTTCCTGGAACTCACTCTAGTCCAGGCTGGCCTCGAACTCACAGAGATCCGCCTGTCTCTGCCTCCCAAGTGTGCCGTTCTCCTTCTAGCGTAGGTAAAGCGTCTGAAGTTCAGCATCTTCCTGAAAGAGACCAGTCCAGCATCACCTGCCTGTGGGGTCTTCTACCACACACCCCTCCCCTGCTTAGTTCCCCTAAGACTTTCAGGTACTAGTCCGTCCCCAGGAGCCTGGGCTTTTAGAAGATTCTAGTTATCGTTGACATGTGTCTTCTGTGTACATGTGAATCCCAGTGTCTAGGACTGTATTCTGCATTATATCCTCAGGGTCTAACCACTATGCCAAATGCTGAATTGTTGTAGTCACATCCTACTTATGTTGAACACACACCATGATTCCAGCCAATGTAGATACTAATCTTACAGATGAAGATATTGAGTCTTAAAAAGGCTGTGTATCTACTCAGCTCTGCCTACCTCCAAACCTAAGTTCCTTTCTCATTAGTATATGTTTGTCATACAAAATAATAAGCTTCACTATGGCATTTCATGCGTGTATATAGTGTACTATGACCATAAATGCCCACAGTTAACCCAGCAAGAGGGGAACACAAATATTTCCTCTTCTACTTCAATGTTGTTTCTTCTTTTGTTCGTGTGTCTTGTTTGTTTCTCAAGACAGGGTTTCTCTGTGTAGCTCTGGCTGTCCTGGAACTCTGCAGACCAGGATGGCTTAGAACGCGGAGATCCTCCTGCCTCTGCCTCCCAAGTGCTGGGATGAAAGGTGTACACCACACCGCCCAGCTTCTATGCTGTTTTTTAAATCTAGATTGCCCAGATGAGAGAGAACATATATTTGTCTTAATGAGTCTGGCTTTCTTCACTCAACATGATAATTTTCAGTTCCATCCACTTTCCTGCAGGTGACATAACTCTGGTTTTTGTAGCTGAATCAAACTCCATCGCGCATACATACCTCATTTCCCACCCCACCCCCCAGCCATTCATTGATGGTTACTTGAGCTGATTTCTTAGCTTTTCTATTCTGCATATGCCATAGTAAACATGGTGTGCAGGCATCTCTGTGTAATGTAGACTTCTAGGTCTTTGGACATGTACCCAAGAAGGGTCTAGCCAGATGATTCTAGCTTTTGATTTTTGAAGAGCCCCTACACCGATCCCCATTGTGGCTGCATCAATTTACATCCCCCACCCTCAGGAATGTATTAGGGTTCCTATCTCCCCACCTCCTCACCAGCATTTATTATTATTTGTTTCTGAGCTGCGGGCCATGACTGAGCTGAGATGGAGTGGCTTTTTCCTTGGTGGCTCAGGGCGTTGGACATTTTTTCATAGACTTATTGGCCATTTGTCCTTCTTCTTTTGAGAACTATGGTTCATTTGTTCATTTATTAATGGTTTTATTTGTTCTTTTGCTGTTTAATTGGGGAGTGGTTCTGTATGGTTTCTCCGGTATTAATCGCCTGTCAGTTGGGTAGCTGGCACAGTGGACTCCGGGCTCTGTTGGACATTTGTTTGGCAATACGAGAGCTTTTTGGTCTCATGCTGTCCCATTTGTCCCTAACATTGTTCTCTTCTGCTTTGCATGCATGTTGGGGGTGGGGGCGCTCACTAGGTACAGACTGCAAGGTAGGGACGGGACAGGTACTAAGAGAAGAAGCTCTGAACCATCCTGGGGGACACCCTCTGTCAGTGAAGGGATGTAGCCAGGCAGCAGCTCTGTGAGGTGTTAGGTCTCCCCCTTCCCAACCCCACCACCACCACCACTGTAGCCGGTGTTTAGAATTAAAGAAGCCACCAAGGAGGCTGAGCCAGGAGGGCCCCAGGCTGGGTTCATCTTCCATGTCAAATTCCATTCCGGAATGCCTGTGATGCCTGTAGAGGGTGGGGGGCGGGGGGGATAGAGGTGCAGAGCTGGCCAGGCATGATTCTTCCCCCTGGCACAGCTGTCAGGCCATGGTGGGGACAGAATGTGGCACCACATTGCGGTCATTCCAGCTCGGGGAATTCACCAGCAGCCTGCTGCCCACGAGGCAGGCCAGGGGCCTTTTTATAGCCCTCTAAGAACCAGGAGGAAAACTGATCTGTGAGAGAAAAGCAGAGCACTTGTCTTGGCCGGGCACCATTCTCTCAATCGAGTCCTTCCCAGAGGCCCACGGTGCTGTTTGGGCAGGAGATGCGGCTATACATGAGCGTGAGCAGTGTGTGCATTAAGGAAGCCGGTGCGCTATTGGAAGATGGAGGACAGAAGACGAAGACGGGGACCAGCCCCTGGCTCCTCGAATCCCCTTCTTGGGCTTCCGTTTCTTCATCTGAAAGGTTACCGTGCAGTGACTCTATTAGAGTGCAGAGGTCAGTAGACCTCAACCCGTGGGCCAAAGAGCAGGTTGATTAGTGCTGCTGGTGAAGAACTGTGCCGGTCCCTCATGCGTTGTTGATGGGCTTCCTCAATACAGGACCACAGCTGAGTAGTTGGAACAGCCCGTGTGCATCCTGCAAAGCTAAAACACAGGAACCAGCTAGGCCAGCCGTTCTCAACCTGCGGGTCACGACCCTTTCAGGGGCCTAACGACCCTTTCCCAGAGGTCGCACATCAGATATTTACATTACAATTCATAACAGTAGCAAAATTACAGTTATGAAGTAGCAACAAAAATAATTATATGGTGGGGGGGGGGTCACCACAACACGAGGAAGGGACGGTATTAAAGGGCCACAGGGTTAGGAAGGTTGAGAACCGCTGATCTAGGCCTTCCCAAAGGTTTGTTCACTCTTGGTAAGGGCGGAGAGAGAGTGCAGACCCTGCAGGGAGCACTGGGGTGGAGTGCGTTCAGTCAGGAGATGGGAACGGCCATTTCCCTCTGCTTCTCAAATCACTTTTAGCCTCACAATTATTGCGAATAAAATTTTAAGCAATAGAGTTACACTGGGTAAGTGGGAGTACTGAGCACAGTGGCTCCCCTCCATCTTACTCCCAACACAGCCCCTTCCCCTGTGGAAGCCAAGCAGACCCCACAGGTTCTGCCAGAAGAACCCATGGAAACCATGTGTCCTCCCTCAGCTGTACAGTGGGGACCTGAGGTTCAAGGGCAGTCGCTTCCCTAAGGTCACGTGACAGAGCCCCCAGGGGGCATTGCCGAGAACCACTGATGTCCCAAGCAGAGCCTGCTCTTGGTGGCAGTGCATGGTGGCCAGGGCCAGCCCTGCGGATCCCGAGTCCCCAGGGGGTCAGATCTGAGGCTCTGCTGGACACTTTATGGAAACCTACCTGTGAGTTACATCAGCATGGCTGAGTCAGGTCTGAGAATCTATTTTCTGAGAGACCCAGAACCAAAAGAAAACAAATTTTAAATCTTTATATATATTTTTTTTATTTCATTGGTACAAAGACTTTTTTTAAAAAAACCTCAGAGTGTATGTTACAATTGACATGTTAATTTATTCATTTCCCCCCTTTTCTAAAAAAGCTGTTATTCAGTAGATAAAAACATCTTCAAATCGGTGGCATCTTAGGATGGAGAAATTATGATAATTTATACAAAAGCTTTCTTTTGAAGATGGAATCAGATTCATTCATTTGTAGAATAAATATTTACCCTTCCTGCCCATTCTTGTTGGAGGGTGTGCTGAGGGCAGATCCTGCTGATATGAAACCGAGGAAGATTTTTTTTTAGCTCCACTTGAACCAAGAAAACTGATCTCCTGGGACCGTGCCAGGAAACCAGAGAGACTAATGGCTTTTCCTCGCCTCTAGCTAGCAGCCAGGTGTGGCTCTGAAGAGCGCAAGCTCCAAAGTGAGGCTGTGCCTGTGACCCGAAATCATATCTGGTCGGCGTCCATCAAAGAGAATGTGCAAAGGACCAGAGGGCTCAAGGGACGCTTTGTAGCCAAGACCCTCAGGAACATTGCAGATGGGATTCCAGGTGGGGGCCAGTGGTAGAGAGGAGAGAAAGGCCCAGAAGGTGCTGAAGAGTGAGCAAAACCGCATGCCTGCAACCCAGAGCATCAGAGAGAAGTAAGCAGAGCCCTGAGTGCCTCCACAGAGGAGCCCCCCCAAGTCTGTGCGTGCGTTCTCTCTCTCTCTTTCTCTCTCTCTCTCTCTTCCTCTCTCTCTCTCTCTCTCTCTCTCTCTCTCTCTCTCTCTCTCTCTCTCTCTCTCTCTCTCTCTCTCTCTTGGGTCTCTGACAGGGTGTGCCCCTATTCTTGGAGGCTGTGCTTGTGATGTGCCTAATTATAGAGACAGATAAGCCCAGAGTCAAGGGCCTTAGCTGTCTGCTGGTGTCTGGTTACCTCTTTGGGATCCTGTCTGTACCTGCTTCCGTTTAATCCCCTGTTTCTTCCACTGAAGCCATCAGGAGGCTCCAGGCAAGCATGGGAAGGTACTCTGCACACAGAAAGCATTCTGGTTTAGTTCTCCAAAGGGAAGCTTGGAATCAAGTTTGTATCTGATTGTCTTTCTTAATAACAAGAGAGTGCCGGGCAGTGGTGGTGCACACCTTTAGTCCCAGCACTTGGGAGGCGGATCTCTGTGAGTTCAAGGCCAGCCTGGTCTACAGAGCAAGATCCAGGACAGGTACCAAAACTACACAGAGAAACCCTGTCTCGAAAAACAAAAAAATAAAAATAAGCAAGAGAGGAACCCTAGTTCTCTCCTATACCTTCAAGGCTCTTGCTCTTGTGCAGCCTTTATTGACACTGGAGGAAGACAGCGGGATTGGAGATGCTCTTGGAACCGTTGCTATAGTCCAGCAAAGAATCTGGCTACATTTTACCAGTATCCTGAGGACTGGAGTCAGGCTAAATTCCAAAGTAATGGTTAATTTATTTGCTGAAGGAAATTTCAAGACGGGAGCATTCAGGCGGTATCATGGTTAGTCTTCACTGCTGTTCTTCAGGTCTGTAAAGAGAGAAGACAAAAAACAGCAGAGACATCAAAAAATGCGCAGTTTGGCAAAAGAAGGAGTTGAGTTTAGGATTGCAGACAAGGCTGATGAGCTGCTGAATGGTCAGAGGTTCACATTTCTAGAGTATCTGTCTCTGCACCGGGACGATTGCAGAGGTGGCCAGGGGTGAGACTTCACCCATCCAAGGCTCCAACCTGTACACCTGGGAATTCATTTGAAAGGAAAGAACCTGAACTCAGAATATATCACCAAATGGTTCCCTGCTGGAAAGCAACTGCTTAGGAGAGAGTTTTCTCCGACTCAGCCACCAAGGCATATAGTGGCTACCACAGTTTGGTTCCAAGGAATATATATAGAGGCTACCACAGTTTGGTTCCAAGGAATATATATAGAGGCTACCACAGTTTGGTTCCAAGGTATATAGAGGCTACCACAGTTTGATTCCAAGTCATATAGAGGCTACCACAGTTTGGTTCCAAGTTATATAGAGGCTACCACTGTTTGGTCCCAAGGAGGCCAGGCTACATCTTGAGCTGGCAGCAAAATGTGGCACCATTGTCCTTATGGTGCTGATTTTGTAGGCAGACTAATGTGACCATTCACTTTACGTTCCTACCTCCACAATGGAATGTATCCCCTCAAACTATGGACCAAAATAAGCCCTCCCTCCCTTAAGGTGCTTGTGGTCAGGTATTTGGTTAAGCAGCACCAAAGGGAACTAATGCATTCTCTTTGGTGGAATTTAAATGATTATTGTTTTTACTGCGTCTGACCTACTCTTGTGAGTATGCAGGAGCATGTGTGTAGGGCTAGAAGACCTTGTTTCCTTGGCGTCCTCTATCCCTACTGGCTCTTGCAATCTTTCTGTCTCCTCTGCCTCTTCCACAGAGTTTCCTGAGCACTAAGGGGAGGGATCTGACGGAGACAGCTCACTCGAAGTGTTCCAATGTCTCTCAATCTCTGTATACTGTCCAGTTACAGGTCTCTGTATTTGTGCCCATCTACCGCAGGAGGAATCTTCTTGAGATTGGGAATCTCATTGGCCCAGGACTTGCCAAGTAGGCTAAGGTGGTGGCCAGTGAACCCCAGGAACCCGCCTGTCTCTGCTTCCCCGGAGCCGGGGTTACAAGCTTTTGTCTAACCTCGTTTTCGATATCTGAGACACCGCCCAGTGTTGTTTGCTTATGATGTGTCCTCTTACTAACCGGTGCTCCAACCATCACCGCCTAGAAGCTGTGTGACCTCAGGCAAGATATTTAACATCCGTGTGTCTGTTTCCTCATCTGCAAAATGGAAATGATCATGAGAGTGCTATGTGGATCCAGAGCACTGCACACAAACCAGATCACCCCCTCATTACTGCTTCAAGTCTCCCCCCACTTTCCTGATGGTCCCTGCTCATCCTCTGACTTAACCAACACTTAACTGGATTTGATCCCTGGAAATGATGGTGGAAGGAGGGAACTGACATCTGAAAGTTGTCCTCTGACCTCAACTCATGTGTATGTCCATTCCCCCACACACACACACACCCATCACATACACACACACACACACACACCCATCACACACACTCATCATATATACACATGCACTCATACACATGCACACACACACACACCCATCACACACACTCATCATATATACACATGCACTCATACACATGCACACACACACACACCCATCACACACACACACACACACCCATCACACACACTCATCATATACACACATGCACTCATACACATGCACATACACACTCACATCACATCACATCACATCACATCACATCACATCACATACACCCTCATATTGGGTAGCCCAGAGTGGTGTGACCTTGATCTAAAAACTCTTCTGCCTTAGCCTCCCTACTTCTGGGGTCATGAGCCTGTGCCACCACACCATCCTGTGAGAGTTGTTTTAAAGGCATGTTTTGCCTTTCTGGACAGGTAAGGTCACCCTGCTCTCGGTTGCAGAACAGAGTTATCTCACGTCCTTCTCCACTAAGGGGTGAGCCCATGAGGGCAGCAACAAGGTTTCACTTAGTGTGTACCACATTGGCATAGCATCTAGCACAGCAGTGCGGAACAGCAGCTGCACCTGGAGAGGGACCAGGGGATCCTTTTAAAACATTCTATCCAAGGATGGTCGGGCTCCTGGGAAGGTGGGGAGCCTGGAGCAGAGTGCTCCTTGGGTCGCGGGGTGGTGCCAAGACCACAGTATTAGGTTCACCATATAGATGAAATTTCCAGCTGTCTGGACTAAAATGAGAAGCAGCTGCCCAAGATGCCTCGGAGAAAGACTGGGGTCAGCACAGTGAATTGTGGGTACACCGTGGACTGTGATGAGAAGCACCCAGAATCAAATGGGTTTTCCTTCCTTTCCCTGGCCGTCAGGGCAGCTGACATCCCTCGGGGAGCCTCTGTTCTCTCCTGTCTGGCAGAGATCACTCGAAAGGGAACACAGGAACAGTGGGCAGACGGAGACAGGCACCCAGCAGGCAGCTGGGAAGCCTTGTTGTCATGGACGATGGTGCTGAGTAAGCGATCTCCGCCAGTGAGGTAGATAGTCCAGGTGGGGTGCGATGCTCAGGGTGAGCACAGAAGGACCCTTTGGACTAGCTGCTAGATTGGGAGTCTGTTTCCCTGTTTCCCTTCCCCTTCTGATGTGTCTTGGGTTGCTGTGAAGTTGGTTCTGGTCCACACCCCCCAAGACTTCCTCCCTAGGAGACCTGGGGTGGGGGGGTGGGAAACAATAAAGTATCCAGTGATCACAGGCACTTAGAAGTCACTTAGCCATTGGACTTGGAGTTCTGCCCCTTTCACTCCTCCTGAAATGGGAGTTTTATGGGGCTTTCTAGGCTCTGCTCTTCACAGCAAGGTGACTTTATTTTAGGCATCTGCTCCCATATGAAGTGTTTGCCCAGTCCTAACTTCTGACCAATCGCTCTTCTTCCACTCCTCCATGAGTTCCTTGTGGCTTTAACAACCGACCCACATTGCATCATACCCTGACCTCTTCCAGCCCTCCAGGGCTCAGAACACCGCCTTTCCTTTGGGACACGGAGAATGAAGAGCGCTTGTTTCCCTTTGGGATCTCATGAGTCCGGCTTCTGCTGTCTTCGTTTCTCTCCACGTTTTGTCTTCCACACTCCCACTAGAATGCCCCATTAAGCTCTGTTTGCAGCATTCCGGGGCTTCTCCAGTCCCCAGCTCTTCCATACTCCTCTGGCAAACCAAGAGTCAACAAACCACCTAGTTAGGTTGATCGCATAATAACCCCACTCCCGGTACCAGTTTTACGAATTAGTTTTCTTGTTATTGTGACCAGGTATCAGACAAGAAGAAGCCTCAGAGAGAATGGTTTATTTGGCTTACAATTTGAGGTGGCTTTAGGTCATAATGAGGCTCGGCTTGGTTACCATGAGGATGCTCTGCAGTGCTCTACTGGATACTCAGAGCAGTTTTATTATTTCCACTCTGTGCATGAGGAAACAGACATGTAGAAGTTGAATTTGCCTGAGGCCACACAGCTTCTAGGAGTGGCCTTGGGAGCAGAGGTCATGAGCAGACAGCCCTGGGGCGGGGGGGGGGGGGGGGGGGGGGGGGGGGGAGGCGTGTCCTCAGATACTAAAGGAAAGTTAGACAAAAGCTAGCCTGAGTGTGCACACCACAGCTTCCCATTGATGTAGCCTGAGTGTGCACACCGCAGCTTTCCATTGGTGCAGCCTGAGTGTGCACATCACAGCTTCCCATTGGTGCAGCCTGAGTGTGCACACCACAGCTTCCCATTGGTGCAGCCTGAGTGTGCACACCGCAGCTTCCCATTGGTGCAGCCTGAGTGTGCACACCGCAGCTTTCCATTGGTGCAGCCTGAGTGTGCACACCACAGCTTCCCATTGGTGCAGCCTAAGACATCTGTAGGACCTTTTCTGACTGCTCTCACACTCTGAGGTTTCTGGGTGCTGACCCTCCACCTCAGCCTGCGCTTCCATATGGGCCGCTGCTTAGCCTCGACTCCGGAATCTTTATGGAGTCTTTCATATGGTTAGAACCATTATTAACCATCACATATTTACTGTTCTCGGAGATTGATCAGTCTACAAAACCTCAGTTTCACAGAGTGCTTGCATGCTGTAGTGGTGTGGTAAGACTTCAGTTTCACCTATCATAGGCAGGCAGTTACAGTCACCCACTCTGCTGTTGAGAAAACCGAGGTTCAAACACATGAAGCAGCATGGTCAAGGCCGTGTAGTCAGTAAGGAGGTGGCCAAGACTGGAGCCCCTGGATTCTGGCTCTGGTGCCTGTGTTTTCCCCACTGTACCAAAGCACAACGCACCGTGAGTGGCCAGAAAGATTTCACCCTGGCCCCTGTGACCTCCAGCAAATTCTGTAACCTCCCTGGACCTCAGCAAAACTGGGTTCCCGCCATACATTGATGCTACAGAGGGGGACCACGCACGCGCAGGTGAGGCACAGGGATGCAGCCGTCAAAAGGGGGGGGGAGACAAGGACAGGCGGCAACGACCTGAACACATCTCTCTGTGACACAATGATAAAGTAACAAAGGGGTTGTCTAGAGCGTTAAACCCTCTTAATAAAGTTAAGGTGTGGATTTTCAGGATCTCATCTAGTTCCTCTAAAACTGTGAACAAAGGAAGCAGGTGCCTGAGGAAGACAGCTCTGAATATGATGTCAGAGATCGGAAAGACCAGGGCTGTCAAGACCCCCGACTTAGTGTGGAGTGATGGTGGATGCTTAGGACAGATGGAAAATAACCAGTGACAAAAATAATGATAATAACTGTTGCATTAAACAACAACCAGGTAAGAATGGAGTGTGTGTGGTCCGCTGGTGCGAGTCACTTGTGAATCCAGAATTAGAATTCATCCAGTTTTCCTCTCCCCGAGGCTCCCGTCCCTTCCTATAGAACCTCCCAACAAGAAGTCCTTAGTAACCGAAGAAAGGATCACAGTGTAGACACTAGAAGCTTCAGCTGAATTGGGTCTGAGTGTGGATCGCAGTCTGTGCTCTGTGACTCCAGGTAAATGACTATGCCTCTCTGAGTCTCTCTGGGTCTGTACAGGGTTAGGAGGAGGAGGAGCGAGAGGACGCATGCAGAGCTTAGCATCACTGAAGAGCTGTGGACAGGAGCTGCTGTTTTAGGGGTGCTCCGGCACTGCTGCTGTTCCCCCTGCCTATGCGGGAGGGAGATGGCGCAGACTGTCCACACGGAAGCAGGCTCCCATCTTGAGTGGGAGAGGGAGCGAGTGTCACAGTTTCCCACTTCCTCCTAGAACCGTGTTTCCGTTGTGAGCTAAACAGGGAGGAATCCACAGACAAAGGAACAATTCTGGGAGAGCCCCATCCCGCAGCCAGAAGTTATTTCCTCAGAAGTGGGAAGTTGGAGAGGAACCCCCACCCCCCTCCCATGTGCAAATGACCTGGTGCAGGGAAGCTGGGGCTTCCCTGGGACCCGCAGCCAGGAACTGGTTCTCCAGACCAGAGCCCCTCAGTAGGAGCAGAGTGGCTGCTGGGAATATCAGTGAAGACACTGGACTTCCGTGGGCCTGTCCCCCAGCCTGGCTCCTAGATCGGGCCACCAGATATGCCCACACAACTGCTTTCTCGCTGACCTATGACCTTCCTGGCTTCTTATCTCCCTATCTTGCTAAAATTACAGCAGGTTAGAGAAATGTGCTAGTCTACCATCCTGGTAATAATCCCTGCTTTAAAGGTACAATCATTCCCCAGCTCTCCACACTGACGCGTCTGTGAGCTCCAATCCTCATACCAAGGGAAAAACCACTGCTCTAATTAACATACACAGGCCGTCCAAGATGACTTCCACGGGGGTGAGACTGAACTCCTGGAAGATGCTGAGCTCCAGGCCCTGGCTGGGCAGGCGGGGTATCTCTGCGGCTCTTTTTCCATCCCATGTATACCACGGTCTTCCTGTATAACAGGACAACAGGAAATGTTGACTTTAGTGGAAAACAAAAAAACTACTTGTCCAACCAATGCTGTCACTTCCAGCATTTTGCCCACGGTTTGCCTGTTCCTTAGTCTTTGAAAGAAGCACGTATAAAGCCACAGGAAGAAGCCGGGGTCCCCTGTGGCCCCAGCCAGGTGGATTTGCAGCAAACTGAAAGAGACCTTTGGCAAGGGAGGAGAGAGTTCTGAACCTACATGTCAAAAGGACGATTCTGCTAGCCTTTCCCATGGTGCCGGTGGCCTCTGCAGAGCTACCCTCCAACTGGGCACCCATGAGAGCAACACTCGGGAGGAAAGACATCACAATCAGCCCCTCCCATTCTGCCATTCTGAGACCTCTAAAACAGGGCTAGCCCACCTTGTACAGATTAATGCATGTAAATAACGTGTAAATCAATGTGTGTAAGTGTCTTAAAGTAGGTAAACCACCCATGTTGGCTGAATGACTACTATGTGCTGGATGCTGTTCTACATATGGTCTCCTGTGTGAAGCCCATTCCTACTAAAGGGCCATACTTGTGGGTTAACAGTGGTATCTGTACAGCAGGGAGCTATCGGTCTCAAGACATGTATGGCTAAGAAATGGGGGAACAGGGCTTGAACTTATGGGATATATTAGTGACTTGTCTTGTTGCTGTGACAGAAGCAACCTATGGAAGAAGACATTTCTTTTGGCTCCTGGTTTGAGGTTACAGACTGTCATAAAGGATATCGTGGTAACAGGAGTTTGAGGCAGCTGGTCATGATATGTCCACAGGAAGCAGAGAGGGGCGGATCCTGGCATTTTCCTTGTATTCAGGCCAGGTCCGCAGCCTATAGTGTGGTACCACCCACATTGAGAGGAAGTTTTCCCACCTCAGCTAATCCAGGCTAGAAACTATATCACAACCATGTCTGGAGGCTTGCTCTTTGTGGTGACCCTGAATCCCACCAAGTTGACAGTCACAGTGAACCATCACAGACCGCTTGCTCATTATCTCCTGATTTCCACCATTTCCAACTTATGTGTGAGAATCCACACCCACCACCAACAGACCGCATCCCACAATCACTCACAGCCCTATTCCCATGAGGGGTACAAGACAGTACACAGTCTTTGGGAGCTGAGCCAAAGGAGCAGCCGGGCTTCCGTTTCCTCTTCTAACCAGAGCTTTTTGGTTTTGTGCATTTCTTTTCCCAAGCACCTCCTGGCTATGCTGAGCCTCTATGGGGATGGGCATGTTTGTTTAAATCACATTAACCGGCTGCTAGACTCGATCACCACAAGAAAAATGTTTGTGCCTATAAATTCATTCCTTTCTCCGGTCCTTCAGCATATACTTCATGTTGGGCATGAGCAGGCTCCCGTCCACAGGGCGGAGGCCCAAATGAGGGAAACTGACCCAAAAAAAGAGACAAGGACACCAAGGATTCGATCCCAGCACTACCTAAAACAACCAGTGGGACGATGCTCATGGCACTTGTCAGGAGGATCAGAAGTTCAAGGCTGAGGCTACACTAGGGTACACGAGACTCTGTTCCCAAAGCAAAAATCAGTAAGGGGGTTTCAGTTCTACGACATGAGGGCTGGAGAGATGGCTCAGCAGTTGAGAATATATGCTGCACTTCTAGAAGACCTGGGTGGGGTTCCTAGCACCCGCATGGTGCCTTATAGCTCTCTGTAACATCAATTCCAGGAGGTCCAATTATCTCTCTAGCCTCTGCCAGCACCAGGCATATACATGGTGCACATACATACGTGCAGGCAAAACACTTATACACTTAAAAATAAGTAAATAAATCTTTTTTTAAAAAAATCTGACCACATGAAATGCCAGAGGGAGTGCTCCATCAAGGTGTGATGGCATTAATTAGAAGATATCAGACCCCATTCAGTTGCCTGTGGCTTGCAGAAGGGTTTTGAGGTCTCCCTGCTTTCTCTTTTAAAATGGAAATTAGACCATTGCCTGTGAGCCCTGTCTATAAATCGCACATTCCCAGTGTCCTTGCTGGAGTCCTGTGCTCCCTCGCTGCTAAGAATCCTTCGGGGTGAAGCTTGCCTTGAAGCTGTTTCAGGCCTGTTGGCAAGTGACTGGGGCCTGAGGCTTAACCTCCGTTACATGACTTCCTGTTCCCACTGTGTTTCAGTGGGGTGTGTGGAGAAACACAGACAATTGACCTTCATCCTGGATGGGTTCTCCCCGGGAACAATACACACTCAGAAGTCTACTCTTAGGTGTATCTGTAAATTCCAATCTTATTTGAGAAACCTTCTTACAACCCAGAGAAAAATCACTCCTCATCTTGAGTTTCTGTGTCGGGACCTTTCTCTACTCTCACTTGAAAAAAAAAAATCAAAGACTTATGGACAATTAGACCATTTTTCCTATTTGCTTTTAGTCCTTAGACTTCATTATGCCTCTCTAAAACTAAAGTAAACAAAATAAATTTATTCTAAATAAGCCTTAAACATAAAGATTATCCTGTCCTGATGTGCCGAGCCCTTGCACGACTCTGGGAACTTGATTGGGGCTGAAGACATGACAGAGACACTGAAAAGCTGGGGTTGGGTAGACGGGACCTTCTGGTTGAGAAGATGCAGTATCCTGGAATCTTACTGTGTTTATTTTATACAGCCGAACAAGGAGGTAGGGTATATGGTGTGTGTGTGGAGGGGGTATATCTGTGGTATATTTGTGGTATATGGCTGGATCAAGGAGGCAGGTTTAAACTCTGTAGGGAGCCAGTCTTCAGATCATAAACGTGGGCATCTGGGAAGAAAGCTATGGTGGATGTCTTCTGTACACATGGTCAATTTCACACTTAGACCAGAGGAAGGCTTTGCCCTCCCTCTGAGCCTCACCCCTGGGGAGCAGGGAGACCTGGCCATTTTCCCATGGGTCTGAGGCTGTTTAGACATGGCTGTGCCCATGTCAGCAGCACGCATTTATTCATGCTGATGCCCTAGTCTGTCCCACCAGAAGCTCATGTCACCTGGAAGCAGGAGTAAAGGAGAGGGGCAAGCTATACATGAGTGACTTGGGAACAGTAGAGACCTGACTCGTGGGTGACACTGATGGTCCCTCTAACGAAGAAGAATCATGTCCCCTCACCTGGCTTTGAGCACCTTGAGTAAGAGAATGGGCTCTACCACTTTCTGTCACCACCATTGACAGCTCAGCTCAGGCCGGGACCTGTGAGCTGTCCTCACGGTAAGACTGGCAGGGTCCCTGTTCTTGCTTTCTGTCGCCACCATTGACAGCTCAGCTCGGGCCCGGACCTGCCAGCTGTCCTCACGGTAAGACTGGCAGGGTCCCTGTTCCTGCATCCCCCGCTACATGCACACCCAGAGCACCTTTCTGGGAGCAGACATAGATGAAGACGGACTGACTGGTTCTGTCACTACTTCATCTTCACCATGTGTGTCAGCAGCTCTTGGTATTCTATTTGCTAAGAGACCGGAAGCTTAGGAAAGATTAGAAATTTCCCCCACGATCCCCCAGCTGGAAAATGGCAGTACTGGAAGAGGCATCTACAACCTCTAGCCTCTCTGACATGATTCCTCTTAAGCATCAGACTCAGGAAAACTGTGCGTCCATTCCACACTGGATATTTCTTTTCCCTCAACGAGTTGCGTGACCACAGCCAAGTCACACAACCTCTTTGAGCCTCACTCTACAGAGCTTTAAAATGGGAGCGCTGGGCTAGGTCATCAAAATATCGTTTTCATTGGTAGTGTTTGTTGGACATCTGCCATGTGCCTTGTCTTAAGTATAACTCGTAGTCCACAAATAACATCTGGTCAGTGCTTTGGCATCCAAAGTTCTGGAGGGGGTTACTAAGCAGCAGCAACTCTGACCACAGCATACAATACAGCAATTGCTTAGTAAGTATTGGCTATAGGCACAGCAGGACCTTACCTAGTCCCCAGAGCCCCTGAGGCTGGGGGTCCTCCTGCTCTCATTTTACATACAGCAAAACCAGAGCTCAGCACAAGTGCAAAACGAAAGTACAAGAATCCAAGGACTCAGGGGCTGGAGAGATGGCTCAGCAATTAAGAGCACTGGCTGCTCTTCCAGAGGACCCAGGTTCAATTCCAGGCACCCACATGGCAGCTCACAACTGTCTGTGACTCCAGTTCCAGGGGATCTGACACCCTCACACCAATGTACATAAAATAAATTAAAAAAATAAAAATCCGAGGACTCATTTTGGGTTAGACCCAGATCGCTAGCCACTGTGCCAGACTGCCCTAAAGCTATTGATCATGCTCTGTAGGAGTGTCCATCCCTTTTCTCTCTGTCATCCAGAGGGCAGTCCAATGGTTTCTTAAATGATGAAGGTTTTCCTCCAGTCCCCATTGTTCACAGATGTTTGCTGGCATATTTTGCAGATACTGAAATCTGCATTGCCAGGGCAGAAGCACCTGAGCCCTTGCCAAAACGCCAGCCTCTGGACCCCAGGGCAGGCCTACCAAGTCACTCTCTAGCCAAGAGGACCGAGAGTCTGCATTTCCCACAACCCCAGAGTCTCACTCTACCTAAGAGACAAGGCTGGTGACCTGGTGGCATGTACAGTTTGTCATCTACATGACACCCAGAAGCCTTCTCTCTAATTCAGTTCTCTGATGCTTGAAATCCCTGTGGTAGGAAAATCCCTCATCGCAGGAACACACTTCTGTATCCAGTGTCCTTAAGGAAGAGCCAGCGTCTTGGTGTGAGCTCTGTTATCCTGGAGGAGCCTGGTGCTGGCTGAGTGGCTTCGTGTCCACAGTGTATATAACATTTTCTATGGGATGGGATCCCTTGCAGGATGACAGATCTGAGCTCTGTTGTCTCTGACTGTCAGGACTGTGACGTTTTGGTAGGCTGCCTGGGGAGATGGCCATGCAGCAGAAACCACAGCCCCTCAGAAAGAACCTGACAGGCGAAGTTGTAACCCAGCATCCTCAGCAAAGAGGGTTTGGAGAGGAAGCGGCATCGCCTCTGCCTCCTCCCTCCTGCCCTGGTGTAGTTGGCTGTTTTTTACTCTTTACTCTTAGGGGGCCCACCACCCAGCTCCCAAATAAACACATGGAAGCTTATTCTTACTTATAAATGCCCGGCCTTAGCTTGGCTTATTTCTTGTCAGCTTTTCTTAAATTATCCCATCTACCTTTGCCTCTGGGCTTTTATCTTTCTCTGTTCTATATACCTGTCTTTACTTCTTACTCCATGGCTGGCTGTGTAGCTGGGTGGCTGGTGGCTGGCCCCTGGTGTCCTTCTCTCCTTTTCTTGCTCCTTCATCCTCTCTTCCCAGATTTCTCCTCCTATTTATTCTCTCTGCCTGCCAGCCCTGCCAATCTTTTCTCCTGCATTGCTATTGGCTGTTCAACTCTTTATTAGACCAATCAGGTATTTTAGACAGGCAAAGTAACACAGCTTCATAGAGTTGAACAAATGCAACATTAAAGAATGCAACACATTTTTGCATCGTTAAACAAATGTTCCACAGCATAAACAAATGTAACACATCTTCAACTAATATTCCACAACCCCCTGGCCTCCAAGATGCTGGGTTAAGCCTGAGGTGTGGTAAGAGATTAAAGCATGGGAGTTTGAGCTTTGAAGATAGATCCAAGACCTATCCTTGGCACTTGTTTCTCTTCCTCTGAGCTTTGATTTCCTCTTTCCTAGGGGAGTGGAGGTTGTCTTAATTACTGTTCTATTGCTGTGAAGAGACACCGTAGCCAAGGCAATTTATAGAAGGAAGTATTTAATTGAGAGCTTGCTTACAGTTTCAGAGGGTTAGAACATTATCATCATGGCAAGGAGCATGGCATCAGGCAGGCAGGCATGGTGCTGGAGCAGTAGCTGAGAGCTCACACCTAGTCTGCAAGAGCTCACACCTAGTCTGCAAGTTGTAGCCAGAAAGAGAGAAGAGACTGGGCCTGGCAAGGGCTTTTGAAACCCCAGAGCCTAGCCCCCAGGGACACACCTCCTCTAGCAAGGCCACACCTCCTAATCCTTCCCAAACAGTTCCATTAACGGGGACAGGCATTCAAATATATGAGCCTGTGGGGGCCATTCTCATTCAAACCACCACAGAGCTTTTTTTTTTTTTTTTTTTTTTTGGTTTTCCGAGACAGGGTTTCTCTTGTGTAGCTTTGCTCCTTTCCTGGATCTCACTTGGTAGCCCAGGCTGGCCTCGAACTCACAGAGATCCGCCTGCCTCTGCCTCCCGAGTGCTGGGATTAAAGGCGTGCGCCACCACCGCCCGGCACCACAGAGCTTTAAACAAAATAATGTGTAGAAACTGCCCAGCACAAGGAGACTGCTCAGTCCCAAGGAAAGGTCCTGTTCATTTACTGCAAGTGGAACTTTCTCTCTGGGAGGAAGAAAGCACCATGGCCTGGGTAGCAGTCCATACTCTCCATCATCTTCTCCCTTAGCTCCTCCTTCTCTGTCTAGTTGGAGTCTAGTGATCCATCTCTGTTCAGGAATCAATCCTTCCAGTCTTGGAGGGTAGCTCAGTGGTAGAGCACTTGCCTAGCATGCCAAGTGCCCTGAGTTTAATCCCCAATTGGGGGCGGGGGTGGGGGGCAGGTACTTAGAAGTCAAGGTTTCATGTGTGTGATCCTGTCGAAGACCAAATCACCTTGCAGAGCTTTGGTACCAAAGCCCCTGTGATAACCTCAAAGAATTCACTCAGAACCTAGTTGTGCCTATAGAAAGGGCAACCAAGCTACGTCCAGAACAATAAATGTCAGTGCAACTTCTGGAGAGGCCAGAATGATGCTGCCCTCGGGCACTTGCCTGGGCATTGGAAACACCTGGGGATCCCACAATATTTTCCAGGGGACCCGGAGATCAAAGCTTCTTTTGTGTTGCCTTTTTATTGTTGGTTGTTGGGATCTGTGACTTCAGACTGGTCTCTAACTCTCTGGGCTCAAGCAACCCCCTTGCCTCAGGCTCCCAGGTGCTAGAACTTCAGGTATGCACGGCCAACCCTGGCTCAAAAAGTATTTCAACATAGTTCTAAATGCACAATGTGCCTTCTTCGTGCTCCTTCTGCGCAGGTGTGCAGGGACAGTGTCTGGGGCACGTGACGATGGCAGCCGTGAAGGCTGCTGGGATGCGCGTGTATCTTTGTGGTGTACCAATCTCTGGGTTAAATTGTTATGCAGCACTGATAGGCACAACCCACTGCAAATGAAAGCTTCTTGGGACCCTGTTCTAAAAGTATAAAAGAATTTTGAGACCAAAAAAAAAAATCTTGCTTAGATGCAAGATTGTAAAACATCAGTAGCGAACTTCTGCCCTCCAGGGTCCTCCCATTGTGCTGTAAGCCTGTATGTAAGACCTCCTCCCTCCTTCAATAAACAGCATTTGGCATAAAAAAAAAATTACCTAGAAGAAAATTAGAATTCCTGGGCACTAATGATGACCTCACTGTATTAAAAGACTAAGCCAACAAAAATAATAATAATAATAATAATAATAATAATAATAATCTACTCCATCTTCCATCAGGACATAATGGCACAGGCCTTCAATTCCAGCACTTTGGAAGCAGAAGCAGGTGGATCTATGTGAGTTCAAGTCCAGCCTGGTCTACATATCAAATTTGAGACTAGCCAAGGCTACACAGTGAGATTCTTTCTATAATAGTAGTGATAATATTATTATTAAAATAAAACAAAAGATTCAACCAACCTAGATTCCTGATGCAGCTATTTGTGATTTGTGAACCAGGTGTAGCTAGCCTAATCTGAGAGGAGGGTGACTGTGGGTCTCACTCAGGTCTTTAGTCCTAGTTCGGGGACAGTGAGCAGGAGAAGCTCAGCTCCAGCCTGAATACGTCAGAGAGCAGGTCCCAATGCTGACAGTAAAAAGGGGGCTGGTGATGTTGCTTAGTGGCAGAACATTTGCCTAGTGTACGAGAGACTTTAGGTTCAGTCCCCAACACTAAACAAACAAACGAAAGAATAGAAAAGAAAAACAAAAGAAAGATTAATGAAAATAAAAAGGATGTGACAGAAAAAAAAATAGAATGCCTGGTATAAGGCTGTTCTGCCTGGTACCCCCAGGGTTCAGACACAGCAGGTTAACAAGGCTGCACTGTTGCATTTACACCATGACCGTCTCCCTTGTGAGTGGTTAGGTATGAATGTGAAGATGAGGGACAGACAGACAGAAGAGCGAATGCCTGCTGGGATAATACCCTCTTTATTTTCTCTAATTGCCAGAGCAACCAACTTGACATACTCTCCAGCAAATGTTTTGAGATCATCTTAACTGAAATCCATGTATCCCTGAGGTCCAGCAAGGTCCGTGATTCCTTTGGAAAAGATTTCCTTCCAGGAAGTCGAAGTTTGGCTCTAGCGATACTTAAATAGTTCCTGCTCTAAAGAAGGGAGCTACTACCCATTCAGACCCTCACCTCTGTGGCACTGGGGACTCGGGCCCTGGGGACAACAGGTCTCCTCCTCTGCAGCCTTCAGAGTCACAGCTGGAGAGCTGTGGGCTCCCCTCCTTTGGAACGGTGCAGGTCCCTCAGCGGGCATCCTAGAAAATGGGTCTCCCTGTCAGACCCCTCACAGCAGCCTGGTGGGGGTGAGTTAGGAAGTGCTCGGAAAGTAGCTACCACAGGGCCAGGGGCTGGATGGAATGTTCCTGAGGCAGTGGTCCCATCTGAATTGTCAACCTTAGTTCATTGGCTCCAACTTTAGGATAATGCCTAAATGCCACCGAGAGATGACGTCACTACCCGTCCCCCCACAGTGCCGCTGTACAAAAGATGTCTGTTTGAAACAAAGTCCAGCATGAAGCACTCTGCCGAGCAGGCTGTAGCCTAGACTCTTAGAAAATGAGGCACCTAGTTTAGCCCACCCTTGGGAAGCCTTTTGCACACCCTACGTGAGTGGGATGAATTCACGAGCAGCAAGAATGCCTGAAGCGTGGTGTAAGCACGTAGCATAACCATAACAGCCCCTTGTGAGGTGTGTTATGCTTAGCCCATTTAGAGAGGAAGAAGCCGAGTCACTGGGAAGTTAGGCAGCTTATAGAAAGTCCCACAACCCCGAATTGAAGCCTGGTACCCTGGGTCTCTAGAGTGAGGATGCTTCTAGGATCCCAGCCTTTGCACGTTCACATCAACACCTCCTTGCCTCCTGGGAAAGAGAGAAACTAGTGGATCTGAGAGTTGGAGCCTAAGCAGAAGTCCAAGCCCTTCTAGGTGCTTCTGGGTGGCCTCTCTGTCTTAGTTCCTTTAGCTAAAAAGTGAGGTGATCCTGGCACATACCTCAAAATTGTTGGTAGGATCAAATAAGACACTGCAAGGCAGTATACCCTGGCTAAGAAAACAGAGCGAGGAGTCGATGGACACTCTCATAGCTATTTGTATTTAACTTATTTGTGTCTTCATTCCATTCTTTATAAAATAGAGATAATAAAATGCTTGATCTGCGGTTTGGAGGATAGAAGTCTTGCTAGCACAACTCAGTAACTGTTCAACACAAGTTACCATGTGCAAGTATCTGTCATAAAGCAGGGATGTGCTGCTGCTGTGATGAAGCTGGCCATTGGCCCTCAGGCAAAAGAGGTCCTATAAGGGACAGAGAAATATCAGTGACATAATGGTCTTGGCATGCTGCTGTCTTTCAAGGACTCTCTGCTCTGAGATCTGGGGTCTCTGACCTGGGAACTTGCCAGAAGCACAGAATCCCGGCTCCCACCCGAGACCTCCTGAACCAGAATTTGCATTTTGTCAAGAATCCACATGATTCCTATGCACACGTAGGCTCAAGATGTACCAGTGTGCGTGGGTGGAAAGGACAGCCGTGATAGCTTTGGGCATGGAGTAGGAAGGGTTAATGTTTCGTTTGGCTCTGGCGCAGGAAACAGAAGGTTCCAGAGATTGAAGCATGTGAATGGATGAAACAGGAAGGCTTCCTTCCTGCCTGTGTTCTAGGCAGCTGGGGACTCTGGCTGAGATATGTTCGGAGCTCCTGTGACTGCAGATCAGGCTGAGGCAAAGGAAAGCCATCCTGCTCCTGCTCAGTGTGGCCTGGGCTCAGATGTGCCAACATGGAGGCCCAGTCCTCAGGCCAAGGCCATCTGAGGTCTAAGGCAGAGTAGGAAGGCTGGAGGAAAGCCACCAGGTTTTGAGCAGGGCCCTCCCCAGAGAGGTTGGTGACCAGCTGTGGGACAGCTGCTGTGGGAGGCCCTGGGTCTCCGTGGTAAACAAGACCCTGCCTTCTGTTCCCTGTTGTCCCTGGGCGGGGACAAGATCTTAACTCAGGGCCTCACTGTCCCTCCCCAGTGTTGGAACAGCTAATCCCAGAGCTCACCGGGCTCCTCAGCCTCCTGGACCATGAGTACCTCAGTGACAGCACCCTGGAGAAGAAGATGGCCGTGGCCTCCATCCTGCAGAGCCTGCAGCCCCTCCCAGGTCAGCCCCGAGGAGCCCCACTTACACAGACAGAAATGGCGCCTGCCATTCACCCCAGAGCCTGTGTAAGGGCATGTCTAAGCCTCATGGCATAACAGGTCCTATGCTGTGACCCGACATGCTCATCCACCCAGGCCCTGCCCCTCCACTGCAGTCTTGACTGTGCCCTGTGCCCTCCTCCATCCCCAGCCCTTCCCAGACTCACACAGAACATGCACACTCATATAGTCACCACACACATGATTCACAGCATAACGCTCGCACACATAATGCGCCACATATACCAACACATTACACACAAGTAAGCACTAACATATACCATACAAACATACAGCACATACACATATAAACGCATGCTTTGGCTACACTATAATGTATGCATGTGTGTGTGCAACGTGCAGTCATGAAGAGACGGATGCTCCTGTGTGCTCTCTGACACACGCATCCCCCCACCAGGAAAACAGCTCCCACGACTTTGTGCATGCCCTTCTAAAGCCATGTAAGGGTGCCTCGCTGCCTACCCAGCAGCTTGCCCCAGCCTGAGACATGGCGAGTCAGCAGACGGTGTACTCTCTCTTCATGGCTCACAAACTGCACCCCATCCTTGCAGGACTCCTGGAGTCTGAAGGATGAGGTTGAAAGTCACCACTGGGTAACGCTGAGCCATACTCTCCCCAAACAGAATGTCACCTGCCGCCTCACAGGATCATTGCGGGGTCGGGGGGTGGGGGGGGTGGTGACAAAGGTTCTTCCTCGCTGGAGTCCTGCTTCCTCACCAACCCTGAGCTGACCTATGGCAGCACTAGGCTTCTGGGTGCCCTTCCGTGTGGAGGCAGAGATCACAATCACAGTGGTACACTGCAAACAAGTGGAAAGAGGTGAGGCAGGCTTCCCTCCTCACTGGTGTGTCCTCCTCCCTCAGCAAAGGAAGTCTCCTTCCTGTATGTGAATACTGCAGACCTGCACTCGGGACCCAGCTTTGTGGAGTCTCTCTTTGAAGAATTTGGTAAGTTCCCTCTCCTAACCTTAGCCGTGAACACATACACACATGCACACACACGCACACGCACATGCGCGCGTGCATGCACGCACACGCACACGTACACACAGGGTCCCAGCCTAGTGGCGCTCCTGGTTTTCACACTGAGCCATTAAGTCTCCTTGGGCTCCTGGGCCCGGGCAGCTCTGAAAGCCTGATTGTGTGCTGAAGGACTTACCCCGAGCTTGCAGGAGTGAATGTGCGAGCCAAATAGCACAGCACAGAGTGGGTACCCTGCAGACGCTGCCGTCCATCAGCCGTGGCCACTGAGCCTGGCTGAGAGTTGCAGAAAATAGGAACTAGAAGTGGCTGCCTGGCCTGAGAGCAGCCAGCTGGCTTGTGGGAGGGAAGGTGCCATGCGGCCATCCTAGAGAAGAAAGAACTATTTATCTAAGGAGAGATGCGTGCTTTAGGAGAGTTTTGAGACGACAGTCCCTGTACAGCAGAGGGACACAGGAACCCTGTGGGCATGCACATACACAGGAAACCCCGTGCCTCTGTGTCATACCCTCAAAGACCTCCAAAGCACTCCACAAAGATGTTCTAGTGTGATCTCTGCCTGGAAGCCAGGCAAGACGGATCAGTGTGCCCAGCCTACAGGAGCGGTCCGGGGCACTCTATTCAACTACTTCTGTGGGTTGCTAATGATGGAGGAAGTAGGGCCTGCCTGGCTTCCCAGGCCGGCCTCCGGACCTCAAACCCAGCCATCTTTCTCCTCTACCACCTTGGTTTTCTCTGCAGACTGTGACCTGGGTGACCTTCGGGATATGTCGGACGATGGGGAGCAACCCAGCAAGGGAGCCAGCCCTGAGCCAACCAAGAGCCCGTGTCTGAGAAGTGTGAGTCCCAGCCCTGAATAGCGAGGGTGGGGGAAGCTCTTGCTGTAGTCCCAGGGGCCACTGCTGCTGTGCAGGACCCCCCTTCTCTCCGTGGTGATGGTCAAGGGCAGATATAGTGCCGTGCGGACCATGGCATGCCTACTGTGGTGCCTGCAGACTAGGGAGATGGTCATGAGCCGAGTCTGCACCCTCTGGCCCAAAGGACGTCACCACCCAGCCTCAGGTTATATACACAAATGAGAGGAAAAGCTCTGGGCTAGGAAGGGGGGGGGGCTTCTGCCATCCCCCCTGCTCTGCTTGAGGCTGTGGGCAAAACACTTTTCTTGGAGCCTGAGTTTTTCACATCTACAGAGTAAAGGATTCGATCTAGGGTCCCCAACCGTGGGACTACAGAGTTAGAGACAAGCTTTGTTCGTCAACCGTAGACTCTTAGCATCATCACCTCCGTCACAGGTACTAGTTCTTAATTTGCTATGCCCTTTACATGCATACAGCCACCAAATGTGTGTGGCACATTTGCCACCCCCGTTTTACAGATGAGGCCTGGAGAGGGTTAAGTGATACACCCCGTGTCCCGCAGCTGGTAAAGGACCGCGCTGAGCTGAAAAGCTGAGGTTTCCTGACCCCAAATTGCACCGCTCACCCAATTATATGCCTCGTGTTTCCTTGTTCTGTTGCTCCTTGTGTGGTGGCAGAGCTCACACCAAAGTTGGAGAACTGTGGGTGTGCCCACTCACTCAGAAGCACAACAGCCACTCGGGGCGATCTGCAAAAACTCTCGGACATTACAAAGGAACTCTGACGACGCTTGCAGGATTTCCAGCAGCAGAACAGCGTGAATGGGCTCTTGGGTTGCCAGCTCCGGCTCTAGCAAATGCTATGGGCTCCACCAGGCACAGCAGCACATGCTGTAATCCCAGCACGCAGCGGGCAGAGACAGGAGTATTGCCACTTAGGGCCAGCCTGGGCTACATGAGACCTCAAAACCCCAAAACAGCGTAGTGCTTCACATTCAGACTGCCTCCTTGGAACCCTGGCCTCCTGCCCACCAGTCTCCCTCCCTCCCTCCCTCCCTCCCTCCCTCCCTCCCTCCCTCCCTCCCTCCCTCCCTCCCTCCCTCCACCTGTTCCCTTCTGCTTTGCTCACAGCCATCTTGCTTCACAAGCCTTATGTGTTCCGCTGCAGACAGCTGACATGCCTCCACCCCTGCCCAACAAGCCTCCACCCGAGGATTACTATGAAGAAGCCCTTCCCCTGGGGCCCGGCAAGTCCCCTGAGTACATCAGCTCTCAGAGTAAGTTCTGCTCCCTCCATGGCTTATAGGATTCCCTCCTTGAGAATCAGCAGGTCATAAGCCACTGCCTGGCCAGCTCCATCACCCTTGCCTGGGAGGGGCTACCCTGAGCACCTAACCATGGGATCAGTGGTGTGGCCCAGGGCTTGGCTTCTAGCCTCAGTTCTGTGGCTTGAGACAGACCCTTCCTTCTGAGAATCTCTGTCCTCCACCCTCGAAACAACAGGAGGCACTAGCTCCATTCATAAAAGAGTGCTAGGACAAAAGTGACAGCCATTAGCCTGGCTTCCAACTCTCTCACCCCTTCGGTTTGTGGTGTCATGGTTTTCTTCTGTGTGTGCACACGGATGGATCCTGTTACCAAGTCAGCACATCCTAGGATGTGGCCCATGGCCTAAACCAAGCTTCACAGTTCAGCCTCCAGCCCCAGGGAGTCATACAGTGGTACAGGCAGAGACAGTAGAGGCTTGATTTAAATATAGTTCAACCATCTTTTTAAAAACTATGAATATTTTTATTTATCATGATCTACTTATAGAATACTGCTCATAAATAGCATATATACTGTTTATACATAAATATGTACTAAAAAATTCTGTGCCAGGCGGTGGTGGCACACACCTTTAATCCCAGCACTCAGGAGGCAGAGCCAGGAGGATCTCTGTGAGTTCGAGGCCAGCCTGGACTACAGAGCGAGGTCTAGGACAGGCACCAAAACTACACAGAGAAACTCTGTCTTGAAAAAAAAAAATCTGTGTACATACTTGTACTGATGGGATAAATTACCTTAGAAAATCTCTGAAGCTAGCCACAAAAGAGAGTCCTTGTTCTTCCATTGACTTCCCCAGTGTGCGGCAGGTGGACCTGATATTGTACAGGGAAACTGGGTTTAGATGTCCAAGCACGCGCAGCTGAGTCTGCAGCTGGTCATGTCAGTGTTCCACTTCCCTGCCGTCCCTCGGCACAGCAGAATGTTGTCCACCTGCCAAACTGGAAATGAAATGGGTCCGCCCCATCAGAAGCTACAGGCTCACATGGTACATGTGAATGAATGGCAGAGTCATGGAGAAAATCAAGCACAGAACGCTCTTCAGAACAAGATTTCATTTATTTGTTTTTTCTAACAGGATATACTCACTCATGCATTGTTTTTGGGTTTTTATTTGCAAAGTTTTTGTTTGTTTGTTTGTTTGTTTGTTTGTTTGTTTGTTTGAAACAGGGTTTCTCTGTCCTGGCCCTGGCTGTCCTGGAACTCACTCTGTAGCCCAGGCTGGCCTTGAACTCACAGAGAACTGCCTGTCTCTGCCTCCTGGGTGCTGGGATTAAAGATGTGTGCCGCCATCGCCCAGCACTAGTTTTAACAATTTTTCTAGGACATGCAAGACACTAGTAACAGGATTTTTCTATGGGAAATGAATAACAAGCCAGATGGGACACTGGGCAGATAGCTCAGTGACAGAGCCCTTGTACAAAATAATTAATAATAATAGGTGAATGTGATGTGTAATTTGAGAATACTTCTTATTTAAGCCAGTTTGATGGCATTCACTAAAATCCCAGCTACTAAGAACCTGAGGCAGGAGGATTGCTTGAGCCGGGGAGTTGGAGACCCCTTCTCAATAGAAGATAGTGAAGGCAGGAAAGATGAAAAGGAGGGATGCAGGAAATAAATCTGGGTGAAGGGAAAATATTCTTTTATTCATGCTCTTTTGAACTGCTTGTATTTTTCCCTTGGGCAAAGGTATTTCCATGATAAAATAGGAGATTAATTGTCCCACTGTTCTGAAAAGTCTCCACCCGTGGTGTGGTGTGCATTTAGCGCTACACAGCTACCCTCACTGTCTAGTCCCCAAGCGTTTTCATCATCCCCAAAAGAAACTGAACCATGAAGCAATCCCTCCTCAGCCACTGCTTCTCCTCCCCCACGTCCCCAGCCTCTGCCAGTCACCTACCAGCGTTCTAGCAATACAGCTTTGCCTGTTCTGGACATTTCACACAAATGGAGCCATCTGACACATGGCCTTTCTGGATTGACTTCTTGCACTTAGCGTAGTGTTTTCGAGATCCGTCCGTGTTGGAGTGTGAATCAGAATGTGCTTCCTCCGACGGCCGATACTCTTTTCTGAGGACACACCACATCCAGTTTATCTTTCCATCAGCCGATGACATTTATGCTGTTTATACCTTCTGCCTGGGGAGAGGTTGGTTGGACCAAGTGACCTGTGGTCCTCTTCAGGCTCTGAGTCTCCAGTTCCCTGTCGCAGGGGTGAAGCAGGCAACTTTTCCTATCTGGTCCATTAAGGGCAAAGGAAGAAGAAAGGGACAAGGTACTTGCTGGGACCCAAGTTGCATGTCAAGCACCCTGGCAAGAAGAGGCTCCCTAACGTTCCCAGAGAGCTTGCGTTTCTCATACAGGACAGAGAAGCCTCCTGCTAGGAAGGCCGGAAGGGAGGGCCTCAGGAAAGACCGTGGACCCAGTGTGGGGAGAGCCTACCACCAAGCCAGCCAGAGTGCTCTTCCTCTCTCACACATACACAGTCTAGCCATGATGTTATATTTTGCCCCCACATGCCCCACACTCCCCATCTGCCAACTCCTCCAGTCCACTTTGCCCATCATGCTGCCGACATGTAGGCCTCAGAGAGGCAAAGGCAGGCTCTGAGCCTTGCTTGGGAGTGAGCCGAGTACCCCAGTAGCTAGGGACTGCAGTACAGCTTTCCTCAGGAAACAGATGGACAGGAGGACCCCAACAACCCCGAGCCAGCGCTCTGAAGAACCGTGGGATGGGAGAGTGAGCCAAGCTGGGTGAATGAAGGCATCCGGCTCACTTCTGATCCCGCCTCAGCCGCTAGCAACCTCTGTGGGTCTGTTGCGCCCTGGGTGTAAAATGGAACCAAGCCTCCTTTCTTGCAGCAGGTACCCTACACCCTGCGGTACAGAGACCAGAGCTATGATGAGGACGTTCATACACACTCAGTTCCATTCGAAGATGAGAGGAAACATCTTTGAGCTGGGTCTGGACGGGTGGGGAGTATCCTCTGATAAGAGTGTCGGAAGACACAGAGAACAGGATGAACACAGGCCTGGAGGTCTGGCGAGGCCAATGATGCAGTTTGTAGTGACAAGTGTGTAGGGTTAAGTGAGGAGCCACAGATGTAGAGGTAGTGCCTCCCCCACTCAGGCGAAGGCTGCCCTGAGTCCCCACTCTCTGTCCCTAGGGCTTTCCCAGCCCTGCCTCTGGATTCTGCCCATATTTCTATAAGCTCAGCTCTTTCCACCATCCCCACAGATGGCTGCAGCCCAGCCCAGTCGATTGTGGACGGTTACTATGAGGACGCAGACAGCAGCTACCCCACGACGAGGGTGAATGGAGAGCTGAAGAACTCCTGTATGTACCAGGCAGCCGCTCACACAGCTGTCCCGAAGAGCTGGTCCTAGGCATGCACACACCCACAACCCCTTACCTGACTAGGTCCCAAAGCCCTCTTCTCAGTAGGTTTGGTGGGGAGACACGACACAATGACACCACTGGAATGGGAGTCACTTGAGGCTTTGCCTGACCTGGTTCTGGATGACTGATCTTAGGCAAATTCAGTTTCCTTATCTGTCCTGGGGATTTGGATGTTGAGGATGGCCTGAGACAATGGCTGTGGATGGTAATGAAGTCGGGGCGATAACAGAAGTTTACCAAGCACTTGCTGGCATAAGACGCTTAGCTGAACATTGTCCATGCCCCGGGGTCCAAGGCACCAGATGAAGTAGCGTCTGGTGTTCATCAGGACTGCATATCGGTGAGGAACCCCACGAAGTGAAATCACTAAGACCCCATCACAGAAGCAGGTCCAGAGCAAAGCTTTTGAGTAAGGCCTCTAGTCCATCCTTGTCCATCCTCTGCCTCCCATGGCTCGGGCCCAGAGCAGGCTGCCTGCCAGGGTTAGAAGGGGCCTGGGGGGAGGGGGGCACCGAGACTGAAGGGGTCCTTTCCCGTGACACCCCCAGACAATGACTCTGACGCCATGAGTAGCTCCTATGAATCGTACGACGACGAGGAGGAGGAAGAGAAGGGGCGGCGGCCCAGGCACCAGTGGCCCTCGGAGGAGGCCTCCATGCACCTGGTTAGGGATTGCAGGATATGTGCCTTCCTGCTCCGGAAAAAGCGCTTCGGGCAGTGGGCCAAGCAGCTGACGGTCATCAAGGAGGAGCAGCTACTGGTGAGTGCCTCCCTGGCGGCCTGTGGGCGTGCCTTTACGTGCCTGAGGGTGTGCGTGGTCTGTGTACATCGAGCTCCAGCATGTGCACGCACACACACACACACACACACACACACACACACACACACACACCCTTGAAAACCAGATGGAGGCTTACCTAGTTTTTCTTTCCAGAATTTTTCTTAATTACTTTAATACATTCATTGTCTTTATTACACCGGTTAATATATTTCATTCATAAACTAGGGGAAGGGCTGGGCACGTACGTAGCTCAGTGTCCAAGTACTTGCCTAGCATGCACAAGACCAGAATTCAGTCCCCGGTACCACAAAAGTTTAATAAATAAATAAAAACTCGCTAGGAAAAGATAAGAAAATGATTTACAAAGAAATGTCTGTTTATTACCCCAGCGCTTCGGAGGCTGGGGCGGGGGGGGGGGGGGGGCGGGTTTTCATGAGTTCAAGGCCAGCCAGGGCTACATAGCAAGGCCCTGGAATGAGACAGCAAAAGAATGAATGAATCTCATTGACTCAGAGCTGATTGGAGAGATGGCTCCGCAGTTATGAGCATGGACTGATCTTGCAGAGGACCTGGGATGGATTCCCAGCACCCACATGGTGGCTCACAGCCATCTGTAACTCTAGTTCCAGGGGATCTGATACCCTCTTCTGGCCTCCTCAGGCACTGCACAAATGGGGTGCACAGACACGCATGCAGGCAAAACACCTGGAAACATAAAATTAAAATAAGAATCGCTCCGTTTCCACTCTTGTCTTCACACATCTGTTTATAAAGCAATGCCCTCCAGCGCATACAACTATATAACTCATTCTCTTCAAGGAAGCTTTCCTTTTGGGGCACTGTGTCTTGTTACTGTTGTCCCTAAAGAAGATGCACTGCCAGGCGGTGGTGGCACACACTCTAATCCCAGCACTTGGATGGCAAAGGCAGGTGGGTCTCTGAGTCCATACAAAAAGAACTGGAAACACTCCCATCATGACCTTCGGACTGGCCCTGGACTGCTGTCAGTCTTCACTGCCCAGGGTGAGAAAAAGTTTCAAAGCCATGCATGTTGAGCATGGCTTGCAGACAGATTAAAACACTGAGAGAGAGAGACAGAGAGAGAGAGAGAGACAAAGAGAGAGAGAGACACACACAGAGAGAGAGAGAGAGAGAGAGAGAGAGAGAGAGAGAGAGAGAGAGAGAGAGAGAGAGAGAGAGAGAAACAGCTATTATCTTTTCCCACAGTTATGTTCATTTTCCTACTCTGGGTTTCTTTGTGCAGTCGTGGCTGTTCCGGAACTCACTCTGTAGCCCAGGCTGGCCTCGAACTCACAGAAATCTGCCTGCCTCTGCCTCCCGAGTGCTGGGATCAAAGGTGTGCACCACCACCCGGATATGTTTCCATTCATCCGCCGCCCCCCCCTTTCTCTACTGTGTTTGACTGCCAGGCCCCCCAGCCCCGAGGAGACAGAGTGAGCAGGGAAGGCAGCAGTCTCAGCCCAGCTCCAAAGGGAACGCTTTCATAATTCTCCAGTAGAGCCGGGCAGTGGAAGGGGATTAGCTGGAGTGGGATGAGAGGGTGACAGTGATCAAAAGCTATACATGTCTGGAAGCGTCAATCATAGCGAAACCTGTGATTAGGACGCGGAAAGCTTCAGAGAAGGGTAACACAGCTCAGTGGGTAAGGGGCACTTGTTACCAAGCCCGGTGACCTGAGCTCAGTACCCGGAACCCACATGGTAGAAGTTGAGAGCCACCTCTAGCAAGTCGTCTCTGGCTGCCACATATTTGCTATGGCATACATGTGCCCCCGCTCCCATAAATAAATAAATGAAAACAAGTTTAAAAAAGAAAAAAATCATAGTCTGACTTCTTTTATGACATAGTTGAAAGCTCTAAATGGAACACCAGCAAACAGAATCTAGATGCTTATAAAAAAACGCAGGACCGCTACCGGTTTATTCTGGTCACACAAGGGTGGCTTAACATTCAAATTGCTCCCCTCCACTTGCTTTGTGTGGGTGTAAACCAATGTGCGTGCTTAGGATTGTTAACAGCAGCGTAGGTTAGGGGTTATTTACAGGAGTGTAGATGCTTTACCAGTGTATACCCTGCTGAAGGAAATGTCTCTCCCTCCCCCAGAAACCATTGTCTACTTCCACATCCCCTTTTGTAGCGTTATTGTCAATCTCTGATGTGGAGGCTGAAGCTGGCCTCCCTATGAGAAAGCCCGCCTTCCCAAGGCCAGCAGTGCATACCTGCCAGGATTCACTCCTGATGTTCTGCCATGTAGCCTTTCAGCTGGCATCCTCCCAAGCCAACCTATTTGTTCTCTGGCTTCTTCAACCCACATGGCCTTCCTAGTATTGTGCTATAATCTGCCTTTTCCTCATGGACAGCTGTGTTGGAAGATTCCCAGAGACCCCCCGCTCCGGCTTCTCACTGTGAGGTATTATTGCTCACACTTGGGCCGAGTGGGGAATCGACTGTGTGCGAGGGTGTCTTCCCTCTCCCACCCTCTACTGCGGGAGGTTCTGACCCCCACCCCACACCCCCTCTCCTCATGCAGTGTTACAAAAGCTCCAAGGACCGGCAGCCACACCTGAGGCTGGCGCTAGATGCCTGCACCGTCGTCTACGTGCCCAAGGACGGCCGCCACAAGCGGCATGAGCTGCGCTTCTCCCAGGGGGCCACGGAGGTGTTGGTGCTGGCTCTGCAGAGCAGGGAGCAGGCTGAGGAGTGGCTGAAGGTACGCATGCCCAGGACACACCGGAGGCCGCCATCCTGCCCTCCCTCCCTCCTTCCCTCCCTCTCTTTCCCCAAGCTGGGGTTCTAACTTTGGAAGTACCAAGCCTTATCTAGGGGAGAAGGGATCCAGGGGGTCCCTGTGCATGACTAAGACTCACATCGAATGGGCCTTGGATATTCACAACAAACATACCTCATCCAGGAGGTCTATAATCCTCCCGTTATTGAACTTTCCTATTCAGCAGCCTACTGTTTGCCCACCTTACACTCCTGGAATGGTGTGTATCGATGCCTTTGAAAGCTGGTTTTATTATTAGGCCAGCCAGCCCTTCTAATTTAAAAATAGGGGAGGAGGAAATCCCTTTCTTGTTTTGAGATGAGAATGTGCATTGTGGTAATAGCCACTGGAGTCCAGCATCTTTACGATGTCACAGATCCATGAAGCTACCGTGTATTAATTACATTGTACCATGAAGTGGGCCAAAGCCTCGTGTATATGACCATTAGGGCTGTTATGACTTACATTCAGAGGTGGGTAAACTGAGGCACAGAGAACTTAATGTGATTGCCAAGTGTCGCAGACAGCATCAAGTGATGGGGATCAAGATGTGAGGCTAAGTAGATCTACTCCACAGTAGGCTTGGTGGCATAGTAATGATAAGGGAAGACTTTGGTGGTCCATGGGTTTGAGTCCAAGTTCCAGAAACGAACAACATTCCCTAGCTGTGAGATCTTTCTACAAATGACATTGCTTTCCTGTGCCTCAGTTTCCCCGTCTCTTAAATGATTCTTTGAAGGATTTGACAAGAGTTGGCCCAGTGCCTGCTAGACAAGCAAGTGAACAGCAGTGTTGGTTAGCTTCTGTTGGTGGTAATCAAGGCACTGCCCCGCCCCCAGCCCTCTCCAGCAGACCCTCCACCCCGCTACCCCACTGGACACCCCGCTCTCCTCTCTTCCCTTCCTGTCGGAACAATGAAACCAAGCTCCCGTCCCCCTTCCTTTCGGTGATAACCAGATCTCCCCGGGATGTTTGGTATTCCCATCCCTACCTGTGGGTCCAGAAGGGAAGGAAGGGAGCGAACTTGCCTTCAGGAGCCTCAAGCTTCGTTTGAGTCGGAAGTAGGAGTCTTGGGCCCAGAGTTCAAAGGGATCTGCCTGGCCATTCCGGTCCTCTGTAGCCTAGTCCAAGGCTTATCTAGCAGGCAGCCATGCGCCTATTTGGGGGGTCTGGCTCTGCTGCCTCCTACCAGAGCCTTTTCCTCCCGGAATCACATCCTCCTCACCTGAAACTTGAGGATCACAGACTGCTGTGGGGATGAATGCTGCTGTCTGGGTGAGCATCAGATGGTGCCTTAGCCCTGGCTGTCCTGGAACTCACTCTGTAGCCCAGGCTGTCCTAGAACTCACTCTGTAGACCAGGCTGGCCTCAAACTCACAGAGATCCACCTGCCTCCGCCTGAGTGCTGGGATTAAAGGCGTGTGCCGCCACCACCGCCGCCGCCTGGCTTAGATGGTGACTTTTTCAATGTTATCACCTGCATGCTTGTGCCTGAGTCAATGAAAGGATGTCCCTGACATCAAGGTGATGACGCTCACCACCTGCCAGCTGTGATAAAAGGCCTAGCTGTCACGTCCACGGGCTCCCTCGCCACTGTGACTCTTCAAGAGTCACATCTCCCTTATCTGTGACCTCACTCTCCTCAGACAGCAGAGAACAGCGTTCTTATAGTGTGGATGTGTGTAGCCAGCCCTTTCGGACAGGCTCTGACAAGTCCGCGTTTGTGCAGATTGGCCATTTCAGCCCCACTCTGCCTCCTGGTGGCCCTACTCCATCTTCGCAACCGTCTTGATCCCACAAATACCAGCCATGCTTCTGTCCCCAGAGCTCTTCCCGGGTGGGCACCTATTCCCAGCCCTCTGTTCTCTCCACAGGTTATCCGAGAGGTCAGCCGGCTTGGCGCCGAGGGCTTGGAGGTCCCCAGATCCCCAGTCTTTCTGTGTAAGCTGGATCAGGACAAGGTATGTCCGTCTCCCGTTGTCTCCTCTGGGTAAGGTAGTAGGCACTAAGCACAGGCCACAGACTCACAGCCTGGTGGTGAAGACACACACACACACACACACACACACACACACACACACACCCTGTGGCACCATATAAGCTAAGCCGCAAAGCGGCAGGTGCTCGGTGGTCAGCTTGGTGTCTGGGACAACCCTGACATGAACAGCTAAAGGAGAAAAAATTTGGTTTGGTTCGGCCCCCAGTCTGCTGGCCACATACTCGGATGAGGCTGAGCATTGTCAGGGTGCTGGGTTGCAATAACGGGAACAGGTAGGAAACGTAGGCAGGGCCACCCAGTTCACCTCCTCACAGACAGAAAGCACACAGGGAGGCAGGAAGGGACCGAGTGTCTATCTTCTCAGGACATGCCCTCCAGTGACTTCGGGCCTAACGAGCCCCACTGCCTCCCATCCGTTTGGGATCGTTCCATTTAACCACGAGGAAATCCACCGAAGGAAGAGAGCCCTTAGGATCCAGCCACTTCTCACAAGTCCCACTTCTGGAGTGCTTGTGTTGGAGACAGATTTTCAGAAGCGCACGCTGTAACCAAGTCCGACAGTAAATAAGGCATGGAGCCGGTATTTGAGCCCACACAGGCTGGCTTGAAGCCCACTCAGGACTCTGCTGCTGCAACAGAGCACCCCGACAACCACTGGCCAAATCCTGTAGAGAGGCTCCACCCATACCAGTCCCTATGCAGAAACCAGTACGACCCCTGACCCCACTACGCCTACAGCCCAATGGTCAGGCAGGCGTGAGTCAAAACAATCAGACTGTTTTATAATTGCTACTCTGGGTACAAGCTCAAAGAGACGGTGCCAGGTTTCTGATGAGTGTCCGGGAGGCATGCTCCTGTCTCAGAGCTTCGAGAATATTCCTGAGGAAGTGATGCTTCAGACAAGGGTGAAAAGGTCAAAAAAAATAATAATAATAAAAAGGTGCTCTAAGCACCAGGAATGGGCAGTAGAGCAGAGAAAATGGGGGACTGAAAGTGGCCTGTGTGGCACTGTCTAGAGATGGGGAGCTGTGAGAGGCTAGTCCTGGACAGGGACAGGGAAACGGAACTGGGAGCTTAGGATGGCTGGAGTATTCGGGGAACATGGATGCCTGTGAAGGGAAGGAGGAGCCCAGCCCTGCCCACACTTAGCTTTTGCCAGTAGTAAGGCCATAGGAAAGCAGCCCTGGAAGAAGGGTGTGAATGTGCGGATGCACACTACGGTACAGCCTCTGGTGCAGTTCAAAGGCTCGACAGAGCAGCTGTAGGGCAGGCTGTGCCATGGAGTTCTCTGCCATGGTTAAGTGTACAGAGAGAGCGTAGCTGATGTACTTATGATGGTCTTTTGGGTGGAAGAAGAGCTGGGATGTTGTGTTGGTGGGGTCTCTTTCCATGGGATCATGAGACTGAAGAGGCATCGCTGAACTCGTTACCAAGTGCTCACGGCCTTCCTCTGTGTTTGTTCCCGTCTTGATGGAAAAGTTGCTATATACATGCTGTTGCAGGACAAACAGGGCTATGCCTTCAGTTTCAAAACCTACAGACAAGATTCTTCAAATGTTTAGACCGCTCATCCCCTTCCTGATAGGTGCCTCCCCATTCCCACAGCTAATAAGGAATAGCAGCATTATAATTTCTTCCATAATTTCGGCCCTGCCTCCTTTGGAGCGTATGAATTTATCAATGAATCAATGAAGGTACGATTGTTTCACAGTTGGTATAATTAGTAAAAACAATAGATGGCGATCAAGGGGGTGTGTGTGTGTGTGTGTGTGTGTGTGTGTGTGTGTGTTCCTTCATCCTCTCATTCAAGGTAGAATTTTAGCGGGTGTCTACTGATCATCAGGTCTTATCATGACTCCTTTGAAAACATGTTTTAGCATCCCCCTATGCCTGAATGCTGTCACCTTGGTTCATCCCTTTCTGGAACTTCATCCTGATCAGCTTGCCCGGGGGCTCTTTAGCATCCAGGGTCACCCCCTCTTGTCCACCCCTACAGTGCTACTGGATTACATTCACACCCTCCTTAAATGCTTGCCCTGCTCCCTATCACTCGCCATACAGTGCATATTCCAGGACATAATTAATGGCCCCACTCTCCCAGGAGAGTGTAACCTGAAGGCGTGACCATGTGTCAGTCACTGCTACCTCCCTGATCATATTGGTGTGGTATCAGGTACCTGAAAGCTGTTGCTTGGAGGACTGGAAGAAGACTGGGTGAAGGAGGCAGTCCTTCTGAGAGTCCCGCTGACGTGAGGCTGTCTATGTCCTTCCCCAGAGATCGTCCCAGGAGAAACAGAACTCAGACTCTGACAGCCTGGGCGTGAACGACAACAGCTCCACCCTCGGCCGCCGAGAAGCCTGTGAACATGGTAGGAGCTTCCACTAGTCAGAGACGGGAGGGACTTTGCCACAGGCACACCGTGGTAGAGCCTGGGGACCTGAGCAAGGCCACCGGGCCTTTTGTATCCGGAATTACAGGCTGGTCCCTGTGCGCGGGTTGCAGGGGCTGCTGGGAAGGCCAGAGATGGGTGGGACCATGGCCTCCTTCCCTATCCCCTGTGATCCACTCCTGTACCACCAGGCAAAGGGAAGAAGAATAGCCTCGCTGAGCTAAAGGGCTCCATGAGCAGGGCTGCGGGCCGAAAGATCACGCGCATCATCAGTTTCTCCAAGAAGAAGGCGCTGGCCGAGGACCTGCAGACGTTTCCCAGTGAGAATGAGGTTCCATGCTGTGGTAAGTCCTGACTCAGAGTCCTGGTTCCTCTGTCTCAAAAACAAACACAAACAACAAAAGTAGATAGGTTTCATTTATATGTATATAATGCATATGTATGTGGAGCTTATATCCTGGCCTTTATAAGCTATAGAAAAAAAAAATAAACTACCCAAAAATATGGCTGCTGCCCTTACGGAGTTGGAAGCATTTTAACTCAGTATGGGGAAACTCTTTATAGAGACTGGAGTTGCTTTCCAGCAGGGTCAGGCACCTTGAAGGGCAGTGGATTCTGGTTTATATACATATAAATGTAACTGTATGTAGATTACAGCCTAGTCTGATAAGGAAATTGGGATTAAAAAAATATTAAGTACTTTTCAAGATAAATACATGTTAGTAAAAAGCGTCTGGCGGAGAAGGCATCACTTTTTTCCTACAAGTACTGTGGTCCGTGTACTATAATCCAGTAGATAATCACCTGTTTTAAAGGAGATGGAGTGTGTCTCAATGACAGAACATTTGCCAAGCTGTGTGAGGTCCCAGGTTCCATATCCAACATATCAAAAAAATAAAATCATCTATTTCGGATATGCAGAAATATATTAGTTTACATGGCGGTGGTGGCACACGCCTTTAATCTCAGCACTTGGGAGGCAGAGGCAGGCAGATCTCTGAGTTTAAGGCCAGCCTGGTCTACAGGGCGAGTTCCCGGTACAGCAAGAACTACACAGAGAAACTCTGCCTCGAAAAACAAAATTAATTAATTATTAATAAAAGGTGTGATTATAAAGAAATATTTTATGACCATTGAATCATAGAATGCTGTGGTAAAGAAAAAATACATAATAAATAAAAATCTAAAATGCTCAGAGGAGATTCTCACTCCATCTGTGGTCAGTTGCACAGCCAAGCGGTCTGCTTAGGTTTATAAATCCTTACCATGGCTAGACGGTGGCGTTTCTCCATGCTGCCGCTAGGTGCCAGCATTGGCCATCATTTTCTGTCCTTCGGTAACAAAGTCAGCGTCGTTAATGGGGAATGGAAACGGCAGGTGTAGCTTTTGTACATCTTCTGTAGTATTCTCGCCGGCCATTTCCATCCCACTTGGTGTGGTCCCCGGGCTGTAAGAGGATGCGTGAATGGCATTGTCAGTGAGCACTCACAGTCGGGCAGCTGAGACTCAAAGAAGAGGATGCCCAAGGTGCCGGGCCTTCCTTCCTGCCCGCTAGATCCCAAGGCTTGTGTGGATATCCCTCAGAGCCTTTGCCCCGAGGAGCTCTAAAGAGGTCATCCCGCTGCCTCTTTGTTCCAGGCTACCTCAATGTGCTGGTAAACCAAGGCTGGAAGGAACGGTGGTGCCGCCTCAAGTGCAACACTCTGTATTTCCACAAAGACCGCACAGACCTGCACACCCACGTGAACGCCATTGCCCTCGGGGGCTGTGAGGTAGCCCCAGGCTTCGGGCCCAGGCACCCGTTTGCTTTCAGGATCCTGCGCAATCGGCAGGAGGTGGCCATCCTGGAGGTGAGAGGAGAGAGTCCAGGTAGCCCGGGGGTGGGGGGGGGTGGTCTTGTTGCTACCCTACCTTAGGAACTTTGGAGGAAGAACCCAAGGTGCTTGTCAGGGTAACACAGGGGACACCAGGTATGCTGGGATTCCAGATAAACAAGGAATCATGTTTTTAATATGAAAGTATCCCAGACAATTTGGAGACACACCTGCCCTGAAGTTATGTGTTGTTTATCTAAAGTTCAAACCTAACAGAGCACTCTGTGTTTTTATACCCTAATTCTGGCCGCCCTCATTCTAGAACCCAGGTTTGCTTATTTGCCCTGACCTTAAAGGTCCAGGTCCAACAGGCATCTCCTGTGGTCTGACTGGGATCTGATTCTGGAGTTCTCTCTCAGACCTTCCCAGCAGGAACCATCGACCTCAGAAAACCACGGCCCTCCAGGTTGCCTGTCCCTCCCGCTGAGCAACTCTTGTCTCTACAAAGAGTTTCCCCACTTTGAGTTAAAATCCTTCCAGCTCCCTACTGGCAGGGCCACGGCCATATTTTCGTACAATATTTACTTTTCTAGATCCCTGCAGCAGCAGCGTCCAGCACACACCCTGAGCTCAGCAAGCTCATGTTGAACAACGCGTGAGTGGCGCCCGCTCCCGGCCCTTCCTACCTGCGGGCACCGCCCTCCTCTGGGAGGGTGTCCAGAGCACACAGACAACCCTCCATGTGACAGCCCTTTGGGCGTCTAGAACTCAGAATGTTGACACAGGAAGAAAATTCAAATGTCCACCTCCTCGCGTTATAGACAAACAGAGGCCAGGGCAGCCATGTGCTTTTTTCAAGGCTCCAGAGTGCTGGGAACCTCTCCATCTGCCTCTGTTTCTCAGTTTCAACTATTACCTCTGCATCTTCCTGTTGAATCTCTTATTTTCCTTAATGCACACAGTTTCCAGGGTTTTTTTTTCCCCCTTTAAAATTTAAGTTTGCCACTACTAGCTAACTGATTTTGTGATAATGTTCTTTAAATCAGAATTAAGGATATGTTTAACTAGCCAGCAGTTTGTTCTGGGGAATTTTCCTATAAGTAGTACTATAATGCTTTGGGAACTACAGTTTAAAAAAAATTGAGATATATGAGCAATTTCCTATTTAGAGAATTAATTATAAGTATGGAGGCTTGGAGGGATGGCTCAGAGTTAAAAGCATGTTTGCTTAGACGGAGAACCCTGTCGTGATTCCCAGCACCCACAAGGTGATTCACAACCATCTTTAACTCCAGTTCCAGGGGATTAGATGCCCTCTTCTGGCTTCTGCAGACACCAGGCATTAATGCAGCACACAGACATACATGCAGGCAAAACAATCAGTCATATACTCAACATAAAAATAACTTGAAAACAATGTTATGCTTTCAGGCTGGGGGTGTGGCTCACTAGTAAAGCCAGGCCTTAAATGCACAAGGCGCCTTGGGTTTGATCCCAGTGTGGAAGAAAAAGAGGGAAGGAAGAAGTTTTGAGAACACCTAAATGCTGTTTTTACCCAAATGGTCAGATGTAAAAGACCAGAGGGTGGAGCATAGGGCTGTGCCATCTTACAAAAGTAATCCTGGAGGACTCAATGGAGGAAGCAGTTTTTTGAGCAGATACTGGAGAGAATTCAGGAGCCTTAGGTTTCTGCATGTGCGTCTAGTCTTAATTCTTCCTCCATCACTAAGTACTGAGTACTTAGAGACATTTTTGGGTTTCTCTGACGTGAGCCAGAAGGCTTCACGGTGTGAAAGTGAACTCCACTGTGCCTCCTCTCCCCAGGCAAGCTGTTCAGAGGACATGGGCCGCTGGCTTGGGCTGCTGCTGGTGGAGATGGGCTCCACAGTCACCCCGGAGGCCCTGCACTATGACTATGTGGACGTGGAGACCCTAACCAGCATTGTCAGTGCTGGACGCAACTCCTTCCTGTAAGGGTGTTTCCGTGGTCCACTTCCGCCGGGGCGTGGGGGGCGGGGTGGGGTAGGGTGGGGAGGGTGAGTCCTGCCTCCATTTCCAGGCTCTGCTGCGCAGTCTTGAGCACCGGGTGGAGGGGAGGGGCAAGCTCAGGAAGACTGCTTCCTTGGGAAGGATGGCATGCTCTTCACCAGTGTGGGGGGAAGCATGACCTGCTGCTTGCCATCCTGAGGTCTGTCTTCTGACTTGCAAAGGGTGATGGGAATGAGCCACCTGTTGTCAAGGTTGCGAGACTCACACAAGCCTATACAGTTCTCACAAGCACATGACCTTTCTATATACATAAAAACTGATGCCAGGGCTGGAGAGGTGGCTCAGTGGTAAGAGCACGAGCCCCGGGTTCAATTCCCAGTACCCACATGGCAGCTCACACCTGCCTGTAACTCCAGTTCTAGGGGATCTGACACCCTCACACAGACATGCATGCGGGCAGCAGTGCACATAAAAATAAATAAAATGAGTGAAAATTTAAAAAAAAAATGCTGCCAACATCAAATGAGAGAAGACGGGAAGGCAACGTAAGCCACGAGGTGTCACCAATATCATTGTACCTTTCATGTTCTAGGTATGCACGATCCTGCCAGGATCAGTGGCCGGAGCCCCGTGTCTACGATGAGGTTCCTTATGAGAAGGTGCAGGTACGGTCTGTTCACACTGTTTAGTAACATGCCGAAGGCGGTCCTCCATGTCTTCACTCAACCTGTCTGCTCTCAGCGGCATGCCCCGTGCCTTCTCCTGGGGAAGGACCAGAAGCCAGGTCCATTGCAACCAGATACGAGCAGGTGGCCTTGCATCTAGAGGAGAGGGAATAAAGCTGCTGAGGGCACGGCACGTCTGTGAGCCAGGACCCTGCCTGGACTAGACGATACTCTGAGTTCTCACTTCCATGATCCCCCTTTCCTAGAAACATCCCCAGCCTGCCCCCTTTGGTTGCCAAGGTCTTTCTTGAATGCAACTTGAAGGTTTTGCTCAGTTGCAGAGACAATAGTAGCTGAGTGGCTTAGCACTTCAGATAGAGCCGGGCAGTGGTGGCACCTGCCTTTAATCCCAGCACTTGAGAGGCAGAGGCAGGCGGATCTCTGAGTTCGAGGCCAGCCTAGTCTACAGAGTGAGTTCCAGGACAGCCAGAGTTACACAGGGAGACCCTGTCTCAAAAAAAAACAAACAAAACCAAAAACTGGCATTTCAGATTTGAAGACTAGAGTTAGAAGGACCGCAGCTTTTCAGACCCCCTGCTTCCCACTTCCCACCTCCACGTGGGTGTGTGGGTCCTTCTCAGGAGTGTTTGGAGAACAAAATGAAATGACTCATGTTAGAAAGAAAGAAAGATATTAGCACAGTGTCCAGGTGGTGGGACGTTCTGTTCAGAGAAATTACAGTAAGTAATAACCTAGTAAGACGATTAAATGACAGTGATGTATCACACCAGACCTCCAAGACCTTGACTGGATTTGCAGCATGGGAAATACTCTTTTTTTTTTTTTTTTTTTTTTTTGAGGGGAAGATGGAATAGAGATTTTAATTTTATTCATTTATGTATTTTTAGGTATGAGTGCTCTGTCTGCATGCATGCCAGAGAGCGCTTCAGATCCCATTACAGATGGTTGTGAGCCGCCATGTGGTTGCTGGGACTTGAACTCAGGACCTTTGGGAGAGCAGCCAGTGCTCTTAACCTCTGAGCCATCTCTCCAGCCCTGGGAAATACCCTTCAAGCACGAATATGCAGCCAGTTCACATTGTGTCACTTCCGTCTGTCCTTGGCACCTCCCTTCCATGCCATCTCGTCCCTTCCTTTCCTCCTCTTCTGAGGGAAGGCTGTGTTAGCGACTCAGAAAACAGAAGAATGCTTTCAAATGATACGAGGACAAAATGCCTGTAATAAAGACGGTCACCCAGTTTCCTAGCCCCCTCATTTGTCCTCTCAGTAAGTGCTCCAGCCTATGGTTGCCTTCTCCCTCCCACAGACAGGTATGAGGGTCGGAGGCTAGCGAAGGTAGTCTGTAAACTGTAGGATGCTGCACAAGTCTGTATATGTACGGCCAAGATCTCAAAAGCGCTGGTCAGAAGCTCCCTGTCTGGATGGGTTGAACCCTGCCTGCATTATAACCTTCTGCCTCTGTCCCCCTTGCCCAGGATGAGGAGCCCCAGCGTCCCACCGGGGCTCAGGTGAAGCGTCACGCCTCCTCCTGCAGTGAGAAGTCCCATCGTGTGGACCCACAAGTCAAAGTCAAGCGCCATGCCTCCAGTGAGTCACGTGGTCTCTTAAGGGAGGTAGAGTAGAACATTGCAGGGCTCTCAATACAAGATTTCCCCGGGGGTAAGGGAGTAAAATGAGGAGAAGCAGGCCATCAGGAAATACTCTACCCGAAGGAAAGTAGTGGGGGCTGGGCGTACCTGCCGGGTATGGTGAGACCTAAGGTCCCGGTCCCCAGCACAGCAAGAGAAACAAGAAGAAAGTAACAACGCAAGGGTGGTCAGGGCAGAGAGAAGTGAATAGCGGAGGGAGGTTTGCAGAGAGACCAGAGTGCTTAGGTCCTAACTCCAGAGGTAGAACCTACTTGGCTTACCCAGGAGACCTCACTCAGCTTTTACTGATTATTCAAAAGGCCAAAAGTGAAAGTTCATGTGAATTCTTTTTTATTTTTGAGACAGGGTTTCCCTGTGTAGCCCTGGCTGTTCTGGATCTCACTCTGTAGACCAGGTTAGCCTCGAACTCAGAGATCCACCTGCCTCTGCCTCCTGGGTGATGGGATTAAGGGTGTGTGTCACCACCACCCGGCATGTGAATTCTTAATATTAGCTGCTAATTTAAGTGTTTCTATACTGCATGTGTATGATCTGTAAAATAGTTGAGTGTTTAAAGGTATATAAGCATATACAGTGGTGTGTGTGTACATGTGCGCGCACATGCATGCATGCAAGTGTGTATACAGAGAGCTCATCTCTAAGCCTGTCTTTTCCAAAGGACCAGAGTTTGTGATCTCTGATCTAGGGTAGTAAGCAGATAACCAGTCCCTCCGCAGTCCCTGAGCAGGGGTGCCACAAGATCCACAGCTCACTTCTAGGTCCCCGTCTGTGCTCTCCAGGGCACACAGGGGACTCATTGAGGCCATCGAGAGCAAGCCAGCTTCCTGCAGGACAATGTGCTGCTTCTTAAGGTGCCTTTCCCCTGCACCTGGACAGTCTAGTCTCTGCTTTTTGAAGACATCTTTAAAAAGAAAAAAAAAATTCTGGCTGGGTGGTGGTGGTGGTGGTGGTGGTGGTGATGGTGGTGCACGCCTTTAATCCCAGCACCCAGGAGACAGAGGCAGGTGGATCTCTGTGAGTTTGAGGCCAGCCTGGGCTACAGAGCGAGGTCCAGGATAGCCAGGACTGTTATATAGAGAAAACCTTGTCTCAGGGAAAGAAAAACAAACAGAAACACTTTTCTGTTCCCTCCTTCCGTTGCATTAGTATAAGTCATTGCTCCTGAGACTCAGGAGATCTGTCCTCATTCTTGCTTGACTGCGACACTGCTATGTAACTTTGAACAAGTCCTTTCTCCTGCCTGGCTCCCTCAGAACGAGGGAGGGATGTGCAGTGTTCTTGCGACGCTTCATGCTTAGGCACTGGAAATACAAGGCTTTGAAAAGGCCTGTTTTAAAATGGAAGACCGTTCTTCATGTAATTGACACGCTGCACTCCCAGCGCTCAAGAAACGAAGACAGGAGAATCACTCCAAGCTGCAGGCCAGCCTTGTCTGCAAGAATAAAAAGGCCAGCCAGTGCTGCACAGTGAGACCCTGTCATGAGAAAATAAATTCACCGGGCACAGTGGCACACACCTTGAATCCCAGCATGCCAGAGGCAGAAGCAGGCAGATCTCTGTGAGTCTGAGGTCAACCTGGTCTGCATAGTGAGTTCCAGGACAGCCAGAGCTCGATAATGAAACTTTATCTTGAAAAATAAAATAAAATAAAAATCAATGGATAAGCAAAGTAGAAAACTGAATTCAACATATCAGAGTAAAGAAATCACAAAATATCAACAACAACAAAAAGTAAATACCTAGACCTGTTTTTTAAAATCAAATCTCTCACAAGAACCCAGATTGTAAGAGCTGTGAAAATAGGACTGGTCCAGCTGAGGCCCATTGGCCTCCCCATCCCCGGGCCTGTAAGTCACAGGTTTCCTGGAAAGATTAGAAGCCACATGTTGTAGTCCAGTGACATCCTGAGGCACACAGGAGGAAAGCTGCCCCGGTCCTCAGTGTGCTGTAACAAAATGTCCTAAGCTAGATGACCTTTTTCAAAACAACAGCTCGTTTCTCCTAGCTTCGGAAGCCGGAGTCCAAGTTGGCAGGCGTGGTGTCTGGGCCATCCATCCCCTGTTGTACAGATGGCTCTCTTCTGAGACCACCGATGCCACATGCAAAGATTCTGTGCTTGTGACCTCATCACCTAGAGTAAGACAGACACATGTTCAACTTGTCTCTAGAGCCATAAACAGTGGGACCTAACTTTTCTATGCCTGGCTTCCTCGGCAGTAAAAACAGAGTCGTAAACAAACAGCTAATAGTAAGTAGAACCAAATACGTTACACAATGAATAATAAAACAGAGGACGGTTAAATGGGAATTCAAGCAAGTGGCTGAGCGTAGCCTACACTGAGTGAGCAACATGGTTCTGGGTACTTGCTGCTTGCCATTGTGTTGGACCAACAGTACACTCTCGGGGCTTTCTCTCTCCCCACCCTTCCCCAGCAATACAATTAGCAGGGCCTTACACTGGCCTGGGTCTGATCTGAGTCATATGGAGGTATCTTCCTTTATCATAAATACCTGAGACTTGACTCATTCAAAGCACATTTTTCTACAAAGCAAAAATGGGTTATCTATACATCACAAATTTTGCTTGATTATAGGATACTACTATCATTATTTCCTAACGTTTACTAAGCACTCATCACTTGCCAGGTACTATATTAAGTACTTTTCCTTGATTATGGCATTTAAACCTCTGCGTGCTGGAAGCTGTTAGTTAGCAGTATCTTTATTTGTGCATAAGGACACTGAGGCTTTGAGGAAAGGCACAAAAGCACACCAGTCCTTTTGATGTGACGTCACACACCCAGTAAAGAGAGAATGCAAACCCTGATCTGCCTGGGTCCAAGTTCCTGTGCTGTGTAGCCTCCCTGTTCCTTCTGTTCCTTGGCAGATTCATGCTAACTACACTACACTTAAATAAGTGGACCTAAACATCCCTGTGTTGCAGATGAAGTTGAGGTGAGAGGCAAGCTAACACCCCATGTGGACCTCACCAGAGGTCAGACCTGAGGACCTCTTGCTGTCCTGTATCCCTGTAGGTGCCAATCAATACAAGTACGGCAAGAACCGGGCTGAGGAGGATGCCCGCAGGTACCTGGTAGAAAAAGAGAGGCTGGAGAAGGAGAAGGAGATGATTCGGACAGAACTCATGGCTTTGCGACAGGAGAAGAAGGAGCTGAAGGAAGCCATCCGGAACAACCCAGGTACCTGCCAAGGTGTGGCCCTGCGTGCACAAGGGCACCTCCGCCTGAGACCTCCCCTTATTGTGCCTCTTACACAGATTTCCTAGTTTCCCACCCAGAAGAGGTAGGCCTTGCCCCCTTCTCCTCCTCTGTATCATTCATTGTGATTAAAGAAAGTGCTGGCAGTTTAGTAAGTGCTTCCAGATAAGAGAGCATGGAAAGCACCCCCAGTACTGTGGTCAGAGGCGACCTGCCTACAGCAGTGTGGAGAACTGAAGCATGCTTCCTGGGCATCTCGGAAGTAAGACTATTTGGGCCCCACACTCATTCACTTAGATGTAAGATGGTGGCCCGGGACTAGGTGTGAGGAACAGTGGTGTTTTCCAGGATCCTCTTCGGAAATCCAGAGACCTCAACAGGCCCTGCCTGCCCTGGGCTTCTCTAGCCCCATTTTCCACTGTGTTTCTTTGAATTCTTACCTAGCTGGAGTTCACCACACTTCTGCCTGGGTTTCTCCCACGTGTTCTGGGGAATAGGAAGTCCTGCCTGGAACACACATGGCCCTTCTGGAGCATAGAACCTATGGTCCCCCTCCCTAAGAATAAAACACTACGTCAAAATGGTCCAGGCGAATTCAGTGGCCCAACCCTAGAGCCTATCCATAGATGGCAATGGACCTAAGATGAGGACTTCTGGTCAACCAAAGAATGAACACACGGAGCCATGTATGGTGGTACACACCTCTAGTCCCAGCACTCAGGTGGCAGAGGCAAACAGATCTCCATGGAGTGGAGGCTGGCTTTGTCCACATAGCAAGTTCCAGGACAGCCAAGGTTACATATCAAAAAAAAAAAAAATTGAAAGAATAAACTAACAGGAGGATGGCAAGGGAAAGCAGTTTGATTTCAGTGGGGCTGGGGATGTAACTCAATGGTAGAACACTTGTCTATCATGTGTAAGGCCCTGGTCTCAGTCACTCATACAAACAAACAAAGGACAGGAACTTTCCAGAGGTAAGAACCATGATTTGGAGCAGACTGACTATCCTAGCCAACATTTTTGTCTATATTAATTTGCAGTATACATAACTTGTTATATTCATTATTTTTACTTATATTTGTCATACACATATACATATAAGATTCATATAAGTGGAAATGTTTGCCTGTTTTTTTTCACTGATCTATCCCAAGGGTCTAGGACAGTGCTTGGTACGTAGTAAAAACTCAGTAAACAACTACTAAAGCAATGAGTAGATGCAGTTAGCATGACTGTAAAACCTTCTAATGGAAGTTCAAGGATGGAGATGATTCTGGTCTGAGCTAGCGCTGTGGCTCACTGGTATAATGTCTGCCTGGCATTCACAAAGCCCTAGGTTCAATCTGCAGTACCACATAAACCAGGCATGGCAGCACACGCCATAATCCCAGCACTTTGGAGGCAGGCATTTTCCTCTGTACAGTCAGAGGCAAGCCTGGGCTACACAAGGCCCTATTTTGGGGGTGTTTTTAAGATTTTTTTTTGAAACGGGGCTATGGGTGTACTCTGTGGCAGAGTTCTTCCTAGTATGCAAGCCCTTGGGTCAATCTCCACCCTCCATTCCCCCACACACAAATGGAGCTTCTTAGCATGACAGAAGTATTAATGAAGGTTTGTCAGCTTCAACTAAATAAGGGCCAAGGTCCTCCCGGAAACCCTGGTCTGCAGAATGCTCTGTACTATGATTCTAGTACACCAGTAACAGGAACCAGAATCGCACACAAAAATGCAAACTGAAAACTGATGGATTAGATATGTGTGGTGAAGTATAGGGAAACAGATGATTCCATTCTCTTCCCCTTTGTGGCGACATGGTGGCTGCACAGGACAAGCCTTCACCCAGTCCTCTGGACACCCCAGCAAAAGGGATGTCTCTTCCCGGTGACCACCACCCAAATCTCAGGATTCACTCCATTTTAATTCTTAAACCAATCACTGTGAGCGGAAGATGAGAGGTGATCATGGGCCAGGCCCCCGAGTTACATGGGACCCAACCACTCAAACTACAGGGGAGGAGAGGGCAACATTGGTTTTTGCAGTGGAATATTAGGGTACCGAAAAATGGAGGCTGGGTAGATGAAGGCCACACCACAGGGTGTGGCTGGTAACCCACCTCAAAACCCATCTTTTACCTGCACCCACACTGCTAGAAAGGCGCCCCCAGGAGAGACAGATGGGACCTGAGGCCCCCACAGACTTTCTCATCAGTGTCTCTGGACTCAGGAGCGAAGTTGAAGGCCTTGGAGGAGGCCGTGGCCACTCTAGAAGCGCAGTGTCGCGCCAAGGAAGAGCAGAGGATCGACCTGGAGCTGAAGCTGGTGGCTGTGAAGGAGCGCTTACAGCAGTCCCTGGCCGGGGGCCCGGCCCTGGGCTTGTCTATGAGCAGCAGGAAGAACAAGAGCCAGGTGAGTCCAGTGCCTCCTCCTTGGGGCAGCCACCTCCGAACCCCTCACACATGCTACTACGTTTGTTCTCACTCCCAGTTGTGACAGTCAGAAGTGTCTCCAGAAATGCCAGACGTCCCAGGGAGGGCAGGGTTACCCCATTAGGAAGCGTTGCTATAAATTACCAGTGGTCATGTACATTCTTCATCTGCATAGTACTGAACCAGTGGAGAGGGAGAGGGAGAGGGAGAGGGAGAGGGAGAGAGAGAATACATGCATACGTGTGTCCTTATTTGTGTAGTGACTGTCTCCTGCCCCAAGTATTTTGTGTTTTTATTAAGACTTGAGGCATAGGGGTGCAGTGCAATAGTCAATCACATGCCTGGCATGTATGAGGCATTAGGTTAGATCCCCAGCACCAAAAACAACCCGCAGGAGTGAGGCTGTTTATCCTATCCCTAGCCTCTCACAGAGTCTGGCTGGTAGGACATAGCCAGTGTTTGCTGAATGATGAGGTGCCGTCCCTGCTCTTAGACAACAAAACTGACTTGTCTGATGAGTATGAGCTGTCACTGGGAGCTGTATTCCAAGCTACTCCATGTGGGCAGCCCACACCCCGTGATCTGAAGCTACCCAACACTTCCTCTCTTTGGGGGCCTCCTCAGCTTCAGTTCACGGGTGGAGAACCTGAGGCACAGAGGGCTGGGGAAGCAGCTAGAACCCATTCCTTGCTCACAGCTGCTGCTTCTCAGCAGCACCCCCACTGCTTTTCCCCCCACCACCTGTGATTCTTTCGTTACCCTCTGGAGCTAGAAAAAATAAGTCTTTTCTAAATGCCTTGCAGGGTTAGCTGTTAAGGTTTCACGCTGTCTTAGTTAGGGTCACTGTTGCTGTGATGAAACATCATGACCACAAAGCAAGTTGGGGAGGAAAGGGTTTATTTGGCTTACACTTCCACATTGCTGCTCGTCATAGAAGGAAGCCAGGACAAGAACTCAGACAAGCAGAAACCTGGAGGCAGGAGCTGATGCAGAGGCCGTAGGGGGCGGGTGCTGCTGACTGGCTTGCTCAGCTTGCTTTCATACAGATCACAGGATCACGAGCCCCAGGGATGGCACCACCTACGATGGACTGGGCCCTCCCCCGTAAATCACTAATTAAGAAAGTGCCCTGCATGCTTGGCTGCAGCCCCATCTTATGAAGGCATTTTCTCAATTGAGGCTCCCTCCTCTCAGAAGCTTGTGTCAAGTTGACTTAAAGGTAGACAGCAGCTGCGTGGTGATGATGGGGCGCCTTTAATCCCAGCCCTTGGGAGGCAGAGGCAGGCTGATCTTTGTGAGTTCAAGGCTAGCCTGGTCTACATAGCTGAGTTCTAGGACAGCCTAGGCTACACAGAGAAATCCTGTCTCAAAAAAAAAAAAAAAAAAAAAAAAGATAGCACACATTTACGGAGTTGAATATTAAGCAATTATCCAGAAGACTTAACAGGTGAAGATAGTGTAGACAAAAAGACAATACCAGGGAGAAGTTAAGAGCATATACATGAAGCTCTGTTGAATCCCTAGCAGCACTACCCAAAAGAAACAGTGTAGCTATGGGATTTGAATCCGGCTCTCATACTAAGCAACCATGCAACCTTGCACAGAAACTTGACCATCCTGATTTCGTCTATAAAATGGGGCGATTAATGGAAAAGACCATTCTTACAATGCCTGCCTGGTGCATAGAGAGAGCTCTGTGACGTTACCTGTCTTTACTTCCCAGCCCCCAGCATCTTCTGCCTCCTGCCCTGTTCAGTAGCTTTTGTTGTTGTTGTTGTTTTGGTTCGGTTTGGATTTTTGAGATAGGGTTTTGTTTTTTGGGTTTTTTTTTGGGGGGGGGGTTTCGAGACAGGGTTTCTCTCCGTAGCTTTGCACCTTTCCTGGAGCTCACTTGGTAGCCCAGGCTGGCCTCGAACTCTGCCTGGCTCTGCCTCCCGAGTGCTGGGATTAAAGGCATGCGCCACCACCGCCCGGCTGAGACAGGGTTTTTCTGTGTACCTTTGGACCCTGGAACTCACTCTGTAGACCAGGCTGGCCTTGAACTCACAGAGATCTGCCTGCCTCTGCCTCCCTGCCTCCTGAGTGCTGGGATTAAAGGTGTGTGCCACCACCACCGGGCTGCCTAGTGCTTCCTAATTTAAAGCTCACTTATCCTTCTAAGTACAGGTTGGGTGCAAATGGACAGCACTGTATCTCACCTACTTAATGGTTTTGTTTTGTTTGCCATAAACAGGAAACTACAAATAAACCCCAGAGCAACGCCCCAGAACAATCTCTCCCTGTCAACTGTGTTTCTGAGCTGAGGAAGAGGAGTCCATCCATTGTGACCTCCAACCAAGGAAGGGTGTTACAGAAGGCCAAGGTAAACTGAAAGAGCTTAGCTAATGGCAAGTCACAGATCCCCAAAACCCAGAACACCACCTAGGGAGAAAGGCAGGGAACTGCCAGTATAGCCAAGCACTAGAGCCAGACTCCTTGCCCTTCATTAACATGGCGCCGTCAAACAAGCTGCCATCTGGTTAGGTATGTAATCCCGGCATTTTGGAGGCTGAAGCAGGAGGATCACCTTGAATTTGAGGTCAGGCTGATCTACCGACATAGTGAGACCTTGTCACCACCACTACACAACAGAAAGCTATCCTGACTACTCAGCTGAGAATGGAGAAAGGACTTCGGGTTACAGAGACTGAGGAGCAGGGCCCCATGGTCTCTGGCCTGGCCAGTGGAGCTATTCATAAAGAATGCAGTGAGTGCTCCAACCTGTGGTCCCACTAGAACCCTCAACACCCGATTTTTTTTTTTTTTGTGTGTGTGTGTGTGTGTGTGTGTCTTTCTGTGCTTTAGGAATGGGAAATGAAGAAGACCTAGGAAGAGTAAGAATTCCATCCTGAAGGAGTATCAGCTCGTCCACCTAAGGAGGAAATGCTTTCTTCACAAAGACATCAGGAAAAGACTGGAGCACCCTAAAGACCAGCTTGATTGTCCGCATGATTTTAAGGGCTGTGGAAAGGGAGCCGTGGAAAGCATCCTTCCGGCTTTACAAAGGGGAGAGGAGGGAGTGGCGGGAGATGGAACCATGCCCACTTGTAAAGGTTTTGTTGGGTCCCTTTGCCTTCTGAAGCAGTGAAAGCGCATGCGAACAAGCCATCCCATCCTTTTTCAGCATCCCAGTCCCAGCCCTTAGGCAAAGGAAGACAGCAAAGAAGCACTGGTAGTGTCATGACCAAAGAAGACACTCCAGCACCTGGAAACACTTAGGCAGCCTGCATCCCTGTTGGGCATTACAGACAACCTCCGGGCAAGGGGAACGGACCGGAAAATCAATATCTCCCTGCCTGCGCACCAGTGAACAAAGGCTACTGAGAACAAACAAATTCCACCGTCATTCTTCATCTGTTTTAGCGCCAGGCAGAGTACAGCTACTAGACCCTTCCAGGTCTGTGCATTTTAAAATCAGATTAGCTGAGTAGTCAGAGGGTAAAGAGGGTTGATCAGCTGGCCCATTGTAAACTCACAGTGGCAAAAGTATGAAGCTTGAATGCCCACACACCGTTGCATGCATTGTTGGAGGGTGGAGCCAATTGCTGTCAGTCAAGTCCTTACCTCTTTAATGTGACATCGAGGCTCCTGGGGCTGTGGTTGGAAGACTGTCTTCAGCCTAATGAAGTCTTCATCTTGTACCAGGAGACCCACAAGCCTGTCTCCGTATCTGCTACGAAGTGAAACTATTGTAGAAAACCAAGAGGATGGTGGCTCATTTCTGCCACAAGGGTGCTAAGCCTTTTCCAAACACTTGATATTTTTATAGGGCCTCAAGGCCTAGGCAACCTCTTTTCTCTGCCATCCATGACTGTCTCAACACTGGGCTTTTAGGTCGATTTTTAACATATTCATCTCCAATAAAGATGAAACTGTTCAACTCTGAGAGGTGGCTGGCACTGGGGGAGTAGGGGGAAGCTGTGTGTCTCAGAATAAGCAGCAGATGGTTTGCTAGTCTTGGTATGTTACCCACCTAAGACTTAACATACTTCAGCCTCATTGAAACCTTACCAGTCTTTGAAGCAGCTGGAGACTGGAACAGGCAGGTCACCTCACTGGTAGGGTAGACACGTTAGGGGTCATGATCCTGTGTCCAGACAGGGCTGGCTGCTGCTAACTGCAGGATTATCTCAGGGGAGTCATTCAGCTCCTCTGGCTTTCATTGTGAGAACATGCTAAGTGATTGAACTCTCCTCCCAAGACTCCTGGTGGGTATTTAATGAGATAAATCATGAGAAGCATCTTCTATGTTGTTTAAAGTTGAAAATGCCCAAGTCAGAAGTGGATTTTAGAATCAGCTAGATGAGCAAGGTCTGATTCAAAAACCTTTGTTTTTTCTGCTAAGGAAAAAAAGATGATTTAAATAGTAATGGCTCTCAAAAGGCATCCAATCCAAAGGGAGGGTTTTCGTTCCAAATTACACCTGTGTCTTCAATGACAGCCCACATTTGCCAGTGCTCCTTGTTAAGATGTATCTTCTAAATGGCACCCACCACTGTGTCGTAAGTATCTGTCACACTCTTTCTTGGGCAGTTATTTTAGGGTTAAATGCCTTTTCCACAAGTGGATCTTGGGCTCACTTGTGGAAAGGGCCCTACATCATTAATCATTAACACACAGGAGGACATGCCACCTGTCAGGCACCAACAGCCCATGTCACCTGAGGCCCGTGCTCAGTGCACACCCAGTGCTCACCTTGACCTTTGGCTGCTGCCTTCTTGAAAATGTTTCTCTGTAATAATTTTTCTGCATTTTACTCGTCTTTTAAATAATGTAACCAGAATCCAGCAAGATGTTTCGGAGGGTGTAAGGGGACTTGCTGCCAAGCCTAAGGACCTGAGTTTAATCCTCAGAATCCATATGAAAGGATGGAGAGAACCAACTCCCATATGCAGCCCTCTGACCTACACACACACACACACACACACACACACACACACACACACACATACACACACACACACACACACACACACACACACTAAACATAAAAATATTTTTTAAAATAGTGTAGCCAGCTCTGGTATTTATTGCCTTTCTAAGCATTATGCCTGTACTTTACACTAAGATTCTGTGAGATCAGTTAAAATAACTTATTTTTCTGCAGTTCAGTGTGATTCTAGAACCCTTATTTCTTAACTCCAAATCTCTGTCTCTTCTGTGATCTCCATTCAGAAGCACACTTGCACCTAATAAATACATGAATAAAAGCCAACTTCGAGGTCAGCCTGATCTACATAGGGAGTTCTAGGCCAACCAGGGCTACACAAACCCTGTCTCAAAACACACATGTGCACACAACTATATGTACATGTATATGAATGAATGGATATATACATAGACACATGGTCTAAGCTGTGCAGCTAAAAGAACTGTAAGCAAACTGCTAAAGCAGACACCAGCTCCCGTACTCACTTGTTAAAATGCCTTCTCAGGCCACAGTTCTGAGAGGAACTTGAAGTTCCAGCCTTGCCAACACTGAAGTGTTAGATTCCTCCTGTCACTCACCCTCACTGGGCAAAGCTTCCACAGGCTCACCAACTGCTCAGTCTCAAGTTTCTTATCTGAAGAGTTCATCAGCTGCCCACCTAGACTGCATTCTCAGAGAGCACCACATGAAGACAATGATGGTGTGTTGGCTGTCACATCTGAGCTGGGCCTTGGACGAGATCAAAGATACAGAAGTCTCTAAACCAGGTGGTGGTGGTGCACACCTTTAATCCCAGCACTCAGGAGGCAGAGCCAGGCGGATCTCTGTGAATGAGGCCAGCCTGATCTACAGAGCGAGTTCCAGGACAGAGAAACCCTGTCTGGGGGGGCGGGGGGGGGGGGGACTGTCTCTGTCCTCATGGAACTCATGAACTGGCAGAAGGCGATGTCTGACCCAAGTTGCTAGAAGTAAGCTATATTTTGGTGAGGATCCAGAGTGCTGAAGGAACATGTCGTATTTCTTTTTTAAAAATTAATTTCTACTCACTTTGACCTTAAGGTCTACTCAGTAATTAAGCTTGAAACCCCAATCACTATTTCATCTTCCCAGTCAGACTTCCCCTCATCCAAAACACTCATTTTTGTTTTGTTTTGTTTTGTTTTGTTTTGTTTTGTTTTGTTTTAAAGAAGGGTCACATTATTCCCAGCACTCAGGTGAATCTCTGAGTTTGAGGCCAGCCTGGTCTTGAGTTAGTTCCATGACATTCAGGGCTACACAGAGAAATACTGTCTGGGGGTGCTGAGGGTTTCTCATGTATCTCTGATCGGCCTAGAATTTGATGTGTAGACCAGGTTGGCCTCAGACAGACAGAGATCTGCCTGCCTCTTCCTCCCAAGTGCTGGGATTAAAGTCATGCACCACCACACCGAGTAAAGCCCTAAAATGTATCTATATCTTGGGCTGGCAAGACAGCTCAGCAGGTAAAAGGGGGTTACCACCGAGCCTGATGACCTGAATTCAATCCCCAGGACCCACATAGTAGAAAGATAAAGGCTACTGCAAATGGTCCTCTGACTACATGTATTCATGTGTATACCCATATACATACATACACATGGAGAAAAAATAAAATTTACCCACATCTTCACTGATATCATCCAGCTTCATTAATTCACTTAATATTTATTGAGCAAGAAAAAAAAAACAGTGATCAAGACACACCACAAAAACTCCAACTCTAAGTTGCAGAAAAGCAAGATAAAATACTAAGAAAATAGGATGTAAGCACAGAGACTTGCACCAGCAGCTAGTTAGGTTTCTCTGTAACTACACTACGTGAGGGGATATGAGGTAAAATGGTCTGGCACCGCAAACCCAGCACTGAAGAAGGTGAAGTATGAGTTTAGGGCTTGATAGTAAGACCCTCTGTCAACAACCCTAATAAAAACAGTCTGTCCTCTCTTTCCGGGGCTCTTCCAACAGCTTGTCTTCCCTACCTTTTTTTTTTTTTTTTTTTTTTTTTTTTTTTGTATGTTTTGATTTTTCGAGACAAGGTTTCTCTGTGTAGCTTTGAAGCCTTTCCCGGAACTCGCTCTTCAGACCAGGCTGGCCTGGCCTCAAACTCACAAAGATCCACCTGCCTCTGCCTCCGGAGTGCTGGGATTAAAGGCGTGCGCCACCACCGCCCGGCATTTCTCTAGCTCTTTTTACACCCTTCAATTTTCTCTGAACAGCCAAGGGGTTTTTTGTTTTGTTTTGTTTTTTGTTGTTGTTGTTTTTTAACAGAACCGAGGAAAGGTCTTTGCATGCGCTAGGCAAGCACTCGACCACTGAGCTGTAGTCTCAGCTCTCGGGCTGGACTCGATCTTGTGATCCTCTTGCCTTAGCCCGGAGTGGCTGGAATTACAGGCCTGAGTCATACCTGTTGTCAAGTTACTACAATCAGAATTAGACAATAAAATATAGCTCTGCCTTGAAAGCGCTTAGATTTTAGTAAGCAGAAACAACTGAACACACACCATGAACATACAGTTTAGCCAGAAAACAGCCATCGAAGGAAAAATCGTGGGAGGGGGCTGGGGCAGGTGCAACCAGGCTGCACTATTTCATCGCTCACGAGACCGGTTCTAGCCAATTCTCCAGTCTGACCTTACCATACCCTTTCCCCGTATTTAAATCTTTTGCTTTCAATTCTCCCTCCTCGCTGGCGCTTTCTTTACAGAGGTCGTCACTCCCGGACCCACTTTTCTCCCCTTCTCATCTATCAATGCTTCGGCTATAGGGCTAGTCTTTTTCAGTTTTGTGTGGGCGCGTATTTGTTTCGGTGAGCACATCACTGAGCCCGTGGTGAAGTTGTCAGAGAACAAGTAGAGGATGTCGTTTCTCTCCAGGGGGGCGTCCCAGGATCGAACCTGGGTTGTTGAGGCTTGGTGAACCCCCGCTGAGTCTAACCATTCCCGCTGGTCCCATTTTACACGTATCGCTTGTAACGTCATATGCGCTCCTCGAGGATGATGGAGGTGAGGCCCCACCTCGCTCACCGTGAACTTGGCACCTACGACGAACCTCCGGGACAAGCGTCTACCCTGGCTGGACCAGTTCAACGCGGAGAGCCCGGCCCGGAAGAGCCGTGTGGCGCACAGGAAACCGGAAGTCCCGTGCCTCCACTCGCGGGGGGGGCGTGGCCTCTCGGCGGGCTCGTCTCTTCGTCTGGCTGGACCGCGCGTGCGCGGGGTCGGCGCCCTGGTCTGGAACATGGCGGCGCGGCCGTTGTGGGCGGTGCAGCGGCTGCAGCGCCTCCTGGCCTCCGGGACGGTGTCGCAGAGCCGGTAAGAGGGGCGGCGGGGTCCGGCGGGCCGTGGCGGGGGCGCGCCGATGGGCCGCTGTGGAAGGAAGGCCAGGGGCTAGCTCGGCGCCGGCGAGGACCGGCCGCAGGCCCCGTGACCCGGGCGTCTACGCCGCGTCCCTTGGAAGGGAGGCTGAGGCCCAGAGGCGCGCTTTTCCCGGGTCACGGGAGATGAGTGGGAGCCGAGGCCACGTCCTGGGAGGCGGGACCCCGGGCGTGAGTGAACCGGAGACGGAGCGCCTTCCTAAGCCCCTGCTCACCTGTTCCCGTCCGGGCATGTGTTAAGGGTTCTTAGCCAGACTCCATGTGGTCTTCGGGCAGGCAGTCTCTCCAGCTTCTCGCGAGCATCGTTTTACCCGTGTGTAAAAGACGAGCATTGGACCGGGCCCCCAGACGGCCTTTCCACCAGTCTTAGGGGTACTGCGAAATTAGGGGTGCCGTCAGAGGACTGCAGGACTCTGGGTAGGCTCTTCTGATTGCTTCGTGTGTAATAACTGAGGAATCTAGGATGTAGGATAACTTGCTAACTTTCCCAAACAAATCTTAAAGGGACTTATTACCCCGTCTAGAAACCAGTCTCCGTGTTTTTTGTGTTAGTGAACACGGTTCATTATTCGCAGGGGATACTCCTGAGAAAGAATTCTTTTCAAAAGGCGGTCCATGAATAGTTGGAGAACTCTGACTTGTAAATTAGCTGCGGGGAAATCCAGGAAATTTGCATGGCCATTTGTCATTCTTTTTTTCCATCTTGAAGCACCTGACCCGATACACCCGCCCTACCAGAGCTGTGAGGCGCTGAATTCAATGCTCTGGGCGGGGCGGTTTGTTTTCAGACCTTTGGCAGTTTGTTGGGTGAGGTAAGGAAATAACCATAGAATAGTTTCTTCTGAAGAAGTAATTGAGCACTGACCTCTTCCCTTCAAACTGGCCGTCTTGACCAGCTTTCTGTTTATCCAGGATAAACGTGATTTTCTAGGAGGCTCAGTCTTTGTCCATGTATAATTTGCCCCAGACATATCTATGATAACTATATTTTCTGAACCAAATATTTAGAACCATGTATAATTGGATATCGAACCATAATAAAATTCAGGGCCAGCCTGAAAAATCTGGGAAATAAAAGTTCTCTTGCCTCTGTCTCCACACCAGCTAGCTCTTCGCTCTGCCTAGAGCACTCTTTTCTTAAAGCAAACTCCTCTACCCCCCCACCCTCTTAGCCTTTGTTTAGATTTCTGTCATCTCAGTGGCCACTACCCAATATATATATCCCTTTATATAAATAATAAACTGCTTTAAAGAGCTCTTGGACCCATAGATTGATTGACCTGGTCGTTTTTCACTTGAAATAATTCCCAGGATCTAAGAGTGATTATGAATCACTTATTAAAATAATGAAAACTTCCTTAAAATAGAGGTCAGAGCAGCCATAGTTCAAGATCTGCTCCAAACTAGGCCCTACTCTACATTTCTATGTAAACTGAACTAAATAAATATCAAATATTGGAGTGATACCAAGAGCAGGGGCTTACTTTCCATAGTAACCAAGGGTGGATTTTTGTAAAAAATAAAATAAAATAAATAAAATTTATTGCAAGGTCACCTGGCTCCTCTTTCCCTGGTCAGTTGCTGGGGAAATTTATGGGGCGAGAGAGGCTGTTGTTTCTCATTAGGTGTGAGGATGAGAAAGAGCTAGGGTTCTTTTGTGCCAGGGTGGATGTCACCGTGTCTCTTCACAAGTCATGTGCTTCTTTCTAGGGGCTGATTACGTTTTGTGCTTAGGATTTTGAGCTTGTGATATCAAAATGTCATTGGCAAGCAAACTGGCTTGTGAGACTGTCTTTTTTTTTTTTTTTTTTTTTTGGTTTTTTTTTGAGACAGGGTTTCTCTGTGTAGTTTTGGTGCCTATCCTGGATCTCGCTCTGTAGGCCAAGCTGGCCTTGAACTCACAGAGATCTGCCTGGCTCTGCCTCCCCAGTGCTGGGATTAAAGGCATGTGCCACCAGCACTCAGCACTCGGCTTTTTCTTTTTTGGAGGGGGGGGGGGGGGGGACTGTCCATTCTTAAAAAGCCTGTTTGAAACTGCCCTTGAATGGATCCTGTAAACAATACCTGAAAGACAACTTCAAATACTTTCTAAGTTAGGGAATTGATGTCCTGTTGTTGGGACCTTAACCATTTCATTGGCTGCAAAATTTTAGATTACATAACTAGTTGAACAAAAACTAATTGACTAAAACAAGGTTCTATTTTAGTGACCTGTGTAGTCCAGAGACGATATCAGTCAGAATTTCTCGTTCACTGCACAGATTTTCTCTCTGAAAGCCTTACAGCATGTGGCCACGAAGTCTTGGAATTCTAAGCCCGAGTTCCTTTTACTCATTTTCCCCTTCTGTAAGATGAAGAGTTAGACCCGAATTGTGTAACTGTGGCTTCCTAGTGTTAAATATCCTAACTCAACAGAACACCTGCTCTGTGTATGCATTTCTTTTGTTTGTTTGTTTTGGAGGACACTGTTTTGTTGTTCTTTTGAGGCAGGCTTTTACTATGCCACCAGAAAGATCCACCCACATCAGCCTCCTAGTACCCAGAGATTGCAGGTAGTCACGTGCCACTTTGCCCAGCTTAATGTTACGGTCTTGAACAAGTTATTAAACCTCAATCCTCTCATCTTGAGTTTTTCATTAGTAGAGTAGGGTATATTGTGGGGATCAGAGACAGTCCTCAGTGAGTGAAGTCCTGAGAGTGAATGCTTGTGTTGACATGTGCAAGCCATGTCAAAACTCCCAAGCCTCAGACCCCTGGAGGAATGGCAAAACCTTCCTTCTGGAGTGAGATTTGGAGGCATGGCAAAGCCTTCCTTGGGGGAGAGTGCAAGTATTAACAGTGTGTGCAGAGATTACCTAAACCTGTCCCCTTGATCTAGCTGTACCCCAGAAGCCCTGCCTCTTGATGTATGTAATAACACCACCTTCCTAGAGATTGAACAACTCTATGTAATAAGCATGCTGAGCTTCCAGGATGCTGTGTTTTTTCCAGCAGTGAGCCTGAACCACCTGATCCCACTGTTCTGTCTGTTTTATGTTCATTCCCTCACTGCCCCAACAGGTCCATTCCTGGAGCTAGGCTGGGCATGACAGATTATAATAGCATTTATTTTGTATTAGCATTATTCAATCTAGCAGAAAAGAAATACAAATCAGCTGACAAGTGGATTAAAAAAAAGTGTGGCATAACTACACAATGATCTATTACTTAGCAATAAAAAGTAACTAATTACTGGCAAATGCAGTTTCAAAGGTGCCTCACCTGTCCCCAATGAGAAATTCTCAACACTCAGAGATGAGGAAAACCTTCTTGAGTGCACAGCTGCAGACTCTAGCTATTGCTTGAAGAGGTCCAGCCCTGATCTGAAATATTTCATCTTTTATGTAAGGTTAGACATTATCATAATCTTCTGACCATCTTTGGGGGTCTTTTTAAAAATCCCTGTGCCAAAGGAGATTTCCCAGAGCTAAAATGGGAAATTTCAGCTGTACAGAAGCTGAAATTTGCAAGTCTCTAGTTAAGACAGTTTTATCTTCAGCAAACGTCTGTCTAATCAGATGTTGGTAGTGGTCACTTCTTGGGGAGCGGAGCAGATGGGGGGGGCAGCAGTTTAGTTTAGCTCCCCTGTTTCAGAGCAGGGGAGAGTTTCTTATGCCTGTGTAACCTAACACTTCCTATTTGTCAGTAAATTCATTCTGTTCCTGTTCTTTTTAATTAAACTTGTTGGTATTTTTTCTTATCGCAATTACATGAATGAACCTGAAACACACTCTAAGTGAAAAACTGCTTCTAAGTGACCGTCTCTTATGATTCTGTTGACACTAGGCATCCATAAAAGGCATGTCTGTAGAAAACAAAATGTCATCAGGCTTACCTGGGGCAAACGATTTAAGAGGAAATGGTAAATGATGTGATATGTACAAGCCTTTTTATGGTGACAAAGATGTTCTGAAATTGTGATTTCAGAATTGGTTGACTCTGGACATGGTAAAAATATTTGAATTGCACATTTTAAATGGTAAATTGTACGGCATGACAACTGCCTATCGACAGAGCTTTATTTTAAGTGTATGGGAGTTTTGCCTGCATTATGTCTGCACCACCCATGTGCCTGCTGCCCACAGAAGCCAGAAGGCATTAGGTCTCCATGAGCTGGAGTTACAGGGGCTTGTGAGTTGCTAAACAGGTGCTTGGAATTGAATCCAGGTCTCCTGGGAGAGCAGTCAATGCTCTTAACTGTTGAGCCGTTTTTCTCACCTTAAAGCTATTACTTTTAAAGAGCACTTTAAAATCTAGTCACGTTTCAGGTATTGGGCAATAAAAACATGAGGCAGATGGAGCAGCAAAGTGCTTAGGTAGGACCTCGTGGCGTCTGTCACCAAGACTGGAAACTATGGAGAGTTTCAGTGTGGGGTGCTTTGGGCTCCAGCTGTTGTGATTTGCCTGTTTACGGTGGTGTTTTTTCATTATGTGCCACTGCCCTGCTCCCACCCTCTTAGGGGATGGCTCCACCCATTCAGCACTGCCACCCCAAGAACGGCTGGGGAAGACTGCAGTTCTGAGGACCCTCCTGATGTACTCGGTCCCTCCCTTGCTGAACAAGCCTTAAGGCTAAAAGCTGTTAAACTGGAAAAAGAAGTCCAAGATTTAACAGTGAGTAGTAGATTTTATATTATTTGTTATTATCTCTTCTTGGGTTTAATGTTCAAGCAAAGTTTTTTGTGTGTGTTTGTTTTGTTTTGTTTTTTAATGAACTTTCCTCTAAAATGGTTCTTTACCCCTCTTCCTCCACTGCTCTCTTGCTGGGCCTATTAGGCCCAAAAAAAAAAAAAAAAAAAAAAAAAAAGAAGGCGGTGGTTTTTAAAGGGCCGCTTGCTAAGGATGGTGCCTGCTTTGGTTCCCTCTGGTTTCCCAGCACTTCGATCGATAGCGGATGGTTGGCAGTTGAAGGTGGTGTGGTGCCTGTCAGGTGGTAGAGAATAAATATTTGCTGGGTGTGTGAGTTCTTTGTACTCTGGGGATCAGAGAGCATCTGACCTCCTGGACACAGTCGTGATTGAGCACTGTGAGAAGAGATAGCTGCAGCAGAATCATTACAAACCACTCGGGACTGCAAGGTGCTGGGAAGCATGTCTTATGAGAGCAATTAAAGAAACCAGGGACGAAAGAGAAAGGACCAGACAGGATGAGCTAACTGCCTTGAAACAGGTGATAGGTTTTTAAAACTTACTCTTTGTCAGAGAAAGAAGGGTTGGCAGTGTTGCCTAAATAGATAATGAACTTGAAAAGCTGATATGTTCAAGCTAGTTGGAATTACTTACAAGCTACTGAAGAGTAAATAGATTACTACTTTGGAAATTTGGAGAGCAGCCAGTCTCAGACTATTTGTTTTTAAACAACTACTAGTCTTATTGGAGACTGAACCCAGGGCCTTGTGCCTGTTGAGAAAGTGCTCTATCACTGAGCTGTATTCCCTCCCTTCCTCTATTACAAGGACAAGAGTTATAAAGTAAAAGCATTTGGGCTGGAGAGTGGTTCAGTGGTTAAGAGCACTGGCTGTTCTTCCAGAGGTCCTGAGTTCAATTCCCAGCAACCACATGGTGGCTCCCAACCCTCTGTAATGAGATCTGGCGCCCTCTTCTGGCCTGCAGGAAGAAGAGTGTATACGTAATAAATAAATCTTAAAAAATAAAATAAAATAAAGTAAAAGCATTCTTTCCCACTGATTTCTCATCCTTTGATTTTGCTTTTGATATTTAGCTAAGATACCAGAGAGCTGTTGCTGATTCTGAAAACATAAGGAGACGAACCCAAAGATGTGTGGAAGACGCCAAGATATTTGGTGAGAGATGACTCATAATAAAATAAATGTAGTTGAAGGGCAGGCACCTTTGAAAGCACATTTGTAAACTGATCGTAGTAGAAATGCACCTGAGTCCCCTAACTGATTCATCCCATACCTCCCACTGTCTCTAAAGGCTTTCTCTGCTGCATGTGGGAATGGTGCCATGTCATTGCTATAATAATGCTGGCCTTTATTTTTCTAGGGATATACAGTTACTACATTTCCAACATTCTAGTGTATATAGAAATAATTTTTCAGTCATTAATGAACCATGAATCATCAAGACACTCGAGGAAAATCCAAAGAGCAGGGCATAACCAGGAATGCTGAAGCTTGCTTAATGTAAGCAACATTGGTCTGTATCCACAGGGAAAGTACACTACTTTGGACAAGAATCCTTTATTGCTGACAGTACTCTGCAAGTTGGTGATTTATAGAACAGCCTGGAGGAAGCTAAAACTTGAAAGAGAGAGAAAGTATTCATGCATTTGTGCATGTGTATCCAAGATTATAGCAAGGCTCAGCAAATCATAGCCAACTGCCAGTTAGTACAGTTTTGAATTTCATGATTTTTTTTAATCTATATAAACTTATTTTCTCTTTTATAAAATCCTCGGCTTTTGCCTCTTGTCCCACAAACCCTAAAATGCTTACTGTATGACCTTTTACAGAAGAAAGTTGTTGACTGCTGAGTTGTGGACATGTCTGTTGCAAGTAGAACAGTTTCAGCAATGGGGGAGCTTCTGATGTTCCACCTGCTTGATGAGCAAGATGGGTGGGCACCAGAAGTCAGGCTTTGAGTTAGAACTAGTTTACTGTGAGTTTACTCAAGAAATGGTAAGCCATCTGGGAACGAATTCGTGTTAACTAACTGCACTGCCAAAGAGTTTAGTAGTTGGCCAGTTTAACTTAAAACAATGTGTCTACTAAAGATACCACAGAAGTCATTTGGCTCCTCCTAGTGGCCAGAGAGACTTAGGAAACTAAGGGTTTGAGCATGGAGGGAGAAGGAAAGGATAATAGGTTTTTGTTTATTTAGTTCTGTTTTTGGCTTTTGAAACAGGGTCTCTCTATGTAGCCCTGACTAGCCTGGAACTCTGTGTAGAATAGGCTGGCCTCAAGCTCACAGAAATTCCTGCCTCTGCCTCCCAAGTGCATGAATTAAAGGCATGAGCTAACATACCTGGTAGAAAGTATAATGTTTTTTGATGGATATATCATGAACACTCTCTGGCCTCCTTGCAAGCGTAGTTTAAACTCAGCAGTCTGCCTTCTTGGTCACAAAGATGAAGCTTTTCCCAAGAGATTACATAGTTACTACCAGTTAAAAAATAATAATAAATTGGGACCTTGGGAGATGGTTCAGTGGATAAAGTAATTACTTTGCGAATGTGAAGTCCTGAGTTGGAATACCAGAACTCATGTGGGAAAAAAGTCACATGTTTAACTCACCCCAGTGCTGGTGGGGAGGAGACAGGCAAATCCTGGACACTCACTGGACTCGGGTTGGTTGAAATGTCTAGTTCTGTGTCCAATAAGATTCTATCTTAAAAACAAAAGAGAGTAAAATATATATCATTGACCTATGACTCCCACTTGGATGCACATACAGGCAAACATGCATACATCACACACAAAATAATCATAATACAATAATGAGAATCAGTCAAAAACTGCTCCTCGGTGTACCAACAGGAACCTAGGCTTCTGTTTAGCCAAATTTCCATTTCTTCACTGCTATAGAAGCAAGGTCTCCCCTGGCAGTGTACAGATCAGCACAGAAGCTTGCTGCTTTAAAACCTCTACTCGGGAGGCAGAGCCAGGCCGATCTCTGTGAGTTCAGGCCAGCCTGGGCTACAAAGCAAGATCCAGGACAGGCACCAAAACTACAGAGAGAAACCCTGTTCTCCTGGGGGGCGGGGGACACCACACAAAAATCCCTCTCCTGGATGGCTGAAAATGTAACTCACTGACCCAGCATTTACATAGCGTGAGTAGAGCCTTGCACTTGGGCTTGGTCCCCAACACTAAAAACTCAGAGTTGGCTCTCAGTCAGGGCCTGTTTCCTGAAGCGCCTTCTGCTCTGCCTTCTCCACCCTCCTACCCTAAACTAGACGATGCCCATTCCCACTTGCACTGGCATTTTCTTTCCTTGTGAACCCGTCTGTATGCTGTGAATGCCGTCTGCATGCCACTGTGCTGCAGTTGGACAGATTGGCCACTGTTTTCCTCAGGAAGCTCTGCTGGGTCTGGTCCCCTGGAAAATTAAAGGGAGAATTCCTTCCTCTCCTTTGGTCTGCCGCATCTGGTCAGTTTTCCCAGGTCTCTGGCGGTGTTTTTTATTGCTTACCTGTGACTAGCCTAGTTGACTTCCCATTTCGGCATAGCTGTAAGCCCAAAGAGTCTGTACTCCTCACCAGCCCCTGCTGGGTTTTATGCCATAGATGACCAATGGTCACCATTCCTTATCCCAGTCGGAGATAAGAACGGTGGGATCTTTCAGCAACTGGGTTTATTCTCACCTTGTGACATTAGTTCACATTGCTCTAAAAGGTTTCTGTGAAGAAAAAAAAAATTATAAAAATAAAAATAAAAGGTTTCTGTGGACCTTTCCCAGTGTCTCCTGACAGGCCATAGGAAGGACACTCACCTCATCTGTAAGTGTTAAGTGTGCCTCACCTTCCTATCTAGCCAGCATCGAACAAGTGGCTCTCAGCTTTCATAGCATAGTGCTGACTTTTCTTATTTTGTGCTCTCTACCCCACCCCCACCCCCCGTGAAATATTCCTAGATTATCTCTTCAGATCGGCCTCTGCACAACCAAGATAATCCAGTTTTTAAGTCTATTTTATGTAGGCTTATTTCCCAGTTTCCCAGTAGGATTCCTGGAGATAGACAGACAGACACACTTTGCAAGCTTGAATGGTTGAGCTGATGCCCAAGTCCTGCATGGCAACCTTCCCACTTTCAGAAATCCTAAGTATAAAATGTACTAGCTACCTCTCTGGGCCTCCTCCAGATTCTGCTCCTAAGGACAGCGTTGTTCTCAGACTTGGATCTGGTTTCTCTGCAGGAATCCAAAGCTTCTGTAAGGACTTGGTGGAGGTGGCAGACATTTTGGAGAAGACTGCTGAGTGCTTTTCAGAAGGAGCCAAACCCGAGGACCACAAGCTTACTCTGGAAAAAGTCTTTCAAGGACTGTCTCTTTTAGAAGCAAAGCTGAAAAGTGTGTTTGCCAAGCATGGCCTGGAGAAAATGACGCCCATTGGTGACAAATACGACCCTCATGAGCACGAACTCATCTGTCACATGCCAGCAGGTGTTGGGGTACAGCCTGGTACTGTGGCATTAGTACGACAAGATGGCTACAAACTTCATGGCCGCACCATTAGACTTGCCCAAGTGGAAGTGGCCGTGGAGTCTCAGAGAAGGCTATGAACGAGCCACCGGGAACTAAAACTCTCTCTCCCAGGGTCCTGACCCCTCTGTCCCCTTATTTATTAAGCTGGTTTGTATTATACATGAGGTCCTTCGTGTGCTCTGCTTTGGATTTAGTCATATTGGCTTTATCTCTACAGTATCTTATTGGTTTTATGTGACCTGTTTGGTCTCATCCGGAAGTCCTGCCACTGGGCATCTGAACAATGTGATGAGTGTCCTGTGGCCTTTATCAAAATGTTTACAAAAATCATTTAAATTGGTACTCTGATGACTGAATCCAAAATCCCTTAACTGTGTTTTCAACTAATGACTGGAATTAGTGTAGCAGCATCTTGGGTCTTGTATCTTATGGGAAAGGGAGATGGTAGGGATTGGTTTGACATTTAGTACTTAGATGACAAAGCTTTACCTTGTATAAATTTAGATCAGTTGGGTTGACTTCTACAGAGATTTTTTCAAGGCTGCTTTTCTATTTCATTTTTCATTTAGTCATATTTTGTACTTGTATTCCCTGCTAGGGGCACACTTAAATTGTTCCATAGCCACCCCTTTCTGGTCCCATTTGGAAGGGCTAAAGAGTTGGACCAGTCTTCCTTTTTTTTCTTCTTGTTGGTAAGGTGTACTCGTTTATTAAACTGGTCTCAAGTGTATGAACAGGTAAGCTCTGGCTGCCTCGACAACACAACCCACTCCCAGGGAGACCAAAAGCCTCCTTACATCTCAAGGTAGAGAGTCAGGCATGGGGGGCCAGGCATAGTGGCTGACCATTCAAAATGGATGGATGGATGACTTTTTGGAGTACATAATTTACACAAAAGCGGTGCTGCTTCCTCCCTTGCATGCACTCAGAGTGAACTGGGCCATCCTTTCCGTAGGGTGTGGTGCTGCTCTGGAGAGGACAAGGGACTTCCTGTAGCAACAACAAAAATGCACTCCAAGTCCTCAGCCACATTGTCACATTGTAAAACTTGGGGATGCTTACCCCAATCAGCTGCTGTCACCTTCGCCATTCCAGTTTTTAAACCCTGAGTCAAAAGCACCCCCCCCCCAAAAAAAATTATATATATTTATAATTGACAAAAAGAACAACGTTGTCTTGGGTTTTTTTTTTTCTCCACACATTTTGTCAAGAAAAGGTGTGAACACAGCTCCATCATTGTCCACCTAGAATCATTTGCAATGTATGAAGGAAGGGCAATCAATATTCCTTATACTCCTCCTGGCTAAATCATATCTGCTGGAAGGTGGACAGCAAGACCATGGTAGAGCTGCCCATCCACACAGAGTACTTGCAGTTAGGGAGAGATCATGTTGATCTTTATGGCACTAGGAGCCAGAGCAGTGATCTGCGTCCTGTTGTAGTCGATGCCTGGGTACATACATGGTGGTACCACCAGACCACACTGTGTTGGCATAGAGGTCTTGTAGACATCACACTTAATGATGGAATTGAAGGTAAGTTCATGGACACCATAATATTCCACACCCAGAAAGAAGGCTAGAAGAGCACCTGGGGACAACAGAATTGGTCCTTGCCAATAGTGATAACCTAGCCATCAGGCAGCTCATAACTCTTCTCTAGGAAGAAGGATGCAGCAGCTGGCATGCCTTACTGGAAGTCCAGGGCAACATGGCACAGCTTCTCCTTGATGTTACAATCAATTTCCTGCTTGGCTATGGCAAGGTGTAGCCACGCTTATTGAGGAGCTTCAGGAGTCGTCTATAAGGTCCTATCTGACTGAGTCCAGACGCGAAGTGATGTCAGAGTAGTTTCTATAGGTGCGTGCATGTGTGTGTGTCTGTCTTTGTCTCTAGAGTCCATTATGAGGCAAGTGGTACTATCAGAGTTGTACAGACAGCACAGCCTTGGTGACTGTGTGGTGTTGATGGTCTTGAACATGATCTGGGTCTTTTCATGATTGGTCTGGGGTTCAGGGAGCCTTGGTAAGTAGTAAGTGTACCTCCAGGGTCATACTTGGCTCATTGTATTAAGTGTGGTTTCATCTCTGTCATCCAAGTTGGTGACAATACCATCCTCCATGGGTACCTCGGGGTCCGGATGCTTCTTTTGGTCTGGACTTTGTAGCTGAAGTTTTCCCCAGTCTTGCCCATCAGCCATTAGCTCAGGCCTACCACTGACTAGCTCTTACATTTAAACTCAGCCCATTTCTGTTAATCTATATGTTTTGCCACATTTTCTGTGGCTTTACCTGTGTCCCATTACATGTTGCTTCTTGGGCAGCTGGCTGGCATCTCTCTGGCCTTCTTCCTGTCTTTCTCTGAATTTCCCAGCTGCCTCTAAGCTACCTTGCCATAGGCCAAACGGCTTTATTAATCAACCAATCAGAGCAACACAAATTCCCACCCCATCAGGACCTTGTTGCCCACAAAGGAGTCTTTCTGGCCCATTTCTACCGTCACACCCCAGTTAAGTGGGCAGAACACCATGGAAGCAGGGGGGAGTCTTGGAAGCATCCTCGACTATGAAGCCAGCTTTGTAGATGCTGGTGCCAGCGTAGCAGTATCTGCTTCCATGGCAGGTGGGTACTCAGCAGTGGAGTTGCTGAGAGAAGCCTGTGTTTGCCAGGTGGACATGGTGGAGTCTACAGATCGTCTTCCCATAAGCAAAGAGTTATTTTCAGCCTCTTGGGTGTGAAGTAACTCTAGGCAGGCAAGTAGACAGTACCAAAAGCAAATGACCCCACCACATTTGTATAGGTAATTACCTACAGTGTCTGCCTCCACTGACCCTGACGCCTGCCCTTTGTCAGACTTGCCCTGGGATCCTATATTAGATTGTATGGGGAGGTGATGGGCAAACATACTGGACTCCCGTAAATTTCTCATTTAACAATGCTGAGGCATGCCTATTTTCCTCTGTGGTTGAGACTGGCAAAGTATTACCTCTCACATCAACAACCTTAATTTGTGTTTTTAGAGCACTGGGGATTGAATGCAGGGTCTCCAGAATGCTAGGTAAGCACTCTACAATTGAGGTATGCTCCCAGCCCTGACAAGGTTTGTTCCCTAGTTTTATAGCCATCTTAAGCTATATTTGTATGAATATCTATCTCTTATGTATTAACCTTGTAAATTTTATGAACCTGTATTTTGTTTTGTTTTGTTTTTTGAGACAGGGTTTCTCTGTAGCTTTTGGAGCCTGTCCTGGAACTCACTTTGTAGACCAGGCTAGCCTTGAACTCCTAGAGATTCACCTGCCTCTGCCTCCCAAGTGCTGAGATTAAAGGCATGCGCCACCACCGCCCAGTGAACCTGTATATTTTTTTTTGTATCTTAATAACTGATGCTGTGTAAAAGATTTGTCCAGTAAATACTTGAATGAGTAAATAATATATGAGGTAAACCTTATAGAGGTTTTACTATAAGGGAAAATTTACTATACAGGAGAAAATGAAAATGAGAAGTTGATGTAAATGTGCTTAGGAAATACTAACTTACACAAGTAGAATTGAGCCAAAGGAGCACTCAGGTTCTCTTAGCATAATTCTGCCAGGCAGACAGGACAGCCTTGATTAACAGCTGCCTGGGAAAAGCAGTGCTGGCCTGTCTTGGGATAACCATGGCAATATTTTACATGGTAAATTTTCCCATTTGTCCAACCAGATCTTGTAATTTCTGTGAAATGTGGTTAAACTCAAAGTATAACTTGGAGCCAGGAAACTATATAGGCTGACAGGGATTTCTGTTCAGGGCTGGTTCCCTGTTGTGCACTAGCCAGAAGCAGTCGCCTACTGTTACTGAAAGTTTTTCTTTTGCTGATCTTATGGTCAGGGAGTGAATCCTCAGTGGGAAGGCATATCAATTCTATAACAACCGTACCCTTTCTGCTGCTTCGGAAGCTTCAAAATCTAGTCTGTGTTAGGACTGCACTCAAGAGGCAGCCCTTCTAGATTCTTTGGACTACACTGGCAAAAACTGGATGAATGGGAGGAAAACCAAATTCCATTGTATACATGAATGTAAGAGTCATGCAAAATCTGAGCATCAGTGTCAGGAAATGGATGCTTCGATCACATCCTGACCTAGAAAACAGGGCTTAGGTCTTCTGGAAAACAGAAAACGGATGAGTAAGGGTGGTCTTGTAGACGTTGTCTGGAGAAATCTTTGACATGTAAAACTTGGCCAATGTAAATTTCCTTTCCACTTGTGCATTAAAAAAGGAAATTCAGTCTATCAGCTACTCCCATGACTGCGGTTTCCCAAAATAATAACCAGCGAAATATATATATAGCAAAGACTATTTTGAGGCGGCATATTCTAATCTCAGAGCTCCAGTCATATTTTCAGGTGGTAAGTTAACCCCCAAGAGTATGAAGCCATCCTCTTTGACCTCCACCAAATCTAAACACTTGGACAAAGATAGGACTTAGAGATGGTATAAAATGTACTGGGAGCAGTAAATACCACTTATTAAAAGTTGTTTATTGGACTGGAACAGTGGATCAGAGGTTAAGAGCACTGGCCCCTCTACTAGAGGTCAATTCCCAGCAACCACATGGTAGCTCACAACATTTCTATAATAAGATCTGGTGTCCTCTTCTGGCCTACAGGCATACATGTAGGCAGAACACTGTATACATAATAAATAAATCTCTTTTTTTTTTTAAGTTTTTTTTTTAAATCTTCTGTGCATTGATATTTTGCCTGCATGTGTATCTGTGTGAAGGTGTCGGAACTCCTGGAACTGGAATTATAGACAGTTATGAGCTGCCATGTGAGTATTGGGAATTGAACTCAGGTTCTCTGGAAGAGCAGCCAGTGCTCTTAACTGCTGAGCAATCTCTCCAGCCCCCAACCTTTTTTCATTGTTGTTTTGTTTTGTTTTTGTTTTTTCAAGACAGGGTTTCTTTGTGTAGCTTTGGAACCTATCCTGGATCTCTATGAGTTCGAGGCCAGCCTGCTCTAGAGATCCGCCTGGCTCTACCTCCCAAGTGCTGGGATTAAAGGTGTGAGCTTAAAAAGTACTAATTACTGCAGGCTGGGACATGACTCGGTGGTTAAGAGCATTCTGGCTGCTCTTCCAGAGAACCCAGGTTCTATTCCCAGAACTCTGCAGTCAAGAGATTTCTCTTGGCAAGGCTTAATTTTACCATTTCACTAAGTACATATTGTAAATTTAAGGAGCAGTGAAATTCCACAATAGGATTTTGCCCCCTTTGGCCTTCATTTCTACAAGATTGTCAGAAACAATGAGACAATGAACCATGTATATATTTTGGAGTTACTAGCTGTCCTTGCCAGTGAACTAGAACGGACTGTCGTTTTAGGAGTTCTGTTAGCTAAAGAGTGTTCTGGTCTTTCCATATATTTTTGCAAGTAGATCACTATTCGATTCTTGTATTGTTCTGCAGACTTACATCATGAATTCAGAATGAGATGAAGCTCTAATAGCGTCCCTCAGAGGAGGGACAAGGGAGCCAGAGCAGTGCAGTAGAACTCGGGCTTGGTAGGCAAAGACTTTGGGGGCAGTTCTAGTACCTGGGGCTTCTGCCACCACTCATTCCGTGTTTATAAAATGGTTATAATTCATGATACTATGAAGACTACATGAGACTCCAGCAAGCTCTCCTGTTTTATTGCTTAAATTATCACGTAGTTTTTCTTGCATTTTTATGATTGCCAAAAGCCTAGGGAAAAGGGAAGACTGATTAAGTGATTGTATTAAAAATAATGTAAACTAACCTACCATGACCTGTGTGGCTCGGGTCCTGGAACCCTGGCTAGGGATGCTGAGGGAATGAAGAATGGACAGACAGACACACACACGCAGAGTGAAGCTGGGGTCAGGTGGTGTTCTGCCACTGGGTGTTCATTAGGTACAGCACAGGGAGGGGTTGGCTAGTCTCGAGGTCTCTGGAGACCAGCAATCCCTGCAGTAGACATCCAGGAGCAGGAAACCATGGTTGCTGTCTTTGAACACACGGACCAGTCTTCCATAGACACTCCGACTCCAGAGGAAAGCTTTGCCAATTTCCCGTGGGCCAGTTAAGGTCTTGTAGTCCTCAGCAGGCCGTACCCATATCAAAATACATCCTCACTTAGAAGTTCACTCACTCAGGCTTCCCACCACTTCACTGACCGTCTTAGGGTTACTATTGGTGGGATGAAATGCCATGGCCAAGAGTAAGATGGGGAGGAAATGGTTTATTGTGCTGACACTTCCATATCACTGTCCAGCATCAAAGGGGGGGTGGTGTGCAGGCAGGAACCTGGAGACAGCAGCTGTTGCTGAAGCCATGGAGGAGTGCTGTTTATTGGCTTGCTCGGCCTGCTTTTTTTTTCCCCTTTTATTTATTTAAAAAGAAATTTCCATTTTACATACGAACCACAGTTCCTGCTCTACTCCTCCAAAAGAGTAAGGACTCCCATGTGGAGTCAACAAAGCCTGGTTCATTCAGTTGAGGCAGGACCAAGCCCCTCCCCACTGCATCAAGGCTGAGCAAGGCATCCCACCTTAGGGAATGGCCTCCAAAAAGTCAGCTCATGCACCAGGATAGATCCTGACCTCACTGCCAGGAGCCCCTCAAACAGACCAAGCTCCACAGCTGTCTCCCGCATGCAGAGGGCCTAGTTTGGTCCCATGTAGGCTCCACAGCTGTCAGTGTCGAGTTCATGAGTTCCCACAAGCTTGGTTCAGTTGTCTCTGTAGACCTCCCCATCATGATCTTGACACACACACCCCTTGCTCATAGAATCCCCCCTCCCTCTCTTCGTCTAGACTCCTGGAGCTCTGCCTGGTGCTTGGCTGTGGATCTCTGAGACTTAAGTCTGCTTTCTTAAGAGAACCCAGGACCACCAGCCCAGAGTGGCTCCACACAGAATTCACGGGGCCCTTCCCCATCAATCACTAATTTTAAAAAATGCCCTCCAGGCCTGCCTAAAGCTGGATTTTTATGGAGTCATTGAGATCCCCTCCTCTCGGAAGACACTAGCTGTGTCAAGTGGACATAAAACTAAACAGGACAGCAACCACTCATAATTACATCTTTCCCTTCCTGTTTTGTTGTTTGGTCTGTTGTTTGTCTAACTGACCTTGTTATAGAAAATACACACTTTTATACTTAGAAGAATAATAAAATTATGTCCAGCCCTTTAATTATTTCATCTTGATGCCTTTGCCATAAAAGACCTCAGTGTGTTGGGCATGGTGGCCCATGTCTTTGATCATAACACTTGGGAAACAGAGACAAGAGGATCTCTGTCAGTGTGAGGCCAGCCCAGTTATCACAGTGACATTCTGTCTTAACAAAACAAACAGTGGGATCTGGAGAGATGGCTCCGTAGTTAAGAGTACTTGCTGCTCTTGCAGAGAACCCTGCTTCAAGTCTCAGTACCCACATGATGTCTCATAACCAACTATAACTCCAATCAGACCTAAGAGATCTTGATGGCCTCTGAGGGCACCAAGCACACAGACATTTATGCAGGCAAAATACCCATGCATCAAAAACAAATAAAAATGTAAAATACCTTAGCTTGCAGTAGACATGTAAGGAAACAGATCTACTTGCTGTAGCAGTAGCGCCTGCGTTACCACTAACCGTTCACCATGTCTGAGCGAAGGGCTGCGGATTAAAAAATAGAGACAAGAGACAGCGAGTCATTCGTACGATTGGATGTCGAATGCCGTTTATTGAAAGAGGGAGGAAACCTTAAATACAGGCTTACAACACAAATGGAGGATCCCCTGAGGGCAGAAGTTCGCTACCAATGATCTACATTCTAGACCCAAAGTTCTGCATTCTTGCATCTAAGTTGTTTATACCAAATACAGGATGCACCTAAGTTGTTTACACCACAAGCAGGATGTAGGAACAAAGAACCTCCGGTAAGCTCTCCGATGATCCTAAGGTGAGAAGGACACCGGCAGGGAATCTGAATAGGAAGGACACCTGGTCAGGCAAGCAAGGCTGCAGCCACTCACAGTCGGGGGTCAGGGCCCATGGCGCCCACAGGTCCCCCCTTTTTATTAAATGAGCTTCTGACTTAGGTTGCGTGGGACCAGCAGACCACCTTACCCGTCATAGAGACACTTGCCCAGGCCACACAAGTGCTCTGTCTTAGGTTGGAGGCAGCGGCCCAAGCATTACCCGTCTCTGAATACTCATTATCATACAGACTCAACCATGTGAGCTGTAGAGTGACTGCCGCCAAAGATCTCAAAGTGGCACTGGGCTTGCAATCTGTGCGACACAGAAAAGACCAGCAGAAGTCCTAACCCACCCATAGCCAGAGGGCTACAGGCAATTGAACCATTCCCTATTTAAACGAGCCTTACCGCAAATAGGAGTCCTGTAAGGTGGTATCCCGAGCAAATGGAACTTGAGTTTAAATAATTTATAACTTACAAAGCCAATTATAATGTATAAAAGTGGAATTAAATTTATCATGCCCAATAAGAAGAAAGATTAACTAACTGTGGTAGCTACTTTTGTTGCCAGGGTCTCCATTGTGCTAGCTGTAGTAACCAATTATGAAATAGCAATCCCAGAAACAATAGCAGCAGTGGCAACAGCGATGTCAGAGTCTCTTCTGGAGCGTGTGAGCATCATCTGTGTCTAGCTGCCACGGTCCACTGGCATGGACACGGTTCCAGGAACACGAACCACCAAGGCCCATTTTTCTTGATCCCAGCACTACTTAGGCTGGCAGGTCTGCAAGAGAACAACTGAGAAACATAAAGAAAACAGAAAACAAAAACAGCAAACAAGGAGCAGAACTAATGGCCTCAGTAATGGCTACATTCAGGCTCACAAATTTTGAGGTATCTTCAGAAAGGCTAGATGAATTTCAGGAGGCAAATAAATGTTGCACAGAGCCATTCCTGAAAAGTAGGTACTACACCAGCTTGAGGGGGGTTGCAAAATGCGAAAAGCTTAGCTGGCATGCTACTGTTAGCAAATGAAGTTCATTGACCTTCAGAGTTATCCTTGATCTCCAAGGTGTGATACATTCTCAATGTTTTTTGAAAAAAGTTACCATACATTACCTTCTGAAGAATCCAACCACATGGCTACAGTTCCTAGGCTTACAATAATGTTTGCCAAGGCTGGCCATATTGGGCTCTCAATCCCCATTGGCATCAGAAGGGGAGAGTTTTTTACGAAGGCCCAATAGGTCTCTGCCATGTTGGGATTCAGCAGCAGCCACAGAGCGTACACAGCGTTCAGGAACCCACAGAGGAATTTCATTGTCCTGTGGAAAGACACAAACAGATCCCCGGGCCCACACCAACACTGGATCGGGTCCCCTCCAAGTGCCAGTAGAAAGATCTTTCCATCGCACCAGAGGATGATTTGCAACAGGAGCCCTCCAGTGCTTATCTGCAGCAGATACTCCAGCAGAATCCACCGATAAAAAATTTAAAATATATAAAACAAGGGAAAGAATAGAATGTGGAGAGGAGAGATGAGCCCCTAACTCCCCCCTTTTTACTTTAGCAATATAAGTTTTTAAGGTACGATGGCAGCGTTCTACTATAGCCTGCCCTTGAGGATTATAAGGAATACCAGTCTTATTAACAATAGAAAAATCTTGGCAGAATTTTGAAAATCCCGTACTACTGTAGGCAGGACCATTATCAGTCTTTATGTATTTTGGCACTCCCATGTAAGCAAAAGCATGAAAACAATGATTTTTTACATCCTTAACCTTTTCCCCTGAATGGACAGAAGCAAAAATTAGAGAAGAATATGTATCAATAGACACATGGACATATTGTAATTTTCCAAAGGAAGGCACGTGTGTGACGTCCATCTGCCACACATGATTAGGTAAAAGTCCTCGAGGATTAACTCCCAAATGAGGAACAGGTAAAAATTCCACACAAGTAGGGCATGATTTAACTATCTGGATGGCTTGTTCCCGGGTTATGCCTGTATGATAACAGAGAGATCCAGCATTAAGATGATAACGCTGATGCAACTGAGTAGCCTTATCAAAGGCAGAACAGACTAATGTGACAGCCATACGAGTAATGGCGTCAGCCCTCTGATTACCTTCACTTAGAGGTCCAGGCAATTGAGTATGAGCTCTGATGTGGCCCACATAAAGGTTATGAGAGCGAGACCATATAAGTCCTTGCACTTGTAATAAGTATTTATGAATGGAAGAAATGGATGGTATGTAGGCTGTTGTTTTCAAAGGCATAATGGCATGTGCCACATATTGACTATCGGTATAAATATTTATATTCTCATCAGAAAACATCTGTAAAGCAAGCAACAGCGCCTGTACCTCTGTCACCTGGGCAGAAGTGCCCTGGACTTTTATTCTCTTTACTATGTTACCAGAAACCACCACAGCAAAACCACGTGAAGTGCCATCAGTAAATATCACACGGGCCTGAGGAATAGGAGTCATTTGTACTATCTTGGGAAATATAACAGGATGCAATTTAAAAAATTGACACATATCATTGGAGGGGTAGTGAGTATCAAACTGACCCTGAATGGAGCATGTCAATATGGCCCAATCATTATCATTAGCTTGCAACCATGCTACTTGAGACTGGGTGTATGGGGTCACCACAATATCTGGCTCCTTACCAAAAGTTTGAACACTGATCTTGATTCCCTTAAATATAATCTGAGCGACAGCTTGTGGATAAGGAGTGATGATTTTTGCTGGAGAAGCTGGGGAATGTACCCATAAAATAGGACCTGTTTGCCAAAACACTCCAGTAGGTGAATGAGTAAAACAAAATATCAAATACAATAAGGGAGAATTAAGATCTATATACTGTACGTGAGCCTGTTCCAGGGCCTCTTGCACACGTTGTAGGGCTACACGTCCTTCAGCTGTTAATTTACGGGGAGATGAAGGGTCAGGGTCGCCCTTTAAGACATCATACAAGGGGCGAAGCTGACCTGTTGGAATTTTTAAAGTGGGCCGAAGCCATTGAATATCTCCCAGAAAGGTTTGGAAATCATTAAGTGTGCGTAGCTGATCCATGCGCAGAGTAATCTTTTGTGGGCGTATACCCGTGCGTAACAATTTATGACCTAAATAATGATAGGGAAAAGATACCTGTACCTTTTCTGGGGCTATCTGTAAATTAGCCAAGCTAAGAACCTCTTGTAAATAAGAAAAGGCATCAAAAACAAGTTTTTTATCTTTAGCAGCCATTAATATATCATCCATATAGTGAATTATATAAACATCTGGAAAAGCTTTTTGAACTGGAGCTAGGGCCAAAGACACATAAATTTGACATATAGTAGGACTATTGGCCATTTCTTGAGGCAATACCACCCACTGATATCTCTGATAAGGTTCTTTAAGATTTTTTGAAGGAACACTGAAAGCAAAGCGAGGACTGTCCTCGGGATGCAAAGGAATGGTGAAGAAACAATCCCTCAAGTCAACCACAATTAACTGCCAATGCTTAGGAATTGCCACAGGGGGCAGGCAAGCCAGGCTGTGTTGCTCCCATGAGAAGCATGGTTTTATTTACAGCTCTAAGATCCTGTAACAGCCTCCATTTTTCTGATTTCTTTTTAATAACAAATATAGGTGAGTTCCAAGGTGAAGTGGAAGGAATGATATGTCCAGCATCTAACTGCTCCTTAACCAATGCATACGCAGCCTCCAATTTTTTCTTAGCAAGGGGCCATTGCTCCACCCATACAGGGTCATCACTCTTCCAAGTGATTTTTATCGGTTGTATTATTGAAGGCTGCTGTGTAGTGACCCCTATGGAAAATACCCTAATCCTCTAGTATCCCCAGGACCCCTAGTGACACAGTTTTTGTCTGCCGCAGGGAGCGGGTCTCCTTGCAACATTTTTTCTAAGCCTTTGTCCGGGCAGTAGCCCTGACTCTTTAGCATCTGTGTACAGGCTGTGTAGTAAGCACTGTTCTCATACCATTTAACACATCCCGTCCCCACAAGTTCACTGGAATGCCAGGTTGAAAAGTTCTTGTATGACCTTTTTCATCCTTCCAATTTAAAAGTAGCCTGCTCTGTAATGGCATCTGTGCCAATACCTTGTAGGTTAGAGGTAGAATTTTTAAGGGGCCAATTGGGATCTCAGGATTCTTGTGAAATTATAGATATATCCAGCACCAGAATCCAATAATCTTCCAATCTCAATCCCATATAATTCTATTTTTAATTTAGGCTGTTTATCATTGATAACTGTTTGTTAAAACACCTTTTTCCCTGTACTTCCAAAGCCTCCAGTTCTATATATCAGCACCATTTTGAATTTAAAATATGAAAGCAATAATAATTGAGCAATTCTATCACCAGCTTTTGTTTCCATGGTCCTTATTACATATGCCAATTATAAAAGCATTAAATATAATCTCTATAGGATTTGAAAAGGTAAACTTTAGGTAATACTCTTTAGTAGTATTTTTATAAAATCTTAAAAAGAGGATTCTTTTTTATAGATCCCAAATAACACATTAGCACAAATAGCCAATTATTAACAATGTGGACCAAACAATTTACCTGTATTTTATTTACTGGAAAATTAATTTTGTAACCTCTTTATCAGTAAGAGATTATCATTTATGGGTTATCTTAGCAACATTATTTAATAGGCTAATAACCCAATTCATTTCAGGTGTTATATTTTTATAGAATTAAACCAAGAATTTCTAGAAAGCAACTTAAATTGCAGAACCAAATTTTCAGTAATGATCAACAGACAAGACCACACCTAATATATAGTTCAAAATTATGAATCCTGTTCCTTTAGTTTATCTACCATGAGGATCAAACATTCATCCAAACATTTATTAAGACAATCAAAAGAACAGAACATCCTTTATTCAAACAGCATTGACTTAGCATTTAATGTCCTGACCGAAACCATTTTTCACCAGAAGTTAGGCCCGGTTTAAACTTTTAGTGTTAGTCCCTTTCCAGCCCCAGCTCGTTGGCTCTGCCCAGTGTTCAGGCTCTATCGCCAGCGCCTGCCTGGGCCGCACCCCATCACGGCTCTGCCTACCTGTCCGCCCGCTGCTTCGGGCTATCTCGTGCACGCCTTTGACCGCCACAGCCGCTGGGCGCGCCCCGCACACACAAATTTACGTTTAAACTTCCTACTCCCATGAAGGGACAACCTAATAACGAGTTATTCCCACCATAAGGGAAAAACAGAAAAACATTTCCCACGAAGGGATCCTAAATATTGAATTATTCCCACTCTGAGGGAAAAAATAAAAAACATTTGAGCCCAAATTAAGCAAACAGACAGCAAAACTTCTAACCCCTGGGCTCGCTTGCTATTTAGCCAGCAACAATGAGGCCTACCTGCCGATTCTTTGTAATTCAGATGCTGCCGCTCTGCACTGGCAGGAAGAAAAAACTCTAACTCTACAACTGGAAAAAGTCTTTACATTCTCCATTACCACTGGAAGAGGCTTCTCTCTTTCCTTCATCCTTCCTCTACAAGACCCAATCTTTAGGCCTAGTTTCAAAAAATTTTTCCCCTTTTTACCGGGAAAATTCTTTTTTCTTGATTAAAAATTTTCCCCCATTTTTAACGGGAAATTTCCTTTCCTTCCCTCTTCTCTTTTGGGAAGATTTCCTTCTTTTTATTTAAAATCTTTAGCTGTCTTGCCCTTTCTTAACTTTGGTACCTTCCTGCTTCAACAGTCCAATTAACTGACTGTGAGCTAGCTGTACCCATTTCAATCCACTCTCACCTGTAAAATGCCGGCCGGCCTTCCAAGAGTGTCCGTCAGCTGGTCCTTCTTACTCGGATCTCGGTGGGACCTCCATCTGTAGCAGTAGCGCCTGCGTTACCACTAACCGTTCACCATGTCTGAGCGAAGGGCTGCGGATTAAAAAATAGAGACAAGAGACAGCGAGTCATTCGTACGATTGGATGTCGAATGCCGTTTATTGAAAGAGGGAGGAAACCTTAAATACAGGCTTACAACACAAATGGAGGATCCCCTGAGGGCAGAAGTTCGCTACCAATGATCTACATTCTAGACCCAAAGTTCTGCATTCTTGCATCTAAGTTGTTTATACCAAATACAGGATGCACCTAAGTTGTTTACACCACAAGCAGGATGTAGGAACAAAGAACCTCCGGTAAGCTCTCCGATGATCCTAAGGTGAGAAGGACACCGGCAGGGAATCTAAATAGGAAGGACACCTGGTCAGGCAAGCAAGGCTGCAGCCACTCACAGTCGGGGGTCAGGGCCCATGGCGCCCACAACTTGCAAAAGCCTTGATGTTCTGGTGCTTGGACTACAATTCTCTGCCTTTCCTATGCTGTAAGTTGTCCATTGTTCTCCTCCATGACAACAGTTCAATAAATGATAAAATGCTAAAGTAAAATCAAATGGGGAAAGATAGGATAAAGTATAATATTAATATAAGAAACACCTTGCCGGGCAGGAGTGGCTCAGGCCTTTAATCCCAGCACTCAGGAGGCAGAGCCAAGCGGATCTCTGTGAGTTTGAGGCCAGCCTAGTTTACAGAGCAAGATCCAGGACAGGCACCAAAACTACACAGAGAAACCCTGTCTTGAAAAAAACAAAAGAAAGAGAGGAAGGAAGGAGGGAGGGAGGGAGGGAGGCAAGGAAGGAGAGAGAGAGAGAGAGAGAGAGAGAGAGAGAGAGAGAGAGAGAGAGAGAGAGAGAGAGAAGAGAGAGAGAGACTCGACAACAGCTAAGTTAAAATAACTGCAGTTCAGATGTGGATGGTTTGGTTTGGTTTCCTTAGTGCTGGGGACAGCACACAGGGCCTCCCACCCACCTGAACTGTGTTCTGCCATGGAGTGCTCTACCATCAAATGATATGCTCAGCCCTAGTCCTAGTATGCATGCAGACTTTCCACACCCTGCCTTGAGTTAATCTTGTATGTTTACTTGATTTGCCTGTTTTTTCTAGATCTAAGCCTTACTTCTTCCTGCCTGTCTGGTTGCCTTTTCTTCTGTTTGCTTCTAGGTCTACACTGACGACTGGGATTCTGTTTTACCCTTTGTTGTGTAGCGGTTTCCTCAAAGACTTGAAATATTCTGTGGTTGTTTGAATGAAAATGGGCCCCAGAGACTCATAGGGAGTGGCACTGTTTGAAAGGATTTAGGTGGCCTTGTTGGAGTAGGTGTCACCTTGTTGGAGAAAGTGTGTCACTAGGGGTGAGCTTTGGGGGTTCAGAAGCCCAAGCCAGTGTCTTTGTTCCTGCTGCCTGCCAATCCAGATATAGAACTCTCAGCTCACTCTCCAGCACCCATGCTTCCCGCCATGAGGATAACGGACTAAACCTCTGAAACTATAAGCAAGCCCCAATTAAATGTTTTCCTTTATAAGACTCGCTGAGGCCATGGCGTCTCTTCACAGCAATAAAACATTCACTAAGACACATTCCATTCTGATCATTAAGAGTGGAAGTAAATAACTCAAGCTAACTTCAGGAAGTCCCTGAAACTGACCAGATTCACTAGTTTCACTGCCCCCCCCAAAAAAAAAATATGTGAACAGTAAAGACTTCTGAGAATTACTCTCAAACAAGCCAGGTCATGAAGAAGATTCTTAGATAAGCAGAAAGCAGGGGAACTGCCTTGAACAAAGACCAGGTAAGCCACCAGGAAAGGACACTCTCCAACTTGTTGAGCTGCCTGTAGGCTATGCAGTGTTCCAGGTTTCTGGCTTTGATGAACCGTCACCCAAGCTGTGGTGGACTTTGGTGATGCAGCACTCTATGAATCATTTCTGCTCCTATAAGTAACCCCTCACTCACATTTCTGTAAGTGACCCCAATAAAACTTACTGACTCACCAAGTCACATTTTGGTGGTATCCATATTTTGATCCATTGTGGGCTCCCTATCTGGGGTGATAGGTTGTGTCTGGTGTGTGCATTGTGTCTCCCCTGCGAAGTCTGTCACACAACACTCCTGGCAGTCCCTTGTGATGTGGGAGGGGCTCATTTGGCAAGAATGCTTTCTCTGCAAGCATGAGGACCTGCGTTCAAGTCCCTAGCACCCATGTAAAAAGCCAAGCAAGAATGTGTGTACCTGAAACCTCAGCACAGGATGGTAGAGACAGGCATGTCCCAGGTTGATGGCTGGCTGGCTGGCTTGGCCCAAATGAGCTTTAGAGTCGAAAGACCCTATGTTAAGTGAATAAGGTTTAAAAAAAAAAAAAAGAAAAGAAAGACACCCATTATTCTCTGGTTTCCACATACATTCATTTGTTGCACACACCTACGCACTCACCATGTACCATAGACTCACAAAACTACTGATATCTCTCCTTGATCCAACCTTCATCTTCCAGGTGTTCTTTGAACTTCTGACTCCCCGCCTCGGCCTCTCAGTTGGCTTCCATGTAGCAGCTTCCTGGCCAAATGGCCCTCTTTGGAGTTAAGCTTCCCTGGGATCTGGCCTTGCATCATCAATCCAGTTCTGTCTGTATACTGTGGTTTCACTGGCTCCATAAGCCATTGTTTGCTGTAGTCCCAGAGCTAGTCAATAAGGACATTCTTATTCTCAACCTGCTCAGCCTTGGCCCATGTTCTCAAGTTCATTAGCATGACTTTAAGAGCACTTGGAGCTCTTCCAGAGGACCAGGGTTTAGTTTCCATCATCCATAGCAGGTGGCTCACGACTGCTTGTAACTCCAATTTAGGAGCTCCAGTGCCTTCCCCTAGCTTCCAAGGATAGTGCACACACATGATGCACATACATTCAGGCACACACACACACACACACACACACACACACACACACACACATTAACAAAGCTTTGCAATGACCACAGTGTTTTTAGATACATTGAGGGCTAGTTCCTGAATTCATTTTTGAGTCTCGTTGCTCTGTGGTTATTTGACCCATGTGATATAGTGAAAGTCACACTTCAGGTTTCTGGACCAACCCTTAAAAATAGCTGAGCCGATACCATCTTGTCCACTAGATGATACCATCATGCAAGTGGGACTACTCTGTACATTTATGAACAAACTAAAAGATTATTGCTTTGGTTTTGGAGTGGTTCGTTATATAGCAGCAGATAATTGATATGGTTACCTCACCTCATTCCCAGCCTCAGCTAATTATTTTGTACTTCTGTACCACCTAATTGTGTGGTTTTGCTTGCTTGCTTGCTTTTCCTCTTAACAGTTATTTTGAACCTGGTGATCTCATGCATGATCAATAGGCTGGTAGAGTTATAAGAACTAGAAGGGAGTCAGGAGGTGTTGGCACACGCCTTTAATCCCAGCACTAGGGCAGGGGCAGAGCCTGGAGGATCTCTGTGAGTTTGAGGCCAACCTGGTCTACAGAGAAAGATCCAGGACAGGCACCAAAACTATACAGAGAAACCTTGTCTTGAAAAACAAAAACAAAAAACAAACAAAAAACTAGTAGGGAGGTTGTGTGGTGTTGGCACATGCCTTTAATCCCAGCACTTGGGAGGCAGAGGCAGGTGGATCTCAGTGAGTTCATGGCCAGCCTGGTCTACAAAGAAAGTTCCAGGATAGCCAGGCCTACACAGAGAAACCCTATCTCGAAAAACAAAACAAAACAAAAAAACTAATGGGGAAAGCATGGCTCTAGATTCAACAATCACAAAAGACCCCAGTGTTACAAAACAGAGAGCCAAGATGAACTTTAAATTAAATATGATTTAAAAAAACAAAAAAAAAACCAAAAAACAAAAAACTTTCACCAAGATGGCGCTGAAAGCAAAAAAGGAAGCTCCTGCCCCTCCCAAAGCCAAAGCCAAAGCCAAAGCAAAGGCTTTCAAAGCTAAGAAGGCAGTACTGAGAGGCATCCACAGCCACAAAATGAAGAAGATCTGCACATCACCCACCTTCCGGTGGTCCAAGACCCTGAGTTCCGGAGGCAACCCAAATATCCTCGAAAGAGAGCGCTCAGGAGAAACAAGCTTGACCACTATGCCATCATCAAATTCCCCCTGACCACTGAGTCAGCCATGAAGAAGATAGAAGACAACAACACACTTGTGCTCATTGTGGATGTCAAGGCCAACAAGCACCAGATCAAACAGACTGTAAAGAAACTATGACATTGATGTGGCCAAAGTCAACATGCTGTGGAATGGTCTGTATGTTAAATTGCTCTCATTGGTCAATAAATAAAACACTGATTGGCCAGTGGCTAGGTAGGAAGTATAGGTGGGACTAGCAGAGAGGAGAATTGGAACAGGAAGGCAGAGAGAGACACTGCCAGCTGCCGCCATGACAAGTAGCATGTGAAGATGCCGGTAAGCCACAAGCCACATGGCAAGGTATAGACTTATGGAAATGGATTAATTTAAGCTATAAGAACAGTTAGCAAGAAGCCTACCATGGCCATACAGCTTGTAAGCAATAAGTCTCTGTTTACTTGGTTGGGTCTGAGCGGCTGTGGAACTGGTGGGTGACAGAGATTTGTCCTGACTGTGGACAAGGCAGGAAAACTCTAGCTACATCAACACCCTCATTTGGCCTGACAAGAGAAGAAGGTGTACGTTCGGTTGGCTCCTGACTATGATGTTCTGGATGTTGCCAACAAAACTGGGATCATCTAAACTGAGTCCAGGTGGCCAATTTTTTTTTTAAGATTTATTTATTTATTATGCATACAATATTCTGTCTGCATATATTCCTAACCCCAGAAGAGGGCACCAGATCTCATTACAGATGGTTGTGAGCCACCATGTGGTTGCTGGGAATTGAACTCGGGACCTCTGGAAGAGCAGTTGGTGCTCTTAACCTCTGAGCCATCTCTCCAGCCCCAGGTGGCTAATTCTAAATATACTTTTTCACCATAAAAACAAAACAAAAACCACCACTGTAAGTGGTCAGCACATAGAATATCTGACACAAAATGATAAGTAAATGCTTCTTTAAAATATGGAAGAGAGGCTGAAGAGATGGTTAGAGATGGTTTGGCGGTTAAGAACATCTGTTCCTCTTGCACATCAGGGACCCAGGTTCAGTTCCCAGCATCCACGTGGTGGTTCACATCCATGTGTAGTAAGTCTGGCTCCAGGGGATCCAATGCCCTCTTCTGACCTTGGAGGACAGCACATGCAGACACGCAGGCAAACTCATCAATTTTAAAATAAGAAGCATGGTGCCTCAGACCTGCAATCTCAGCAACAGAGAGCCTGAGAATCACCATGAGTTCTAGCCAGCCTGGGTTACCAAGTGGGACCCTGTCTCCAAAAGTGGGGGTGGGGGCAAGCATGTACATAATGCTAGCATTTGAGAGGTGGAGGCAGGAGGATCAGGAGTTCAAGATCATCCCCGACTGCTTAATGAGGGCCAGGCCAGCCAAAACTACATGAGACCTAGAGTCTAAATAAGTAAACAAATACTAAGTAAAAACAAAGGAAGGGAGAGACTGGAAGCGAAACCAAAACCAAAAGGAAGAATCCAACACAAACGTGCTTGTTTCAGCACTTCTACAAGGAAGCGCTTGATTAAGCGGGTTGTCAGCAATTCACAGCACTTTGAGGGACTAACAAGCCCCCAAAGGGATTTCCCCTCCGTCATCTCACGTGATCATCACAACCTAGAAAAGCGAGCCTAGATATTCTGCGCCCCCTGGAAACAGACACCAAGAAAGCACATCACAAAGCTGGTAACTGTGATTGAACTCCCTGTGCATCTCCTCACTGGGCCCTGGTCCTGATGTTGAACTCCAAAGACACGCACACCTGCGCCTGAGCAGAATGAGCCAGCCAATGAAGAACCCGCATCCAGGGAGGAGGGACAGGGACGCTGCCAATGACGGAGCCCTCCCTGAGACAGATGTAGCTAATGGAGATCTCGTACTGCAGAGGGACGGTTGCTCGACCAATGAAAGGCTGGGACCGACCCGGCTGCAAGGCCAGCGGGCCAGTGGGACGCCAGGGCGGGGCGCGCAGTCGAGCGCCAACCGCGAGCGGGGATCCGCAGCGTGCAGCCCGGTCACCACCCGCCATGGCCCGCGCTGCCCCGCTGCTCGCCATGCTGGCCACGCTTCTCACCGCCGCCGCTGCAGGCGGAGACGCCCCGCCCGGAAAAATCGGTGCGGGAAGGATGTGGTGGGGTGCTCACTGAGGAGCACGGGAGGGAAGAGGCTTTGCAGATGACCGGGGTGGGGCGGGGGAGGGCAGGGGAGGACGGCTCGGGGGAGGAGCTGGATGCAGGAGAGGCTAGGAGCCGGTGGGCGCGGAAGGAGAGTGCACAGGGGAGGTGCTGATGGGGAGGGTGGCGTGGTCACGGGGAGAGGACCACCTGGGAAGGAGGAGGCCCGGGCAGGACTAGCCACTGACAGCTGTCCGCATGGTCACGGAGCATTTGCTTCTAGAGAAGCTCTCGGGTAACAAGACGGGAGCTGGGCGGTGGCGTTCGCAGGGGTCGGCTGACGGCCCCGTGTGTGGCAGCAGGCTATGGCTGTGGCTCCTTCAGGACGCCAGGTCCTTTCCTGGGATGAGAAAGTTCCGTGTCTGGAGGTTTGGCAGGTTCCGCGGGCTCTAAGAAGGCTTCCTAGAAGTAACATCTAACCAGAACTTCCGGTCTGTAGAAGGTAGTTCCTTCCGCGGGGCAGAACAATAGCTTGCTGGGGGTCGATTTGCTGAGTGACAGAGTGAGGACTTCTTTTCTTTCTCTCTCTGCTTTGCTAGACAAGCATTCTGCTGCACAGCCCCGCAGCCCAGTATGGAGAACTCTTAATGGCAGTCATTTTTCTTTATTATAATTTGTGTGGTTTTACCCCATTTTATTCCAAGTTCTTCAGACATACAGCAAAGTTGAAAGAATTTTACAGTCTCATCCATGTGCCCATCACCCACTCTGCTATTTGCTACTGACACTATTCACATTTTGGTGCACTTCAAAATAAATTGCAGGCACCAGGACACCTCACTAAATACACAATTGTGTAGTCACTCCCTGGTTCCATGTGTGTACACAGCTTTTTTTTTTTCTTTGTTTTGTTTTAACTCTGCATGACTCAAAGGTTCTCAAATCTCTTTGCACACGAATTCCCACAACCAGAAATGCTGAGTTCCTAGTTGTGGGGAGGGCAGAGTAAATAATTCCACTAGACTGCCTCCACGGACTCCAGTTGACAGGAGTGCCTTGGGACATCTGAGAGAACATTGATTTGTCAGGGCCAGTACAGTGCTAAAGCTCAATTGTGTAAGAAAACTACAACAGGCCGCAGAGAGTTAAGGCCGAGCGAAGCATACTAGAAATTGATTTATGACTAAGAGTCCACGGAAGAGAGAATCCTCGGGGCTCCAGTATTAAGAAAAGGCCTAATGGAGGTTGACTTGAAGCAGGCTTGGAAGGATAGGGAAGAGTTGGGCAGGCAGGGACCAGGGATGTGCAGTACTTTTTCTTGGGGAGAGGCGGCAGGGACTCCCCCCATTAGAACCAAATGGTGATTCCGTAGCTTGCAGCCTACTTTCTTCCAGCTTGTCCCCAGACACACCTCCCCCCAAGTCTTCCCGATCGATGACAAGCTGCCCTTTAGCTTTCCTGAAAGCCTTCACCCCCCTTGGTGGTTTGGACTGGACTAGGAAGGAGGACAAAGTGCTTCCTGTTAAAGGTCACAGTCCGTGGGCTCCATCGGGATCCGATCTCAGTGCTTCCGAGGGGCCGGAGGACCCTTTCGAGTCCCCCTCAAGGCCCTGCCCATGCTGTTCGTTCTCCTCTCACTGGCATGCAGGTTTTTCTCTAGGGTCCCGCTCAAATGCGTTCTCTCTGCGAAGCGTGTTATCTGTTGCTTCCTTCTCAGGACGCCCTGGAAGCCTCTTGTCTTGCTTGGTTATGGATTGTTTTAGCTGATTATGCATGAGTCTCCGCCCATTGGCTGCTTAGGCTCCTGGGACCCAACACCCTCCTTGGTTCGTCTCAGAGCCTTGGCACATCTTATAGGGCACAGAGCAGTGTCTGTTCTGTATGTTCCATAAGCCTGCTCACAGTGATGCGCCATCTTCCTTATAGCCTGGGGAGTGGGGGTTGAATGTGGCACCTCCAGGCCTGGCAATGTCAATTTGTTTGGAGAAAATAGGTAGTTTGGGACTCTCCAGAGGAAGAGGAGGGGAAGAGAGCGGAGTGGTTGAGAAAAAAGTGAAGGATATTCCTGGAAGTGATTCTTAAGTACTGAGAAAAAGGTGTTGGTTATTTCAACATGCAATAGATATCTCCTGGACTTTGTTATCTGCCAGGATCTGAGGACAGCATTATCCTGCTTCCTCTCTGTCCTCAAGCCATTTGAATATGGTGTGGCAAAGGCAGAGTGAGCTGCTGGAACATGCATGAGAAACAGACACCTGTCTCTCTTAGAAGGTGTCTCTGGCAAGCTGTGCTAAAGACAGCCTGAGGATTTCTCCTTGGGGACTGGAGAAGTCTTTATCTTCTTGCCTGGCTGGAGGGGAATACTGGGCTGTCAGTGAGAGGAAAGCAGTGTTTCAGGTGTTGGGCAGACAGAATTGCACATAAGGCCCAGCCCAAGGGTTTCATAACTAGTTCACTCTCCTCCCTCAGCGATATTTGTTGACAACTATCTGTCTAGACAGTGGTTCCTAGCGGCATCAGGTGGTAGGTTGGACTTCGACCAAAAGGCCTGTAAAGGGCCAGAGAGTAAATACTTTGGGTTTTACAGGCCATTTCAAGGTATTTTCCTGCTGACAGTAAGTAAAAGAAAGGGTGTGGCTTTGTGGGCGGATGTCATCAGCACCAGGAGGCTGAGAGGGAGACTCACTTGAGCCCAGGAGTTCGAGGCTAGCCTAAGCAGCATGGTGAAACCCTATCTCAAAAAAGAAAAGACAGGCCGGGCGGTGGTGGCGTATCCGCCTTTAATCCCAGCACTTGGGAGGCAGAGGCAGGTGGATCTCTGTGAGTTTGAGGCCAACCTGGGCTACAGAGTGAGTTCCAGGAAAGGTGCAAAGCTACACAGAGAAACCCTGTCTCAAAAAAACCAAAAAGAAAAGAAAAAGAAAAAAGAAAAGAAAAGAAAGAAAACCTGCTGTACATGGTGGCACATTCCTTTAATCCCAGCACTGGGGAGGCAGAGGCAGGAAGATCTCTATGAGTTCAAGGCCAGCCTGGTCTATAGAGGGCAGCCTTGTCTCAAAAAAAAAAGAAAGAGACATGTGCTCTAAAACAAGCCTATATTTGGATTCTGGCCTATGGGCTGTAGTTTGTTGATCCTGAATTGAGGAAAGGAATGGTTTCCAGCACACCAACGAAGTGCGTGAGGTCCGTAACTGCTTTCACCAGTTAACCCTGAAATAAGAAAAATGGAGGGTATGAGTCTTGAACATCGATTGATGTATAGAGGGGCTGCATGCATGCCGTGGCACTCGTGTGAAGATCAGGGGACAGCTTGCAGGAGTCAGTTCTCTCCTTCCACTACGTAGGTTCCAGGGATCAAACTCAGGTCAAGAAATAGGCTTGACATCGAGCCATCTAATTGGCCCAATTTATATAATCTCTTTCTCTGTCTCTCTCTGTGTGTTTGTGTGTGTGTGTGTGTGTGTGTGTATGTGTGTGTGTGTGTGTGTGTGTCACTGTCTCTCTCTCTCTTTCTCTGTCTGTCTTTTGGTTTGGTTTTTCAGACAGGGTCTCTCTATGTTGCCCTGGCTTTCCCAGAGTTCTCTGTAGACAAAATTGGCCTCGAGCTGAGAGATCTGCTTGCCTTTGCCTCCCGAGAGCTTGGATCAAAGGTGTACACCACCACCATCACCCGGCTCAATTTATCCTCTTTTAAGAGCATTCTGAATTTTGAGATTCTTTCCTTCTCTCTTGCCGCTAGGGTCTTCCTTTGTCTGATGAGGATGGCAGTAGGTGTGTTGGGTGGGGATTGAGAGGGCAGCCTTTGATCGTTAGGCTTAGAGCATCTGAAAACTGGGACTGTGAACTCCCCCTTTGAAATTCCGTAAGCCTGCCGCGTACGTACGTGCACGTGCCAGCGGCCCCCGCTCTGCCCGGGGTAGCGCATGAGTAACCAGTCTCTCTCCCATTGTGCCTTCTCTCCTTCCCTGCTTTGTTTGCTGGGCTTGCTGACAGCTGTTATTGGAGCTGGGATCGGGGGCTCTGCTGTGGCCCATTTCCTTCAGCAACACTTTGGACCCCGGGTGCAAATTGTCGTCTATGAGAAAGGGGCTGTGGGTGGCCGCCTGGCCACCATCTCCGTCAACAAGCAGAACTACGAGAGCGGGGCAGCCTCCTTCCATTCCCTGAGCCTCCACATGCAGGACTTCCTCAAGCTGCTAGGTGAGTGTCCAGCGCCGGGGTCTGGTGCCGGGTGCCTCAGGCCCTTCCCAGACTCCCTCCCGTTCCTTACGGTCAGATAGTCACTTAGCTCCATCTCCTCGTTTTACAGATGGAGCAGCTGAGACCAGAGAGGGGAAAGAACTTGCCTGAGGTACACAGTGAGTTAGTTGCAGAGCCGGGATTAGAACTGAGGTTTGACTCCCAGGCCAGTCCTTCCCTTTCAGTGTACTGCCTCTTAGTTATTGCAGCCATATCAGTGTCCACATCCCGTTGCCCACCAGATCCTTGGTATCCATCTACTAGGTGGTATGTGGACAGTTCCTCAAACCCAATCAGCCTTCAGGATGAGAGACAGATCTCCCTGTAGAGAGGCTGGAGCTCAAATCATTAATATCCTTCTGCTTACGTGGTAAAGTTGGGGCTCAAAGCTAGCATCATGTAAACTCCAAATACACATGCCATCTGCTGAAGAAGTTCCAGTTCTCAGAGGTGGTCCTGTAGGATCACATCTTGTAGATCTGCCAAGTGCATACATGCAAGCTCATTGGCTCCAGCAGGGTTTGCCAGAGCAGAAGGTTGAAATGCCCTCTCTGCCCACCCTCTCTGTACTTGGGGTGAAACAGAATGCCATGGAAGTCTACAGTGGACTGTCCAGGATGCAGGGTGTTGGATATGTTATGTCGGGGTAGAAGGAACTAAATCTTGACCATATACATATTCATGAGCAGAGTGTTCTTTGAGTTGTGGAATGCTGAGAAGCTGGAAGGAGCTAGTGTGAGTTCAGGGACCCAGATCAAAGCTAGCCCTGCCCTGTGAGCCCTTGAACATCCTGGAATGGTAGCATTTCCCTCCCTCTTGGCTGAGCAGATCCCTGTTGAAAGAAATACAAAATGGTACACTGTGTGCATTTTCTTATTCACTGGGAAGGGCAAACGTTTTTTTCTCAGTGTATTCATCAGCATGCTACTTATAGACAAGAAGCACAAAAGCACAAGATAGACAGACAGCTCCAGCCGTGTGCATCAGGAAGGCCCCAGTGCAAAAAGCTCAAGTACTGCTGGGCCTCCTGGGGGCCGTGAAGGGGAGCTGAGGGGCTGCCGGTCTCCGCAGGGCTGAGACAGCGGCGCGAGGTGGTGGGCAGGAGCGCCATCTTCGGCGGGGAGCACTTCGTGCTGGAGGAAACCGACTGGTACCTGCTGAACCTCTTCCGCCTCTGGTGGTACTACGGCATCAGCTTCCTGAGGCTGCAGATGTGGGTGGAGGAAGTCATGGAGAAGTTCATGAGGTAGGGGCCGGGCGGAGCTGCAGAACGTCGACGACGACGGTAGGAGGCCAGAGAAGGTCTTAGGAAGGAGCTGATTGATTGGGAATTGTGAAAGCGGATTGAAGGGAGTAGACGCAAGGACCCTGAACGATTCGGTCCCGGGCTTTCGGGCCCTAATCTTTATTCCTTCCTCCTACTTAATGCATGGGTTGCAAACTCAGTCACTTACAAAGGCTAACATGGGGTTAAGTAAGCGAGACTCCTGGGTGGAAGAGAGCAGGGGTTGGGGGTGGGGGAGGAGTAGCCTGAAGAGCGAGGCCATCTGAGGGAGGCAGCAGCTGCAGCAGCCCACTGTGGCCAGCCACCAGGGATCGTGTCGTGAAAATTTCCAGCTTTTCGGTCTTTACCACCCATTGATTTTGTGACCCCCCCCCCCCCAACCAAATGAACCATTCATGTAGGCCATGTGCCGCCTGGGGTCACCCGTTTGCAAGCTCTCTGTCCCCACTTTGTCCCTCTAGGACAGTGCTTCTCAACCTTCCTAGTGTTGTGACCCTTGGATGCCGTTCCTCATGTTTGTGGTGACCCCGAGACCATAAAGTTATTTCGTTGTTACTTCATAACTGTAGTTTTGTTACTGTTGTGAATCATTATGTAAATATCCGATATACAGGATAGCTGGGAAGGGGTCAAGGCCCACAGGTTGAGAACCCCTGCTCGAGAACAATTCTCTTAGCTCTTCTTTTCTCTTGGGTGCCGGGCCCTCCCTATCACCTCCAGATACAGAGGACACGTGGTCTGAGCCTGCTCTGTCCTCACATGCCAAGCAGCCGGCCACTCCTCTTCTGTAAGCCCCCTGCTTCCTGGAGCCCTGAGCGCAGGCTACCCCTCTGCCCCCGTCACGGACTCTCCTCAGTGTCAGATGCCCAGGTGTGGTCCCAGGGCACGCTTCTCTGCTTTCTCCCATTCTCCACTCCTTCCCCGCTCTGTGATTAGGCCCTACGAGGTGACACGTCTCCGTTACGTTCTCCAGACGTCCCTCAAAGTCTCTGTACTCTTTCCTTTTACACTGATCCCTTGATAGTTGTACACATGTACGGAAGGCATTCTGGTCACAGCCGTGCCCTCCTCCCTCTTACGCTCCCTCCACTCCCATGAGGCCCCATCCCACCGTCAGGTCTTCCGTTCTGATTTTGGTTGGCTTTGCCATCCACTGGGTTTAACCAGGGCTGCTCATATGGGCACTGGACAGTGGAGCTGTCCTCTGGAGCATGGGAACCTCGCCGTCGAAGACGATGACTTCCTCTTCTCCAGCAGCCCTGGCCTGCCTTAGCTTCCTTGGGTGAGTCGGGCCCCTGGAGCCCCTCCCCGCCTATGACTCCATCTTGTGCAGGCAACTACAGTTGCTGTGAGTTCGTGAGTGCCACAGCCGTGCCGTGCCCATAACACTGTTGCACAACCCTTCTCCCCACCACCCAGCCCCCCCCACCCCCACCCCTTCTGCCTTTGTTTAACACAGAGTCTCACTGTGTAGTCCAGACTGGCCTCAGACTCACAATACTCCTGTGTCGCCATCCAAATTCCTGGGATTGCACTACTTCCATTATATACCCAGTCATACTCAGCCCCTTCTTCTCTCTGCTTTTCTCTCTTGTCGGTTTTAAGTAGCTCTGCCGTGCTGACCGTCTCCTCTTGTAGAAGTAAGTTCTACCAGTCTTCTTCCAGATCTGCATCCCTGTCTCCTTCCAGACCTGCATCCCTGTCTTCTTCCAGTCCACATCCCTGTCTTCCTTCCAGACCTGCATCCCTGTCTTCTTCCAGTCCACATCCCTGTCTTCTTCCAGTCCTCATCCCTGTCTTCTTCCAGTCCACATCCCTGTCTTCTTCCAGTCCACATCCCTGTCTTCTTCCAGTCCTGCATCCCTGTCTTCTTCCAGTCCACATCCCTGTCTTCTTCCAGTCCACATCCCTGTCCTCTTCCAGTCCACATCCCTGTCTTCTTCCAGTCCTGCATCCCTGTCTTCCAGTCCACATCCCTGTCTTCTTCCAGTCCTACATTTCTGTCTTCTTCCAGTCCACATCCCTGTCTTCTTCCAGTCCTGCATCCCTGTCTTCTTCCAGTCCTGCATCCCTGTCTTCTTCCAGTCCACATCCCTGTCTTCTTCCAGTCCACATCCCCGTCTTCTTCCAGTCCACATCCCTGTCCTCTTCCAGTCCACATCTCTGTCTTCTTCCAGTCCTGCATCCCTGTCTTCTTCCAGTCCACATCCCTGTCTTCCTTCCAGACCTGCATCCCTGTCTTCTTCCAGTCCACATCCCTGTCTTCTTCCAGTCCTCATCCCTGTCTTCTTCCAGTCCACATCCCTGTCTTCTTCCAGTCCACATCCCCGTCTTCTTCCAGTCCTGCATCCCTGTCTTCTTCCAGTCCACATCCCTGTCTTCTTCCAGTCCACATCCCTGTCTTCTTCCAGTCCACATCCCTGTCTTCTTCCAGTCCACATCCCTGTCCTCTTCCAGTCCACATCCCTGTCTTCTTCCAGTCCTGCATCCCTGTCTTCCAGTCCACATCCCTGTCTTCTTCCAGTCCTACATTTCTGTCTTCTTCCAGTCCACATCCCTGTCTTCTTCCAGTCCTGCATCCCTGTCTTCTTCCAGTCCTGCATCCCTGTCTTCTTCCAGTCCACATCCCTGTCTTCTTCCAGTCCACATCCCCGTCTTCTTCCAGTCCACATCCCTGTCCTCTTCCAGTCCACATCTCTGTCTTCTTCCAGTCCTGCATCCCTATCCTCTTCCAGTCCACATCTCTGTCTTCTTCCAGTCCTGCATCCCTATCCTCTTCCAGTCCACATCCCTGTCTTCCAGTCTCTCATCCCTGTCTTCTTCCAGTCCACATCCCTGTCTTCTTCCAGTCCACATCCCTGTCTTCCAGTCCACATCCCTGTCTTCTTCCAATCCACATCCCTGTCTTCCAGTCCACATCCCTGTCTTCCAGTCCACATCCCTGTCTTCTTCCAGTCCACATCCCTGTCTTCTTCCAGTCCCACATCCCTGTCTTCTTCCAGTCCACATCCCTGTCCACCCTCTGGACACTGCTGTCTATGGCCCAGTTGAAAACCAGCCCAGAAAAGACAGCAGTTCAAAGACCAGCTAGTCCAGAATATATCCGCAGGTAGTTCCCATCTGTGCTAGTTCTGGGGCCAGCATGAATAGTAGAGGGACCAGACAGGAGCTCTGAGCAAGTGCAAGTCTGCCAGATCAAGCCAGAAGGGAGGACAGTGGTGTGGTATGAGGCTGTTGCCATCAGGCCCAGCTTGGTCTTTGAAGCCGAGACAGACTAGAAGCTAGTTTAAAAAAAAAAAAAAAAAAAAGGCGCTCATGTTCAGAGACATATCGCATATCGGCACCATGGCGGGGAAGTGTGATGTAATTGGCATCTAGCCACACTAGGAAGCAAGGTACTTTGGGATCCTATTTTTCTTTATCTCTGCACGTCCCTGGCCACCAGTGAGGAGGCACAGACAAGCCGACTGTAGCCACAGAACAGGCCAAAGGGATAAAGTGGCAGGCCTAGAGGACCTCATGCTGGGTGGTCAGCCCCCAAGCCTTTCTGCACAAGACTCCAGTCCCACGTGTCTCCTAGGATCTACAAGTACCAGGCTCATGGCTATGCCTTCTCGGGCGTAGAAGAACTGCTCTACTCACTGGGGGAGACCACCTTTGTCAACATGACCCAGCGTTCGGTGGCCGAGTCCCTGCTCCAGGTGGGGGTCACACAGCGCTTTATTGATGATGTGGTCTCCGCTGTCCTACGGGCCAACTACGGCCAGTCAGCATCCATGCCTGCCTTTGCTGGTGAGTGCACAGCCCTCAGCCTGCCCGTCCACCCTGTCCACATACTCAGAACAAGCCGGGCCCTCTGAAAACCTTGTTCTGCCTTATTACCACCGCCCCATTCTTCCTTTTCTCTTTTTTTTAAATCACATTGTATTTTATGTGTGTTGCCTGTGCTCATGGTTGGGAGGGAGGAGTCTATTCTTGGCAGGAAGGCCCAAGATCTTTCCTACCTTCCCCAGGAGCCATGTCACTAGCTGGGGCTCAGGGCAACCTGTGGTCCGTGGAAGGGGGCAACAAGCTAGTTTGTTCCGGTTTGCTGAAGCTTGCCAAGGCCAGCGTGATCCATGCCACTGTGACCTCTGTGACCCTGCACACTACAGGTGAGTGGAGGGAACAGGAGTTAGGCCCATCCCGATCCTAGCCAGCCCTCCCTCTTCCTCTTCTGTACCTCGACCCTAGTGGTTCCTCCTGCTGAGAAGTATTTCTCAGGAAATCAATGGAAAGGCCCAGCAACACTAGAGGGCGCTGTCGTGGTTCGCGTAGAAGCTAGGAAGCTTCCTTCAGTGTTATCTGCTATTCCTTTGACCACGGAGAATTTGAGTGGCATCCAGACCAGTGCTCACGCAGCAGCAGCAGCAGCAACAATATGGAAAGAACAGACGGCCGAGCTGCCCCTGACACCAGACCCTCACTGCACCCCCAGGGCTGGGTCCCAAATGGAAGGGAGGTCAGTGGGTAGAAAGCCAAGGAATAAATGGACGTTTGTGTTCTCTCTCCTGCTAGAAGGGAAAGCCCTGTACCAAGTGGGGTATGAAAGTGACAAGGGCAACAGCTCTGACTTCTACGACATTGTGGTCATTGCCACGCCCCTGCACCTGGACAACAGCAGCCACAACATCACCTTCGACGGCTTCACCCCGCCCATTGACGACATCCAGGGCTCTTTCCAGCCCACCGTGGTCTCCCTGGTCCATGGCTACCTCAACTCTTCCTACTTCGGCTTCCCCGACCCTAAGCTTTTCCCCTTCGCCAACATACTCACCACAGATTTCCCCAGCTTCTTCTGCACTCTGGACAACATCTGTCCCGTCAACATCTCAGCCAGCTTCCGGCGGAAGCAGCCCCAGGAAGCAGCAGTGTGGCGAGTGCAGTCCCCGAAGCCCCTCCTCCGGACGGAGCTGAAGACCCTCTTCCGTTCCTATTACTCAGTCCAGACAGCCGAGTGGCAGGCCCACCCCCTCTACGGCTCCCGTCGCAGCCCCCCCAAGTTCGCGCTCCATGACCAGCTCTTCTACCTCAACGCCTTGGAGTGGGCGGCTAGCTCCGTGGAGATGATGGCCGTGGCTGCTAAGAACGTGGCCTTATTGGCTTATAACCGCTGGTACCAGGACCTGGACAAGATTGACCAAAAGGACTTGATCCATAAGGTCAAGACTGAACTGTGAGCGTTTCCAGAGAGACTCCAGGAACTCTGTCCCACACTGAAGATGGAGCCCACCCCAGCAGCACAGGACCACCGCCTAAGCCACATTCGTGGGCTGCTCTGCTCTCTCTGCCCTGTGTATGGAACAGATGTTCCCCCCTGTGGGTCCAGGTGATTCACTATCTGCCTAAGGATCCTTAGAAGCTGCCTTTTTTTTTTTTTTTTTTTTTTGGTTTTTGGTTTTTGGTTTTTGGAGGCAGGATTTCTCTGTGTAGCCTTGGCTGTCCTGGAACTCTCTCTGTAGACCAGGCTGGCCTCGAACTCACAGAGATTCGCCTGGCTCTGCCTCCTGAGTGCTAGGATTAAAGGCGTGCACCACCACCACCTGGCAGCCTTTTTTGTTTTTTAAGGGAGAGATTAAGAAAAGGGAAGGAAATTCAAGTTAGTGTTTGGGGGTATTTTTTTGTTTTGTTTTTGTTTTTCGTTTGTTTTTGTTTGTTTGCTTTTGTTTATTGTTACTGTTTTTCAAGAGGAAATAAAAATTCATCCTCCAAGCTACTTCTGACTTCATTTTCTCACTAGAAGCCCAGATGACGGTAAGAAGGAATATAAAGCAGAGAACTGAATTTTCTTTCATTTCTGTCTTCCATTACCAACTCCCCAAATGCACAGCCTACAGGAAAACATTTACAACCAGCTATTTAAAGAGAAAGCAAGATCAGAAAATGTAAGCATTTGGACGGGCCATTTGGTGTGGATTCTAGTTCAGAACTTCTTTCGAGACCATCTCCACACCTCCCAGCAGCACTGCGTATGACTGTTATAACATTTACCCGAACACTGCCGTTCCGTCTGGGCTACCTGTCCATCAGGCAGGCAAAAAAATGGAAGCAAGCTAAGCTATAGGAAGAAAGGAAGCTTTTGACAGCACCTAGAGGGATTGGCCATTCTCTTTATGTAAAGGTACAGGAGTCGTGTGATGGATCTGTCTTGCAAAGGAGGCAAGTCCTTGGATGGTAGAGAGTGGTCCTACCTCACCCCCGAACTTTCCCCAGCAGGGGAAAGGAAGGTGTGGGGTGGAGTTCTTTGGAGGTTAATCTGGTGCTTTCTCTGGCACTAGCTTCGTAGACAGAATTGTCCTTGGTTTTTTCTGTAACCTGGAAAGATCAGTAGATTGGAGCTGGAGATGTAGTTCAGTAGGAGAGCGCTTGCTTAGCATCTGTGAGACCTTGGTTTTGACACCGCCAAACCATTATATAGATAAAATAAATATCGAGGATCACAGGCATAGCTCAGTGGAGGACATAGATTTGAAATGCCTGAAGCCCCTGGCTCAAGTCTCAGCCCCACCACACCCCCAAATCAGTTTTTGGAGTGAAACTTGTCTTCATTCTTTTGGACCTGTGCATTTCTGCAGAGGGAACACACAGAGGAGTGGAGCCAGTGTGGGCCACCCATCCGCACTCATACACACACACACACACACACACACACACACACACACACACACACACACACACAAACCACTCAGACTTATTAAGCTGCGCTTTAGGGGAGAGGCTTGGGTGCACAGAGGAAACATGGCCACCAGAGGATCCTAGCCCAGAAACTTGCCCACCAGACAGTCCTGAGATTGATTTGGCTGTTTCCTTCTGCCAGGAAGATGAGAGCTCACAATGAGAACCTAACTTCTCTGAAGCCTCTGCTAAGTTTTATAGAACAACCCAGACGTGGAGCTTCGCCTGAATTGAATTCAGCATAGAGCGGAAAAACGCCTCCCATGCAGTTAGGCTCACGCAGGAATGAAGGTTCGAGTTTACCAGGCGATGGTGATGGCAGTGAAACAGTCTTTAGGGCACAAGTGCCCTGCGTGTGGTGGATATTACAGAAGCCGTAGGACTGGCACATCAGTAAAACAAGTCTTGGTTGAGGTAGAAAAAACACAAATGAAAACTCTGAACAATGAAGACATTACTGGGTAAAATGATTGGAGGCCATATGCCAAGCACAGGGCAATCCCCCAGTCCTCACAGCCAAAGACTGCAGTGTCGACAGGTCGCCCAGTGGGAGGATCTCCCACAGCCACTGAGCTAAATTTCTAATGTAGGCCATGGGGGACCAGCCCTGCACCGATACCTGTGGCCAGAGAAGGGCCAAGTGCTGATTGGTTGGGCTTCAGACTCCGGACCAGTAATGGGATCATAGAGTAAACTGATTTTCGTAGAATAGCAGGCTCTGATAGTGGTCTTATCCAAATGTCACGACTGTGGAGGGACCTATGCCTCCCCCAACCCCCAAGTTCAGTGACGTCAAAACGTGATGGTATTCAACAGACTCTGAAATGCTGATGGTACAGGCTGTCATTGTATGCCCGGTATTGGGCCCGAGGACCAAAGACAATGCAAAACATACTCTGCTAACTCCACTCTCTTGGGTCCCTAAGGAGGGTGTGGCGTAGACAGGGCAGGTCCTCTGCTGGGCTGCGGCTTCATGCTAAGGCTGAGCTGGCTGCACTACAGAGCCATCCTTTGCCTGAGTAGGCAGGCCTAAACAGCTCCAATCCAAAGCCACTCCCAGTGCCCTGAGGCCCACTTGCCCAAGCCTTCAAGTTCCATCTCATGGTCTCATTTACAGGACAGATCCCAGAAAGGGGAACAAAGGCCATCCGCAAGGTTCGTCCCAGGGCTCATGTTGGCCTTCTCGGGCCAGAACAGACATTCCCTCCCCAGGCCTAGAGAAGCCTGTGAGTCTGACCAGCAAAACGAAAGAGGCACCACCCTTATACTGTCTGTTGTCCTCAGCAGAATGAGTCTTTAAAACTCATGGCTCAGTCAATAGAGTCCTTGCCTAGCATGTACAAAGTCCTGAATCATGGTCATCACTGCCAGTAATCCCAGCATTCAGTGGGTAAGGCAGGAGGATCAGAAGTTCAAGACCATCCTTGGCTACATAGTAGGCTTGAGGCCAACCTGGGATATGTGATTTTCTGTCTCAGAAAAAAAAGGAATCCACAAAACTCTGCACAGATATTCTGCTTTCTAGAGCAGGTGACCCAAGCCGAATCTTTGGTGGTAGGGTGTTAAGGAATGCCTTGTTCTACCCACTCATAAAACATCACTAAAGGGAGCAGGGGTAGGTCCCCTGGAAGCCTCTGCATTTATTTACATGTGTCATGTCACAGGAAGTGTGCGTTTAACTTTAAACCTAAGTAAGTTTCTGGATTCACTGTGGACTTACTTTTCCCAAGGCCTGAGCTCCCCTGCTCAGGCCCGAGAGATCAAGTTCCAGGCCAGTCAGAGGGGCTCAGTGCACTGAGACAGGTGCTGGCAGGCCTGAAGACTTCAGTTCTACCCCAGGACCTGCGGGGTGAAGGAAAGAACTGACTCCCAGAATTGGCCTGTGTGTTTCACAAGCACGTGTGGTATGCATCCATGCATCCATGCACACATTCTCTCTCCCTCTCTATCTAAATGTTAATAATAATAATAATAATAATAATAATAATAATAATAATAAATAAAATACACTGTTTTTAAGGAGAGGCCATACCTTTAAGTCCCAGGATTGTAGAGACTAGACAAGAGGCTGAAAAGAGTGAAATCTCATCTGCTCGTTTCACAGATGAGGACCCAGAAATAGGGGAAACCATCACCCTTGTCTAACAACCAGATACTAAGCATTCTAAGATTCTAACGCTCCCTCTATAAGGAGAGCCCCTTCTCGCCCAGAAGAGGATTCCCTTCCTACCCACACTACCTGTGCTCTCCCAGGACTCCTGCAGCTCAACTTCTCCCAGAGTGACTTCCAGTAACGCCTTGAAAACTGTTGTGCCCATTGCGTGGGCCTAGAACCCAGAGAGCACAGGGCTTGAGGATAGATGAATCAATGGTAGAGCACGTACTTAGCGTATACAAAGCCTGAGTTCAATGCCCTGTATTTAGGGGCACGCACAGAAACCCAGAGAGCATCTGTGGGAGCTTTAGAGACAAGCAAGCCCTGCAGAAGTGGCTGCTAAAGGGATCGGCATGAGCTGGCACGTGGAGTCTATTTTCCATGTGTCTGGAACCAGGCCAAAACTTCCCAGGGTAATTTTAACCAGTATACACTCTACAACAATACCAAAAAAGGTAAGCTACTTTCCAGCCCAGACAGGCACATACCTAACCATTGGCTTTTCGTGAATTGGACAATTAAAGCATTCCACACTGACGCTCTTGTAGGCACATGAGCTCCAACAGCCAAGGGAAGTGTTCCTGCAGTGGGCTGGCTGTTGACCCCTTGCAGGGCGTAACTCAGAAGTGCTAGCTCGTCTCACCCACAGAAAATAGCCCAAGCCCCTCAGCTGTTCTGGGGGGAGTCGGGGTATTTTTAGAGCCCGGGGCAGCTGATTGGGGATTTGCTGTGGGATTAGAAGGCCCAGAGGGTCAAGATTCAGTTACCAGGGGGAAGAGCTAGCATCAGGGGGCTAAACTCAGTATGGGCTTTAGGATAGCTTCATGTTGCCTATGGTGGTCGGTAGAACATTTTCATATGACCCAGTGGTTCTCAGAGCGTGGTCACAGATGGCAGCATCAGGACCCACAAGAGTAGGAATTAAAAGCCATGGCATTCAAGTGAAAAAATAACAAACCCCACCTAAGTCAGCACCTCTGAGTACCGGGCCAGAAGTCTGAATAAGCTTCCCGGGTGACTGACTGACTGACATTTTGAGGATCACAGATACTGGTACCCCAGCGGTGCAGATAAGTGGCTGCATGAAAAATGACCTACCCGGTTTGCCTTGCATCTTTTGAGTGTTTAAAGCCAGAGTTCCTCTTCGGTGGGGGGGGGGGGGGGAGTGAAGATTTGGAGCCTCTCTGGCAACCAGAGGCCCTTTTTGGGGAGGTTAGGTCTTTTCTGCAAAGGATCTTGGGGCTGAGGGCAACCCTTCCCATCTGTGACAAGGGTCATCTCCACAGCATCTAGCAGAGACCGAACCCGAGTTCGGCGCTGCAGAACCTGGAGCCAGCCTCTTTGGAGTGTATGTCTTAGTAACTTGGGTTAGTTGGGTAGCATATTGGCTTATGACAATCATGTTCCAGTCACACGGCTGCTATAAAGAAGAGCGCAGAGGAAGTCTGCCACCGTCTTAAATGATAGAAGTGGAAGCAGTATTTGTTTCCTGAGAGAGTCTCGTGTATCCAAGGCTATACTCACAGCCAAGGGTGGCCTTGAATTTCCTGACCTATCCACCTCCAGAGTACTGGGATTACGGATGTGTATCACCCATTGGTTTTATGTGGTGCTGGAGGTGGTACTCGGGGTTTCGTTTGTGCTGGGCAGACACTCTTATCATCCCCAGCCCAGCATTTCTAATAGCCTGGCACACTCTTGGGAAGCTGAGTCCTGGGAAATACTCAGGCTGATCTGGAATTTGTGTCCCAGGGATCTCCAACCCCGACACGATTTTAGCTTCCTAGTCACAAGAAGCAAGCCCGATGCCTTCCTTTATAAAGGACAAACGTTTACTGTTTATCAGCCTGGCAGGGCACAGTGGGCGCAGGGAGGAAGGAGTTGCAGTGGCCATTGGGGTTGGTGGTTCAGAAGATGCAGGTGCAACCCACAGCGATGGTCTCCATGACGACGCGGTGGCGACAGGGCCCCGGGCGCGGAGCTGGCGGACAGAGGCGGCGACGCACTGGCACCTGGCTGAACACTGGCACGCTCACCATGCTGCGGTCCTCCTGCATGGTGAAGGGGTTCACGCAGCCCAGACATAGGCACCGCGCTTCGGGCAAGTCCGCAGGGATGCGGCTGGGGTCGTGGTTGATGCTGCGGGGGGGGGGGGGGGGGGGGGGGGAGCGGATGGGCAGGAGAGAGCAGGGTGAATGCCACCGTGAACAACAAAGGGCTCATGCTATCCCCAGGGGTTCCTGCGGAGTTAGAGTTAGGGCTAGAGCTAGTGGCCAGGGTGTGTTGTAATGAACTGGGCCTTCCCAAAAAAGGAGACTCAGATCTGGAAGCTAGTCACTGCTGGTCAGGTCCTATGTCACCAGCTTCCTCTTTTCACCCAGTAAGACACCACAGGGACCATGGAAAAACCCAAGTCTTCCGTCTTCTCTTCCTTCTCTACCTTATTTTTATATTGTGGGGATATATTTTTATATATCTACAGGGATAAAATGTACACACATGGATGTAGACTCTGCCTTGGAAGAGGACCTGGGCCTGTGTTCTATTGTTTTACTGAACCTCAGAGACTCAACCAGCTTTGGGGTGTTGTGGTTTGGTTTGGATTGATTCAGTCTTTCTTTCTTTCTTTCTTTCTTTCTTTCTTTCTTTCTTTCTTTCTTTCTTTCTTTCTTTCTTTCTTTCTCTCTCTCTCTCTCTCTCTCTCTCTCTCTCTCTTTTCTTGTTTTGTTTGGGTTTGGGGGTTTTTGTTTGTTTGTTTTTCATTTTTGAGACCAGGTCTTTTTGAGACCAGGTCTTGTTTTGCAGCCCAGGATGACCTCCTGCCTGTGATTCTCTTGTCCCAGCCTTCCCAGTGCTGGAATGACACCATGCCCAGCTCAACAAGTTGTTTTTGTTTTTTTTTTTTATTCTATTATCTATCTATTAATTTATTTATTTGAGATCAGAGGAGACTTTGCAAGGAGCTAGAGTACAACTTGTGGGAGTCAGTTCTCTCCTTCCCTTGTATGAATTCTGGGGATTGTATTTTTAGACACATATTATGTTAAAAGCATATCTGTCTTAGACTTTAGACACTCATTGGTGAGAGCCTTCTGGGGTTGTCCCAGACCTAGACTATCTGCTCTGGGTCCTTTCTTCTCTGTCTCAATTTCCTCCTCAGTTAAACACGGATGAGAGGTAAGAGAATTAGACCTGGGAGCATACGCTATCAGTCACCTCACTCTGCTTGGGAGTGCCTTGGAAATAAATTTGAAGTCTTTTGAATGAGCCTACAGTTTTACAATCTCCCTGACTGACACATGGGCACCACCACGTAGGAGCAAGCGGCGGTCTGCAGGATGCTGACTGACTCCATTGCCACATTCTTGGGCCATACCACTCAACAGAGTAGCTACTGGCTACATGTGCCAACCTACCATCTATACCAGTGTTTCAGTCTCATCCCAGTGGTTCAGTAGTCACCTGGCTACCACAGTGGGCTGTGTCACAGGAAGTCCTGGCCAACAGTGCTATTCTAGAGTCTTGGGGATATAAGCACCATAGCTGGTAGAGCTCTGGGCTGAATTTGAGCGAGCTAGCCATTTCTTCATTCCATCTGGTCCATGTACCTAGGACCTCTTCTGCCTGCGGACCTAGGGGTGGAGCTGGACATACAGACATTGCTTCTGTAACCCAGGGCAACAAAGTGATTTCCCAAGCCAAAGCGGGGCCATGCACCCTAAGTATAGAGAAGCAGGTGCAACACCCATGATCAGGGCGTCAATCCTCGGGAATCTGACCGGGTGAGCACAGAAACCCTGAGGTAGTTCTGAGCTGGGCTTTAAGAAGGCGCCTCTCATGCTCGCTTTGGCAGCACATATGCTAAAATTGGAATGATACAGAGAAGATTAGCATGGCCCCTGCACAAGGATGACACGCAAATTTGTGTAAGCATTCCATATTTAAAAACAAAAAACAAAAAAGTAGGTGCCTCTCTGGCATGAAAGAGATGTGAGCATGGCCATCGAGTGTGAACCACAGTGCTGGACAAAGTACTTTAGAAGCACTCCAGTTGAGACCTGGAGGATAAAAAGATGGTGCTGTGTATGTCCACCTGAAGTACACACCACCATTGCTTCCAGCTGGGGAAACTGAGGCGCCGCAGCAAAGCTATTCAACTGACTGACAGCCTCACAGGTGGTAAGATGCAGAAAGTGGGATTCAAATTCACCTGAATCCAAGGTCTTGAACACAGTGTCTGGGACAGGGGAAATGGGGGCCTGCCGTGCCCAGCCCACCTACCTGTATCCCCAAGGAGACAGGCTTCTCTTGTTGGACAGCCACAGCTGCAGGTTGACCTCGCATTTCCTCTTGGCTGGCTCGGAGCTGTTCCTCAGCTGGGCCACCATCTCTCCAAGGTTCCTCTCATACTCTTCCATTCGAGCGTAGGGCTTTCCTCGCGATACCAGGTCCAGTGGCACCTGGTGAGGCCCAGGGGCCAAGGGGCCAGGCCTTCCTTGCCCTTTCCTTTTGCCCTTGGTGTTCCGGGGCTGACTTGGCCCCAGGAAGATAGAGATGGCAAGAAGGAGCAGCTGAGAAAGAAGGCCAGAACCAAGGTCAAAGGTCAAAGGCCAGAACCAAGTCTCTCTGGGCCAAGGCTTAGGCTTAGGGCAAAGAGGAGAGAGGCCTCTCTGCATTGGCCACTTTGTATCTGGACACTTGTGTTGTGTTAGGCACT